>NC_137955.1:22392724-22992724 GCF_963924665.1 Micromys minutus
ATGAGGTGGATCCCAGGTGGACTTAATGGCATTTAGGTAGCTATGAACATTTAAAGGATTTTATAGGTCTTTTTTTCTTATATGAAGGGCAGTTTGTATCTTTGTCTATTGGATATAATCTTATTGTTAAGAGGGTTTGGTGGATTGAGAATAGAATATATAAACCTGTATGAAAAGCTATCAGGCCTCAGAGTCATGTTTATGTGGTGGGTGATGGGGTAAAGAAACAGACTGGGGGGGGGTAATTCCACTCGGGAAGGAGGCAGTAGGGAAGCAGAATGACTGCCAAAGAAGTGAACCCTGCAGAGAGTATGGCTAGCAGACCAAGTGACAGAGTTTGTGTGCCCGGCTCCATACTAGAAGTGGTGCCTGCAGAGTGAGACCACGGACAGATAAAGAGATAAGCAATCCATTATTTAATATTTACTGCAATACTTTTCCATGTTATTGAGTAAATGTGTGATTTCTCTCTTTGGTTTATTTATAAATCAATATATACATATTGGTTTATTGTCTTGAACACATCTTGATCTCTGGAATGAAACTAAACTGATTGTAGTGTTGGACCTTAATTAAGATGTTCTTAAATTTGGTTTATATGAATTGTATTGAGATGTCTTCCATGCTGTTTACCAAGGATTTCAAGCTATAAGTTTCCTTCATATATCCTTACACTGTACGTCTCCATGGAATGGGCTCATAGTCTTTCTTCCATTTTGTTGTATGGAGTAATTTGAGACCATTGTTTATCTTTTTCTCAGAGGAGTCATAGAATGTTCTTGTAGTGAACCCATAAAATCATGGAGCTTTTTGTTGTTGTTGTTGCTATATTGTTGTAGTTTGAATGAGATGTCCACTGTATTCTTGGTTTCTGAATGTCTGGTTCCCTGTTGGTCACAGTATTTGGATAGCTTAGGGGTTGTGGCTTTTCTGAAGGAAGTGTGTCACTAGGGTGGACTTTGAAGTTTCAAAAAAAAATCACATGCACTTCCCAGTTTGCTTTCTCTGCTTCCTGTTTGCTGTTTGAGATGTGAGCTCTCAGCTCTTCCCATGTCATCATTCATGGTACTTGCTGTAATGTTCCTTTACTCTGATGGACCCATATTTTTTAGAACCATAAGCCCCAAATAAACCCTTCTTTAAGTTGCCTTGGTGTTGGTGATGTATCACAGTAACAGAAAAGTAACTCATTCAGAGATCTTTCACTATTACTTCAATTTAATTCATTGATATGAATCTGCTTAAGCAGGTTATATACTCTAGATTTTTTCTTGGTCATATATGTCCATGTATTTTTGTATTCTCTTTCTTCTAAATTTTATAATGCTTTTGGCAATACAAAATTTTAAAGTATTTCATGATTGTTCTTTGTGTTCCATGAGACTCTGTAGTAATCTTTTTTCATTTCTAATTTTATTAATTTTGGTCATTTTTTCTTTTGGTTATTTGGCTATAGGCTTGTCAGTCTTTTTTTTTTTAACTTCAGAGAACCAACTTTTTGATTGAATTTGGATGTTTATTTCTTAGCCTCCACTTACTGAATTTCTGCTCTTAACTTTATTCTTGCTCTCCACCAATTTACAGTTTGCATTATTCTTGTTCATATAGAACAATGAGGTTTATCATTAAGTTGTATAAGGCTTTCTGATTTTTAAATTTACAATTTTATTTTGGTGAGAATTTGATATGTATGTACCATATGTACATCATTTCCATCTTCCTCCCCCAGAGTTCTCTCATGTCATTTTCTCCCAAGTTTCTGATTTCTTTTCTAAAGTTATGATTGTTTCGTGTGTGCACACACAACCCACGCCCACACACATACAACCACCTCCACAGCCTACTGAGACCATTCATTATTGTTCTTATGAACATATGTTTAGTTCTGACTGACTCCTTGGGACTGGATAACCTATCAGGTGCACATCCCCGGAGAAGTCTGATTCTTCCTCTCTTGGGATTCACTGGTTGCTGTGGTTCTTCGTCTAGGGGTCGGACCTTGTGAAATTTATCCTATTCATGTTGATTTCTTGACTGGTGCTGTCATTAAGCAGGTCTTCCTGGCTCTGCACCTTCTTTCATGACTTTCTGTGAGCCCCGTGTATAGGCACCCCGATGTCACTTGGTCTCTGCATTGTGATCAGCTGTGGATCTCTGTAGTAGCCTCTGCTGCCGAAAGAAACTTCATTGATGAGAACTGAGAGCTACGTTTACCTGTGGGTCTAAAGATAAATTTTTATTGTACAGCTAGAGATTAGCATGTAAAGAATGTGACCAGGACTTTAATAAAATCTCAATCCTTAGTCAAGATCAGCAAATTCATATTTGAGAGAAATCTTATGCAGATAATTTACTCTCTAAGGAGGAAAATATTTTTGTGTGGATTTTTTTTTAACAAATCTAAAGAAAGTACTAAATCTAACAATAGAGATTTATGAGTAATCACAAAACTTTTAAATATTGTTTGTAATTTACTCAATATTATGTTTTGCAGTATAATGAAATATAATGAAGTATATTGACATCAAAATAGTGTAATTACTTCAGTTTAGAAATGATAACAATTTGCTGCAAGGTAAAACATATAAAATCACTTTTAAAAACTACATGAAACACAATATTGAGAATTTCATCTCTAAAGAACAAGACTGTTCCTGTTAAACGCCAGCCAGTAGTTTTATCCATACCACATGTAATGAAGTTTGAAATACTGGAAATTTGGAATGTGGGTGAGCATTAGTTATTTGAAAGTTTAAATAAAAGGTGACTTAAAAAATCCTACTGGTAGAGGGGAATATGCATTGTTATATCATTATGTATTTATCAAAATTGTGGACTTAGAATACTGAAGGTTAATGTTAGTATAAACTATGGGTTCTATGTGACAATGATGTGCCACTGCCCACTCATCATCATAATGAATGCACTCCTAGGCATGGTGGCATATGCCTGTCACTCCTGGACTCACTGAACTTGTGTGGAAAGATCTCAAGTTCAAGACTAGCCTAAGTTATGTAATTCTATGTCTACAAAGAACACAACAAAAGAAAAATAGAAAGAAAACACTCCACTTTATTAAATATTTATTTAATTAAATATTTATGGTAAAGAATGTTGTGGAATAGATATAAAGGGAGAGGAATGTGGAAGCTCTTTTTTTGTTCAAATTTGCTGTGAATCCAATACTATTCCAAAAAACCAAAGTCTATTTCAAAAACATTACATTGACATCTTAGAGGAACACTTGGATTTGGTGAGCACTGATCTCTGTAATCACCCACTGGAGCAGAACTACACACAGCTGCAGCACCATTACTAGAATTATTGCCTTTTCCTGTTCCAGTGATGGAAGCTTCACTACCTCACGGAGCCATTTCCATTGTTGGGCAGCACCAGGATTCCAGAGCTCTTCTTTGTGTGAAACTGACGTCAGTCTCACTGTGACTTCCAATCACCGTGCGTCATTCTTCCTGTTGGAACGATGTGGAATAAATCTAATTTCTTAGCCACATGAAGTCCATTTATATATTGGGGAGCAGAGTTCATAGTCTTCCTGGCTCTAGCTCATTCCATGTCTTCTTTTTCCAGGGCTGAAGATTCTTTGTATTTTCAGTGGTTCTTCTAATGCAATTTCCAGGCAATTACTTCCCTGATTAATATGTCTACTTTTCTTAATATGTCAGTTTCTGAAAGTATAAACATCCCATTGGGCACGTGTCATTAACCATCAAGGATGAAGTTTTTCCTGTCTCCATTAACCTACTGTTACCTTTGGTTGCTGTGCTTGGCCTGCTGCTATTGTACTTGCTGAGAATTAGCCTAAATAATCTTCCTTACAGAATGTGATTATCAGCATTGAACATGGAACTTTTCATGTGGTATGAATTAGAATTGAGTGGATGTTTTTTTGTCAGCTTTCAGCCACCTGCAACACAGGGTAAGTTGTATGCCTGGCAGCAAAACAAATTGAATACAGTGTTCCTTTTTGGGTGGTATTTTAGAAATATTTCTTTTATTTTTGATATTATATAAGTACACCATTTCTCCTTATCCTTTCCTCTCTTCAAAACTTCCCATATACCTTTTCTTACTCTCAAACTTTTAGTCTTTTTCCCCATTAACTGTTATTGTATATATGTATGTATGCCTAGATACACATATATTGCTAAATATAACCTTCTCACTTGGCATAATGTTAATTGAGTACATGTTTTCAAGGTTGACCATTTAGTGTTGGATAACCAATTGCTGTGTTCTTCCACAAAGAATATGATTTCTTCTGCTCCCGGCATTCCTCAGTTCTTTTCGTGAGGTTGAGTTCTCCCTCTTGAATTTTGTGCATTTACCATGGCATGTCTGTTTTTGCTATCATCATTCAGCTCATGGTTAAGCAGTCATGTTAGAGAGACTTTATGGGTGTATCTCTCATTTGCATGAAGATACAAACTGCTCAGAAATCCAGACAAGGAGTAGAGATCTGAAATAAAGGGAGGATCAATGGGAAAATTCCACCACGAAGAAAACCAAGAGCAAGGACTAATGAAGAGCAGGGCAGTGACTTATACAAAAGAGAGTCGGAGACCAGTTTATGTCAATCCGATGAACAGCTGGGTTTCTGAAAACATCAGATCAAACTGACAAATGCTGAGTCAATCAAATGAAAAGAAAGAGAACTAAGACTTCAATTATTAACATAAGAGGTGGAAAGGACACCGTAGATTCCCAGGAGATCCAGGTGATCATTAGAGAAGACTTTGAAATCCTCTATCACAACATTCTTGAAAACCTAGAAGAAATGTCTAAGTTCCTATACAGGTAGAAATCAAACTAGGATTCCCTGCAAAGAATATAAATATATTTATATTGTATAACAAAATTGAAGCAGTCATAAAGAATTTTCCAGCAAAGCAAAGCCCAGGGCTAAATGAATTCACAACCAGAATCTGCTACACTTTTTATTCTTAATAAAACAGAAAGGAAGAAACATTATTAAATTTATTATATGTAGCCAGAATTGCTAAAAAAATCAGATAAGGACACAAAACAAAGGCAATAAACAGATTCCCTGATGAGTATAGATCTAAAATTTCTTAAAAAGTACTTGTATCCTGAATTCAAGAGAGCATTAAGAAGATTATGTTCCTAATGATACTCTATATACTTATGAAACATTTCCGTATCGTGTCATTGTCAGAATCTCCTCTGGCAGCAGATGTGAACAGATGCAGAATCCATAGTCAAATATATGGAGAGAGCCTAAATGGAAATTCTTCATCAAATCTATCTTCTCAGAGCTCAGAGAATCCTGTGGAAGAGAAGGACAGATTGTAAGACCCAGAGGTTGTGGAGGACATCAGGAAAACATAGCCCTGTGAATCAACTAAGCAATGTACACATATGAGCTCAGAGACAGAAACAGCAAGCACAGAACCTACATGGGTCTACACCATGCCCTCTGCATTTATATTATAGATATTAGCATAGGATTTTTATGGGACTCATGACCATGAGAACATTAAGAAGATTGTTTTCCTAATGATACTGTACTATACTTATAAAACACTGCTTTATCCGGTCATCATGAGAGTTTCTGACATCGGGTCTCCGATTCTATTGCTTGACCTTCCTCCTTTTGGTTTGTTGGGCGTAACTTGATAGTCTTTGCTTCATCTGATATTTTATTATTTCAGGTTTGATTTTTGTCTCTTGGAAGCCTCTTCTTTTCTAATGAGAGACAGAAAAATAGTGGATCCAGAGTGGAGGGTAGGCAGAGAGGAGAGGAGCTGGGAAGTGTGGAGGGAGGGAAAACTGTAATCTGGATATATTGTATGAGAAAGGAGCCTATTTTTCAATAAAAAGATCAGGTTCTATGATCATGTGTATTTTATTTTTGGGAGGCAAGAATAGGTCTACATATCTAAAGTTATAAGTTAAATACAGTACTATAAGTATATTTAAGAACACATAACACATGATCGTCTCAACAAAGCATGAAAATGCCTGTGGTAAAAGTTAACACTCACCTCATAATAATAATAAAGAAAACAACAACCTTGATTCAATGAGATAGAGGAGGAACATCCCCTTAAGTAATAAGGGCTACCCTTTCTGTTATAATTTTGTGTCATTTTAAAGTATGCATGAAACACAAAGGTTGTAAAGTCTCATTTCTTTGTTGGCCTTATGAATTCTAAGTGGTAGGGATCCTAGATTGCTCTGGTGGTGTGTCCATCTCTGTACCCAGCCATGGACCAGAGGGTTCCTGCTTTAATGTGAGGACTAATGGTTCCATGAAATGGGATTTTCATTACATCCTCATTTCTGCAGGCTGTTCTACCGCTGGCTACCACAAACTACTAAGCTCTCAGTTCATTTCTTGAATTTTTAAACATGTAGAGTTAGTCTGTGTCTGGTGTTTTCTAGGACTTCCCTAAGCATGCCACTTTTTGAGCTGTCTCACCAGTATCCTGTCTAACCAGTGGCCTTTTTCTTCTGTTATCTGTTTTTCTGATGTATGGGATGCGTCATTGTATCCTAACACAGGTTGGAAGGCATTTTAAGTTGTTTATTGGTGATGAATAAAGCCCCCAAAAACAGAAAAAAAAGGGTTATAAGTAACTAACCGATACTATACATCAGAAAATATTATATTAACTGAGGAAAAGTGAAAGTGATTTCTCAAAAATTAGGATCAAGCTGATAGAGACTACTTTCTCTGCTTTTTATTAAACATAGTGTTTATAATGATGTATCATCTAGGACAAAAAGTAAAGGAATAAATAATATTATCTTTTTCAGAAGGCAAGATTCTATACTTAAAAAATTAAAGACAGAGTGGGAAAGCTCTTAGATTTTGTCCTGTACTTTCAACCAAGTAGAAAGCTACAGGTCAACAGCAGAAACCATGTAACATTCCCATGTACCAACAGTGACCTCTGTAAGAAAGAAGTCACTAAGAAATAATCTTATTCACAAACTAAATAAAAACCAAGAAACAAAACCAACCACCAACAAGTAACGAAACAAAATTCTGAGAATAAAGAAAACTGAAACAGGTGAAATACTCTTCAAGTAAATCCTGAAGAAATAGACATGGGCAAGCAGTTTCTACAATGGGCTACAAAATGTCAGGAGATAATCCTAAGAAGGACAGTTGATTACATAGCACCACAGCAGATGAAACAGTCAAAAGAGTAAGGAAACAGCTTATAGAATGAGAAAAAAAACTTTGTCAGCTGTACATATCACTGGGAATAATATGCAGCATATGCAAAAAGTTCAAACATTAAACAAAAAGTACCAAATCATGCAATGTGTAAACGAGCTATAGATGTGAATAGAAAATTCTCACCAACACAGCTATCCTATTTATTTATTTAGAATACATTTTTAAGGTTGTAATTAAGTATTTGTGAGTACATATACATACACATATGTATATATGTAACAATAATATAGGAAAAGAGGCTATTAATTTGAGGGGATAGGAGAGAGTCTAGGAGGGGCCTTAAGGAGGAAATGGGGATGTGATACAGTTCTATTTTAATTAAAATATATTCTTTTTTTATTTGTTGAGCTTCACACAGCCTGTGAGTTGTTTCTGGGGTGTTCAGAGCTTTCTGGGGTTAGTATCCCATTATCAGTGACTGCATATTATGTCTGTTCTTTTGTGACTGGGTTATCTCACTCAGGATGATATTCTCTAGATGCACCCATTTTCACAGCTATCCTTATAGGCAGTAAATATTTAAAAACCGTGGATACTTTAGATATCAGAAGGTACAAATTCAAACTTCTTTGAGACTCCATCTCAACTGGCTCAGGATGGCTAACATGAAGAAAGCTAAAGACCACAGATACTGGTGAGGATGTGGGGAAAGAAAGAGGAAATTAAACTGGAGTGGCCACTAACAAGTTCCCCAAAAAGCTAAAAATAAAGCTAATGTAACCTAGTTATGCAATTTCTGGGTATGTACCTGGAGAATTCTAAGTTAAGGCAATATGTTTATTACTGAACTCTTCACAACGGCCAGGTTCAATGTTCTTTAACAACTGAGAGGACAAAGAAAATGTGTACACATAAACAGTGGATTTCCTTGATACATAAAAAACAAAGTAACTATACTTACAGAGCAATGGATGCTCTTGGAGACTATATAATGCAAACTAAACTAGATTTAGGGAAATGCCATTTGTTTTCTTTTATTGGGATGGTGGTGGGGATGGTGGAGGTTTTGATGTTGGTTTGTGTATGTTTCACTGAAGTACCAAGAAAATTATGTGAGGGGAAGAGCTCTTAGGGGAGGGAGTGGAGGGAAAAGTATCAATGAGAGAGTCCGTTTCAGAAGAAAGCTTAAAGGAGAAGTATTTGATTAACATAGGGGCCCAAGAAAGAGGGCAGAACAATGGGCAGTGGGGAAGGTAAGAACTGAGTGAAATAACATATATGTGTGATAATGACATAGTATAAGTAATTACTTTTTATATTGACTTAAGAAGAGCGAAAATACTCAAGGCAATTCCAAACTAAACTAGCCATGTGAAAGCATCATTTCACACTGCACTACAGAGTCATAATAACAAAACAGTGTTGTGGCAGTGGAAATGGGTAGATCAGTGGAATAGAGGAGAGGACCCAGCAGTAATTTTGACAAAGGTGCCAAAACAAAGCAAGAAGAACAACAAAACAAAACAGAAACTATTCCCTGGAGAGTGGACTGACTCTTGAATGAATGGGGTTGGAAAAACTGGATATACACAGGTAAATGATAGGAACCTGGTTTGTATTTCTGACTCTGCTTAAAAACCAACGCCAAGCAGGTCTGAGGCCTTAATGGAAGACCTGAAACGCTGAGAATTCTAGTGGGAAACAGTGAAACACTTCAAAATGTCGGTATATGCAAGTGATTTATGAAAGGACTCTAGTACCAGAGGAAATACATTAGAATTGAAAATAAGATTTCATGAAATTGAATGAAATATTTATACACAGCAGAGAAAATCAAAATGAGGAGAAATGTTTGCCAGCTATACATGTGACACGTGATTAGAATTAATTTGCAGAATTTATAAAGTACCCTAACAATTAAATAAAAACATCTCCAAATTCATTCAGTTGAATATTTCTTTGAATTCTCAAAGGAAGAGATATAAATGGAAAGTGTGAAGTATCGTTCACCAACAGGCAAATACAAATCTAAACCTGTCCGAATGGCTACCATCTAGAATATTTACATCAACAAATACTATGAGAATAGGAACCTTCATCAATCACTGGTGTGGATGTAAACTGGGACAGTCATCAGAGAAGTCTATATGGAGTTTGCTAAACAAAACTTCAAACAGAAATGCCTAGGATCTGTCCTTACTACATTTAGATACACTTGTGAAGGATCCCAAGCTGCTGGGCCACAGTTATTGTCATACTATTTATAGTAACCAAGATATGGACAAGACTAGTAAAGAGAAAATACCATATCCACAGTGGAATTTCCTCCAGCAGTAAGGAAAAACGAATTCATGACATATTCAGGAAAATGTTTAGAATTACAATTTCTGGTTTCTTTTCTCACTTTATCTTTGATTTTGCTCATTGAATATGATGATTCTCTGTCTTCCATGCATGTTATTATTAATACATCCAGTGGATTACAGGTACTCAGTAATTTTTTTTTGATGAAGGTAAACAAATTATATTGTTATAAGGGATTTCTTTATGTATTTGTGTGTGTTTGTGCATGTATGTGTGTATGCATGTGTGTGTGTGTGTGTGTGCATGTGTCTGTATGTATGTGTGTGTGCATGCGTATGCACATGTATTTGCTTGTGTATTCATGTGTGTGTGCATGTGTGTGTATGTGTATGCATGCATTGCATACACCTAAGTGTGCAGTGTGTCATCCAAGGGAGGTACATGTGAAGGCACAGCAGGATATCAGGTTTCTTTCTTCATAGCTTTGTGTTACTGCCTTGAAACAGAGTATTTCACCAAGATGGAAGCTTGTTGTTTAGGCTGAGTCCATGGAGAACACTTGGTGCCCTCCTGTCTCTTTCCATCCCTTCCATTAGATGCTAGGATTGCAAGAGTTACAGCTACGTTTGGCATTTTATGTGGGAATCTGAACTCGGGACAAGAACTGCAATTCCAGTTGAGCTGCCACCACATATAACAATTTATTCTGCGTCCCGTGTGGCATCTTTAAACACATAGCAGGAATGGAGATAAGCATCTGCATCCTCCTTCAAGGGTGTTGCGCAACAACAGGCATCATGTGGAGTACTTGGGAGGAGAATTGGAGAAGTAGAAGTCCTGGATGCTTCATTTATTATTAATATCTCCTCCCTTGTCTGCTATGCTTTGTAATGACTCAGAAAATTAATATGTGGGTCAGGGGACTACTTGGGAAAAGAGGAAGGAATCTGATGAAATACAGCACAGTATAAAGCAGTTACATTTTTATCACCCTGGGAGCCAGCAGTATTTTGTCCTTTACCGTTCCTCACTAAGTAATGATCCCCCCAGAGTCTCTGCGCTTCTCTCTCTTCTTTTGCTGAATATTATTTATAGAGCACGCTTCTTTCTGCCAATGTTAAGAGGAAACTTTGAGCATTTAAGCTATGTACATTTGCTTAGCATACTCTGTTAACATTAAGAACAAAACTACCTGGTAAAACTCAAAAGTGAAACAATTTGTTTTAAATTTTAATTCCGAATGACATCTCTGCCTTTACCTTAATGAGCCTCAGAACAAGAAAGACCACTGAGTTAATGCGCTCATCAAATAAATCATTTTCCAGCCAAGACTCATAGGAATTTCTTCCAAATTGTTGTCATAAAGTAACATTTCTCCACCCTTTATTAAATGTCAAGACAGCAAATTTTCATTTTATTTTATACTTAAAAAAAAAACTTTTAAGGATCTATGTGCTATGTGGTCATAGAAAGGTTGAGGCCACTGTGTTATATGGTATAGTGGTGAATTCTAATAAACAGAACCCAATATTGCTCTTGATGTTCAATGTGTTAATCTCATTTATTATTATTGCGATTATTTCCTCCTTGGTAATACTATTTAATAATTTGAAGAGTTTTCTGGCTTACTTGTACAGACACTATATTCACTTGCAAGTGTCCATCCACACACACAGGAGCAATGTGAGACAACAGGGGCACAGTTGTAAGAAGTGACACATTAACAGGAAAACAAACAGCAGACTGGCCCCTTGCAGTGGGTGATATATCTGAGCGAATGGGGTGAGCTACACTGTAGTGTGCAAATCAGGATCATCTTAGACTGGTGCTAACTGCAGTAATTGGGACAAAATGCAGGAACTGGGACTTTCCAGGTCAAACTTCGGCTTTTGGCCACCCTACATTTTCTTCCTTTCTTTCTATTTGTTATTAGATACTCTCTGTATTTACATTTGAAATGTTATCCCCTTTCTCCACCCCAATTTTATTCCCCCTCCCCCTCCAATTGTCTTTATGAAGGTGCACTCCTAATCACCCTCTCCACCTCAGTGACTTGGCATTCTCCTACACTGGGAAAACATGTCATCATTAGACCAAAGTTCTCTTCTCACATTGGTGCCAATCACTGCTGTTTTCTGCTGCATATGCAACTGGAGCCATAGGTCTCTCAATGTGTGCTCAATGGTTGGTGTTTAACTCCACGGGAATTATGGAAGGTTTGGTTGGTTGATAATGTTGTTCTTCCCATGAGGTTGCAACCCCTTTCAGCTCCTTCAGTCTTTTCTTTAGCATCTTCATTGGGATCCCCATGTTCAGTCGTATGGTTAGCTGCAAGCATCCTCAGCTGTATCTGTATGACTCTGGTAGAGCCTCTGAGGAGGAATCCCTATTTGGTTCCTGCCAATAAATACTTCTTGGTATCAGCAATAGTTCTTGGGTTTGGTGGCTACATATGGGTGACCATCCTACTTAAAAGTAAGGGAGTAGGCAGCCCCCAAACAATGACTTGTCTGGTTCAGGAGGCTTTCAGGTCCCTGTCTGTCTGAAATGCAACTATTGTACTTTAAGATTCATTCCTAGAGAGATTTAAGCCTATGACTTTTGATGTATGTATTCATACTTTATATTTCTGTATCTAGTTAGTAGTCACACACATTATAATTCAACAACCATGTCCTTTTATTTTCTCCCATGTATGTTTCGTTCTTCCTTCTATGAAAGACTGTTTTGAGGCATCCACTTTCTGGCCTTCCTTCTCTTTGAGCTTCATAAGTTCTGTGGATGGTTCCGTGGGTATTCCAAGCTTTTTGGGCTAGTCTCCACTTACAAGTGAGTACATCTTAGGAGTGAGATTGCCATTACCAGAGAGGCTTTCTCTAGCAGCTGGTTGGAGCAAATGGTGAGACCTACAGCCAAATATTAGAAGAACTGAGAGATGGGGAAAGAGTGGGGGAGGGGAGAAGGAGAAGGAGGGAGAAAGGAAGGGAGGAGAGAGGGAGGAAAGGAGGAAGAGAGAGAGAGTTGGGGAAGGAGTTAGAGAGTTTTTCTTTGATGCTTGGTCAAGCCAGTCACATTGTACTCATATGAATGTGTTAACAGATGCTGACTAAAGCAAATGTGGTGACTTTAGCCTTCTAAAATGTGGTAATTAATATGATCTGAATTTCTTTAGCCTTTACTGGCTTCGTTGTCAGATTTTGAAATTTTTGGGTTAGTTTTATCTTAATTCCCAACATTAGTCCTGTGTGTGTGTGTGTGCATGTGTGTGTGTATGTGCATGAGTGTGTGTGTGTGCATGAGTGTGTGTGTGTGTGCATGAGTGTGTGTGCATGAGTGTGTGTGTGCATGACTGTATGTGTGCATGAGTGTGTGTGTGTGTGTGTGTGTGTGTGTGTGTGCAGGCACTTTTGTATAGGGGTCCACATGCCAATGAAGAGTAGAAGTTGACACGGTCTTCTTCATTTCTCCTAACCTTGTTTTTAAAGACAGGGTCTCTCACTGAAGTCGAAGTCCGTACATTCAGGTGGGCTGTCTGGCCCTTCAAGGTTTGCCTGTCTATTCCTCCTCATTACTGGTATTAAAAATCCGCTCCCACACCCACGCTTTTTGGTGGAGTTTTGGATCTGAATTCAGGACCTTATGCTTACACGGCAAGCACTTTACCAACAGACCCAACCAGTCCTGAAGAACTCACTTTAGACTAAAAAATTCTAAGGTTTTGGTCAGTGAAACCAGCCAATCTGGTCTCTGTCGTCCTCGTTTCAAGAGGAGATTCTGATCTCAGAGACGTCGCCTTATTAATTCTGGCTATTTGTGCTTGCTGCGTTTACATGAGTTTTCTTGGACATAGAATCTTATTGTGAAGGAAAAGCAACACCTCACTCAATCTTTTTAGATTTCATATACTTCTTCTCCTGTCCGGTAAGAGAACCAGAAGAGACGAGGTTTAAGTGATTCATTTTAAATTCTTAAAATATTCTGCCAGTATTGTGGAAGGTAAATTGTTGAAGACAGTGACAGGCATTTGATCGGGTTGACGTTTATCTCTCTAGCATGGACTTTTCTGTGTATGGACTGAGAAGCAGGCAAGGAGCGCCACTGGGCCTTTAAGGTGGGAGGCCTCTGTTGAAGTGTGGGAGTGAAGGATTCATAAATTCCAGCAGGGCCATGTAGGAGCACACTAGATCTGCAGCTGGAAAGGATCAGCCAGCAGCTGCAGCCAGATCATCATGGTGACTGTAACACAGACACAGAAACAGTGTGGGAGGCAATCTGCTGGCGGCTTCCTTGTGTCACTAATAAAACAATGTAAAACTTACAGTCTTCTTTAGTAGAAGAGAAGAATAATGCCAAAGATTTCTTCTTGGAGATTTCATGTGTGTGTGTATGTGTATGTGTGTGTGAGTGTAGTAGAAACAAAAATATGGGAAGTGACTTTTATTAATAAAAAACCCTACTTCTAGAAATTCAGGATTTAAGAAGACAGTTTCTTTTTATATTTTGCTACAAAGCAGTATTGTGTGACAAGAATTCTTATTTTTTTTAATTGAACAACTTTATTTTAAAAAACAAAGATAAATGTACAGATTTTAAAAGCATTTTTGCATGAAAGTATATGAATATATTTTTGTCAGTACTTGAATGTTTTAAAGGTTTGATAGTATACATTAAAATCTTACTAGTTACAATGAGCATAAAGTACATGTAAAACAAGATATAACCTGAAAATAGTCAAAGTTTTCTTGGTGTGTAAATATTAAGCATAATGATTTTTCATCTTTTTTTTTTGGTCTTTATTTTTCTTGAACTTCATATAGTCTGTGAGTTGTTTTTGGGGGTGTTCAGAGCTTTCTGGGATTAGTATCCAATTATCAGTGACTGCATATTATGTCTTATTATGTCTGTTCTTTTGTGACTGGGTTCCCTCACTCAGGATGATATTCTCTAGATGCATCCATTTTCTTAGAAATTTCTTAGAAATTTCAAAACGTCATTGTTTCTGATAGCTGAGTAGTACTCCATTATATAAATATCTATTGAGGCTTGTTTTGTGACTGATTATATGGTCATTTTTGAGAAGGTGCCATGAGGTGCTGAGAAGAAGGTGTATTCTTTTGTTTTAGGATAAAATGTTCTGTAGATGTCTATTAATTCCAATTGTTACAAAACCTCTGCTAGTTTCACTGCGTCCTTGTTTAGTTTCTTTTTACATGGTTTGTCCATTGATGAGAGTGGGGTGTTTAGGTCTCCCAGTATTATTGTGTGGAGTGCAATGTATTTTTTGAGCTTTAGTAGGGTTTCTTTTATGAATATTGGTGCTCTTGTATTTGGAGCATATATGTTTAAGATTAAGAGTTCCTTCTGACAAGTTTTCCTTGTAATGAGTAAAAAGTGTCCTTCCTTATCTTTTTTGATAACTTTTGGTTGAAAATCTACTTTATTCAATATTGGAATGGCTACTCCTGCTTGTTTCTTGAGGACGTTTGCTTGGAACCTTTTTTTTTTTTTTTTTTTACCAACCTTTTACTCTGAGGTAGTGTGTCTGTCTTTGTCTCTGAGATGAGTTTCCTGTTTGCACAAAAATGTTGGATACTGTTTATGTATCCAGTCTGGTAGCATATGTCTTTTTATTGGGAATTGAGTCCATTTTTGTTAACAGATATTAAGGAATAGTGGTTGCTGTTTCCTGCTATTTTTGTTTTTAGAGGTAGAATTGTGCCTGCGTGTCTTTCTTCTTTTGGTTTTCTTGCTTAGGAATTATCTTGTTTTTACTTGGATGTAGTTTCCCTCCTTGTATTGGGTTTTCCACCTGTAATTCGTTGTAGTGCTGGGTTTGTGGTCAGATATTGTGTAAATTTAGTTTTGTCCTGGAATATCTTGGTCTCTCCAATTATGGTGATTGAGAGTTTTGCTGGGTATAGCAGCTTGGGCTGACACTAGTGTTCTTTTAGTGTCTGCTCGATGTCTGTCCAGGATCTTCTAGCTTTCATAGTGTATGTTGAGACGTCAGGTGTAATTCTGATTGGTCTGGCTTTATATGTCACATGACCTTTTTCCCTTACTGCTTTTAGTATTCTTTCTTTGCTTTGGGAACTTGGCGTTTTCACTATTATTTTTCAGGAAGAATTTCTTTCCTGGTTCCTGGTCCAATCTATTTGGAGTTCTGTAGGCTTCTTTTATGCTCATGGTCATCTCATTCTTAAGAGTATGAAAGTGTTCTACAATTTTGTTGAAGATATTTACTGTGCATCTTAGTTGATATTCTTCTCCCTCTTCTATTCCTATTATCCTTGGTTTTTGTCTTCTCATTGTGTCCTGGTTCTCCTGGACATTTTGGGTTAGGAGCTTTTTGGCTTTTGCATCTTCCCTGACTGTTTTGTCTATGTTTTCAATGTTGTCTTTGGCCCCTGAGATTCTCTCTTCCATCTTTTGTAGTCTGTTGGAGATGCTTGCATATGTGACTCCTGATTTCTTTTTTGTTTTTCTACCTCCAGGGTTATTTCTTAATGTTTTCTTTGTTGTTTCCATTTCCATTTTCAATTCCTTCATCTCTTAGTTCTGTTTTTCTCTATTTCTTTGAGTGTTTTTTTTTCCTCTTTAAAAGCTTCTGTTTCTTTATGCTTTTCCACCTATTCTTGTTTAAGGATCTCCATCATCATCTTGAGTTATGATTTCAGGTTTGAGTCTTCTTTTTCTGGAGTTTTGGCATTCTGCTGTTTTCTGTGATGGGAAAGCTGGGTTCTGATCTTTTCAGGTTGTCTTACTTTCCGTTGGGTGAGTTCTTTTGCTTTCCTCTTGCCATCTTCTTGTTTGTGATTATATGTGGTCATGTTGTCAGTGATTGGTTCCCGTCTCTCCTGTGTACTTTGACTGTGTCCCTGGATCTCTGCTGTTTTAGCTGGTAAATGGTCTGAGAGTTTGGTCTGCCGGCCTGGGACCTCAGGTTGGAGACTGAGTTCCTATGGAAGACTTCTTGCTCCCCTGAGACAATCATGGGGGGGTGCTTTGTGCATGCTCAGCCCAGACCTCTCTGTGCTCTGGCTACTTGCAGCACAGTCTCACCAAGCCTGAGTCCCTGGATCTCCGCTGTTCCCAGTCAAGAATCCTTATTTTCTGAGGCATATATAGTTTTTTCACTTGTGTTTAAAATCTAGAAGGTAAGTTTCTGAGGTAAATAATGTATGTATTCAAAACTTAAAATATTTTACTGAAGTATCTTTTAAAAAGCCCTTGCATTCTTTTATGAATTTCTTATTATATCATTAGGAATTCATATAAACTAGTATATGCCCCAGAAACTCTTGACTCTCAGGCCTAAAATACTGTGTGTACTGTAGTAACATTGTCCCAGATTAGTACAAACTCAAAGTTAACCTCTTACCTTCTACTTTTTTGCCTTTTGTTTTATTAACACTTGAAGCCACAGCTAAGGAACTACTGAGCTAAAGTGATAGATCTGAATCTACTCTTCTAAGTGTTGACTCAAAGCGCCATAAAGTCAAGTTTACCAGAGAATATAGCTGGAGAGAGTAGGTCTGCGTGTCCCAGGGTCTTAGAGGTGTGGTCAGTGACTGACAAGTGTTACACTAGAGATAGAGTTAAGCATAAAAACTTTTCTATAGAAAGAATGTAAGGGAGGGAAGGAACCTGTAACTGGCAGAGACCAGGTAGTCTGATTACAGATATCAGGGCAGTCCCTTTGAGTTCCTCCGACAGAATCTCCAGTTGGCTTTGTGGCCTCCCCTATGCCTTTTGATGTGACCTGGGTTGACCTGTGTCTTTGTAAAAAATCAAAAACCCAAAACCCAAATTACAAAAGAACCCCAACCAACCAAACAACACCCCCAAACCCTTAAAACAAACAAACAAAAATAAAACCAACTCCAAGGAACACTGCAAAGCCAGGCCTTTACTTTAGAAGCATCCTTCATTAGTAGGGTTGATCTTAGCAGCAGTGAGGTCTGTATATTTTTAAATACTTTTCAAAAATACGTTAGCATTTAACCAAATATTTTTCAAGTTGGCACACATATTAAAAATGACCAGATCAAAAATCATTGTCATGAAACCTACCCTTCACTGTGTGAATGTATAGATATCCCCCCATCTTCCTTTAAGTTTATCTAACACAACAGTTTTAAAATTTGACCACACAATGTGGTTACCAAGAGGACCAGTTGCAGCCCAGGCCTCTGGGCTCTACCCTGAATATTTCTGTTTTACTGGCTCTGAGTATGGCCTGAGACATTCTGGTTTTATGGCTAGTATTTTCTTCCCAGCAGTAAGCGTGGAGGTAGTCAGAATAGGAGGAATGCTATGGAAGAAAATACTGAAATTCCTCTTATTTTACTACTTGTTTTTTGGAAGAGATTTTTTTTTTTTTGCATTACCTCCTTTCCTTTATCCTCTTCTCTCATCAGTTGTCCCACGTCTACCAATTTCCACCCTTCACAAGTTCGTTCCTTCTCCTTCTGTCTCCACCACACACTCATTTAACATCGTGGCCATTGTTATCTGTCTAGTTAACCACTAATATCTCAGGACAAATGAAGTTTTACCAGTATATCCTTTTGGCTAGTACGGCAACTAAACATGGCAAGCAGAGATCCAAACATGATGTTCTGTAACACAAGGAGAAAAGTTCTTTTTTGGTTTTTGCTGACTCTTTTGGTCATTTTAGAAGAGCATATCTGTGGATTTCATTATCCCATTTCCTTCCAGTGAAATAAGAAGTTATTGCATAATTCTGTCTTCATTAAAAATCATTTTATTTTATATATTTAAATGCTTGTTTACATGTATGTGTGTGCACTTTGTGACTGTCTGATACCCACGAGGATCAGAAGAGGGAATCAGATCTCCTGGAACTAGTTACAGTTGTGAGTTGTTATGGGGGTGTTGGAGAATTGAACCTAGCTCTTGGGTCTCCTGGAAGAGCAGTGGTGTGCTTAACCATGACACTGAATTACCTCTCTGGCTTTATGTCTTGAATTTCATCACAGAATCCAAGTGGCTCGCTAGAGTGGAGTGAAACAATGTAAGAGGGATGACATGTGTGTACACATGACATGTATGTTTCCTGTCTTCTTTTCCTTATATTAGCTTCTTAAGGTGCAACAAGTGTGGTAGGAATTCAAGTGAGTACATACACCAGGAACACCTCTCTGTGAAGAATGTTCAGTTCATAGAGAGTTCATTTTACTCTGTGGCTTATAGCTCTTGACTCGGTTGAGTAGCAATGCATAACCCACTGAGCTAGATTGTTGTTCATTCATGTAATTACTCATGACTTAAAGGCATCTTGATGTGTGACTGAGGACCTGGATTCCAGCCTCAGCTTAGGCTTGCATTACATTCATGATTCCTTTCAAGTCCTTTAACTTGATTGTAGAGCTAAGGCTTTAGTCCAAAGGATCTAAGCATTCTCCAACTGTTAATGCTTTCTGCATCTATGAAGTTAAGAGGATTGCGTTTCTAAGGGTATAACATGCTTCAACCATATGCTCAGCTTCACAGGTTTGTTTAATATGTCTTCTTATGTGGGAAAACATGATTTTCTGGAAAAGGTGGTGTTCAAGAGACTATGGACTGTATTAGCAGCATGTTCTAGAAGTAGTTAAAATGCTTTTTGTAGTCAGAAGAGAGTTCTTATATTCATTTATTCCCATGAAAAAGGAAGTTGATTTTTTGTCAGTACTGATTATATAAAAGGGACTTTTTGTTTTTTTGTTAAAAGAAAAAGACCCCACTCAACAAACACATTTACTTGGTTATTTATTATTTTTTTCTTTATCTTGTTCCTGTTGAACTTCCTGGCCAAAGTGACTGTATGCTTGACTCTTGAACTAGAGAACATGATCTCAGATATATGCTATTTGGAAACTGCAGAGAGTCCAGATTTAAAGGATCAGCATAATTACTTTTAAACATGTTCCAAGCGTCCAGCTGTTACCTCTGCCATGAGCTGGTGCTTCCACACTTGGAAGCACAGTGCATAGCAGGGTACCAGTGGTAGAATCATTGGTACAGTGCTTGTGCCTGCACCTTCGACTAGACAGAGGAAGAACAGTTTGGGGGAAGTGATGGTGAGGATGGGGAAACATATTTTCATAGTGACGAGGCCACAAAAAATTTCTAGAAGGAGACAAGCTGTCACTTAGTTTGCTACTTCATAGGTCTAAGATGCAATCTAAAAACAGCTGTTCTCACAAATACTTTAATTTATTGCAACTACTTGGTGTGGAGTGTGATGTGAGACCATAACCTCCTTTCTCTCCAACTGTTCTAACAGCCCCGGTCTGAATGCATCCAGCAATGAAGTGCATTAAGAAAATAAAAACAAAGGTTGTCCAGCTCAAGTGGTTGACTCTTGGCCGATTTGTGCCTTTTCTTTGGTAATGTTTCCATTGGGGACTTGATAGAGATACACAGGTCCTTTCAGAGGCTGCATTTTCCATGCAGCAGTGAAAAGTTTCTTTGATTTCACTGATCCCTTAAAAACATCTTAAATCAAAATACTCAATTTGAAGAGCAGACATCCCACAGTAGATAATAATATTAAGTTACTAAGATAGTCTCAGAAAGACAAATGCATGTTTTTTGCCTTCTATTTGTAGTTACTAGGTTTTATGTAGATGTATAAAATCATGAACCTATGTATGATAAAAAATTAGAAACGAGACTCTCTAAGAGAACAAAAGGGATGCATGGGGGAAGGAGGGAGTCAGGGCAGGGAAGGGGGAGGCTAGGAAGTATAGAGGGGAATGGGCTTAAACGCAATATATGCTTGGATGAAACTGTTTCCATGGCAATGTGGTATATTGCAGAGTGAATAAAAACAAAGGATGTTTTAAAATGTATGTATATTACTAAGTACCAAACAAGCTTATACAACCAGCACTTGGGTCAAGAAGTTGAATATCAGGAATACTAGAAAACTACTCATGCTCCTGCTGTAGGCCCAGCTCCTCTCTCCATTAGGGATAATACATGTTCTTGGCATTTTCTGTTTCTGTTTTGGTTTGATGTTGTTCTCTACTTCTGTGCTGGGACTTGCTCATCTGATTTAACTTTGTTGGTTGATTTTTTTCTGTCTTTTCCTTTGATATTTCTTACGTTTTAGGTTCAAGTCTGGTTTTCCCTTTAGTATTGGTGCATTCAATGTTCAGTGGAAGACTAATTTGTATCAAGGTAGAGGTGTCATTTTTCTCTATGGGATTGTAGTTAGGGCCGGAGGCTATGTCTCAAAATGCTCTGAGAGTCTCATAACAGCCTTGTGTCAACTGAACCTGCTGCTTGGGTCTTCAATATTCTCTACCAGATATAGAACTTGCCACATGCCTATTGGTTTTTCAACAGTCAGATCTAGTCTTTATTCTGAGTCTGTAGCTTCTGTTGAAGCTGCTAGGAGAGATCAATTATCATCAGCATTAAAAAGCTCTTTAGTGTTTGTAGCATGAATATTAAATCTAAGTTTAATGACAGTATTTGATAATATTTCTTATTTGGCATGAAAAACAGTTTTGTTATATACAGACATTCTTTTATTTAATTGAACAACTTTATTTTAAAAAACAAAGATAAATGTACAGCTTTTAAAAGCATTTTTGCATAAAAGTATATGAATACATTTTTGTCAGTACTTGATTTATTTAAGGTTTGATAGTATGCATAAAATTCTTACTAGTTACAAAGAGCATAAAGTATATATAAAATAAGATGTAACCTAGAAATAGTCAAAGTTTTCTTGGTGTGTAAAGATTAAGCATAATGATTTTTCAACATTTTTTTGGCCTTTGTTTTTCTTGAACTTCATATAGTCTGTGAGTTGTTTCTGGGGTGTTCAGATCTTTCTGTGGTTAGTATCCAATTATCAGTGACTGCATATCATGTCTGTTCTTTTGTGAATGGGTTCCCTCACTCAGGATGATATTCCCTAGATGCATCCATTTTCTTAGAAATTTCAAAAAGTCATTGTTTCTGATAGCTGAGTGGTACTCCATTATGTAAATGTACCACAATATCTGTATCCACGCATCTACTGGAGGATATATGGGTTCTTTGCAGCTTCTGGCTATTATAAATAGGGCCACTATGAAAGTTGTGCTGCATGTTTCTTTATTGTATGTTGGAGCATCTCTGGGGGTATATGCTCAGAAGTGGAATAACTGGGTCTTTAGGTAGTACCATGTCCAATTTTCTGAGGAACCACCAGACTGATTTCCAGAGTGGTTGTACCAGTTTACAATCCCATGAAAAGTGGAGAAGTGTTCCTCTTTCTCTGCATCCATGCCAGCATCTGAAGTCATCTGAATATTTGATCTTAGCCATTCTGGGTGGTGTGAGGTGGAATCTCAGGGTTGTTTTGATTTGCATTTCCCTGATGACTAAGGATGTTGAGCACTTCCTTAGATGTTTCTCAGCCATTCGATATTCCTCAATTGAGAACTTTTTGTTTAGCTCTGTATCCCATTTTTTAATAGGGTTGTTTGATTCTCTGGTGTCTAACTTCTTGAGTTCTTTGTATATCTTGGATATTAGGCCTCTATCAAATGTGGGGTTGGTAAAGATCTTTTCCCAATCTTTTGGCTGGCATTTTGTTTTCTTGACAGTGTCCTTAGCCTTACAGAAACTTGGCAATCTCATTGAGTCCCATTTGTCAATCTTTGACCTTAGAGCATGAGCCATTGGTGTTCAGGAAATTTTCTCCTGTGCCTATGTGTTCTAAGGCTTTCCCTATTTTGTCTTCTAATAGTTTCAGTGTACCTGGTTTAATGTGGAGATCTTTGATCCACTTGCTCGTGAGCTTTGTACAAGGAGATAAGAAAGTGTCTATTTTCATTCTTCTGCGTGCCGAAGTTGGACCAACACCATTTTGAAGAGGCTGTCCTTTTTCCATTGAATGTTTATAGATTCTTTGTTAAAAATGGAGTGACAACATATGTGAGGGCTCATTTCTGGAATTTCTCTTCTATTCCATTGATCCATGTGCATATCTCTGTACCAGTACCATGCCGTTTTTAACACAATTGCCTTGTAATATAGCTTGAGGTCAAGGATGTTGATTTCTGCAGATATTTTCTTGTTGTTGAGGATGGATTTCGCTATTCTAGTTGTTTTGTTATTTCAGATGAAATTGCACATGGCTCTTTCCAACTCTATGAAGGATTGGGTTGGAATTATGATGGGGATTGCATTGAATCTATAGGTTGCTTTTGGTAAGATGACCATTTTTACAATGTTGACCCTTCCAAACCATAAGCATGGAAGATCTTTCCATGTTTTGAGATCTTCTTCGATTTCCTTCTTCAGAATTTTGAAGTTATTGTCATACAGGTCCTTCATTTGCTTAGTAAGAGTCACACCAAGGTATTTCATATTGATGTCCCTATTGTGAAGGGTATTTTTTCCCTACTTTCTTTTTCCACATGTTTGTCCTTTGAGTAGAGGAAGGCTACTGATTTGTTTGAGCTAATTTTATTTTCAGCCACATTGCTGAACTTGTTTATCAGCTTTAGAATTTCTCTGGTGGCATTTTTGGGGTCACTTACATACACTATCATGCCATCAGCAAACAGTGATGCTTTTACGTCTTCCTTTCCAATTTGTATCCCTTTGATTTGCTTTTGCTGTCTAATTACTCTGACAAGGACTTCCAGTACTATGTTGAATAGGTAGGGGGAGAGTGGGCAGCCTTATTGAGTCCCTATTTTAGTGGGATTGCTTCAAGTTTCTCACAGTTAAGTTTGTGCTGGGTATTGGTTTAGTTATGGGCCTTGGATTCCTGTTCTTTCCAAGACTTTGAACAGGAAGGAGTGTTGAATTTTGTCAAATGCTTTCTCAGCATCTAGTGAGATGACCATGTGGTTTTGTTCTTTGAGTTTGTTTTTATGGTGGATTACATTGATGAGAGTAGGGTGTTGAGGTCTCCTACTATTATAGTGTGGGGTGCAATGTATTTTTTGAGCTTTAGTAGGGTTTCTTTTACGAATATTGGTACTCTTGTATTTGGAGCTTATATGTTAAGGATTGAGAGTTTCTTCTGACACGTTTTTCCTGTAATGAGTACAAAGTGTCCTTCCTTATCTTTTTTGATATCTGTTGGTTGAAAATCGACTTTATTCAATATTAGAATGGCTACTCCTGCTTGTTTCTTGGGGCCGTTTGCTTAGAAGAATTTTTCCCAACCTTTTACTCTGAGTCTGCCTTTGTCTCTGAGAATAGTTTCATGTGTGCAGCAAAATGCTGGATTCTGTTTATGTATCCAGTCTGGTAGCTTATGTCTTTTTATTGGGGGAATTGAGCCCGTTTATGTTAACAGATATTAAGGAATAGTGGTTGCTGTTTCCTGCTATTTTTGCTTTTAGAGGTAAAGTTGTTCCTGTGTGTCTTTCTTCTTTTGGTTTTCTTGCTTAGGTATTTTCTTGCTTTTACTTGGATGTAGTTTCCCTCCTTGTATTGTGTTTTCCTCCTGTAATTTGTTGTAGTGCTGGGTATGTGATCAGATATTGTGTAAATTTAGTTTTGTCCTGGAATATCTTGGTCTCTCCAGCTATGGTGATTGAGAGTTTTGCTGGGTATAGCAGCTTGGGCTGACCCTATTTTTCTCTTAGGGTCTGCTTGATGTCTGTCCAGGATCTTCTAGCTTTCATAGTCTATGTTGAGAAGTCGGGTCTGATTGTGATTGGTCTGACTGTATATGTTACATGAACTTTTTCCTTTACTGCCTTTAGAAGTTTTTCTTTGCTTTGGGCACTTGCCTTTTTCACTATTGTGTGTCGGGAGAAATTTATTTTCTGATCCAATCTATTTGGAGTTCGGTAGGCTTCCTTTATGCTAATGGTCATCTCATTCTTAAGGGTGGGAAAGTTTTCTTCTACAATTTTGTTGAAGATATTTACTGTGCCTCTTAGTTGATATTCTTTGCCCTCTTCTGTTTCTATTATTCTTAAGTTTGGTCTTCTCATTGTGTCCTGGATCTCCTGGACATTTTGGGTTAGGAGCTTTTTGGCTTTTGCATCTTCCCTGACTGTTTTGTCTATGTTTTCAATGTTGTCTTTGGCCCCTGAGATTTTCTCTTTCATCTCTTGTAGTCTTTTGGAAATGCTTGCATCTGTGACTCCTGATTTTTTTTTTTTTTTTTTTTTTTTGGTTTTCTACCTCCAGGTTTGTCTCTTTTAGTGTTTTCTTTATTGTTTCCATTTCCATTTTCAATTCCTTCATCTCTTGGTTCTGTTTTTCTCTATTTCTTTGATTTCTCTGAGTGTTTTTCTTGTGTCCTCTTTAAAAGCTTCTATTTCTTTATGCATTTCCTCCCATCCTTGTTTAAAGATATCCATTATCATCTTGTAGTATGATTTCAGGTCTGAGCCTTCTATTTCTTGAGTGTTTGGCATTCTGCTGTTTGCTGTGATGGGAGAGATTGGTTCTGGTGTTGCCAGGTTGTCTTTGTTTCCCTTGGGTAAGTTCTTTTGCTTTCCTTTTGCAATGTAGTTGTCTGTGATTATATGTGGTCTTGTTGTCAGTGATTGGTTCCCATCTCTCCCATGTACCTGGCTTGTGTCCCTGGATCTCTGCTGTTTTAGATGGCAAATTGCTTGACCGTTTGGTCCACACGAATAACCCCTCTGGGTGGAAACTGACTCCCTATGGTAAATTTCCTGCTCCCCTTAACCAATGTGGGGGCACACTTTCTGCGCACTCGGGTCAGACATCTCTCCACTCCAGCTACTCATAGAGCAGTCTCACCAGGCGTCTGTCCCTCGTATATAGACATTCTAAGGTACAGAGTTACAGCATTATTTACTCAAAAGTGTTCCTATTAGTTGTAATTTATTTGGTTTAACATTTGCAGCTTACAGTGACACATATAATTTAACATGTCTTCCTTGGGAAAATGAATCACAAAGATTCTAAGAATGTTTTAGAAATAACATGCATTCTCTTTCTTCTGTGTGTTGTGATTACACACATGAATTCCCAAGTGGAAAGTAGGCCAGTATCATAAAAGAGCAATGTGCTTTCTTAGCTCAGAGCCCATCTGTACGCTCTGCTGCCCCTGGGCTTGGATATCGTGCATTAGGCAATGAGACGCCAGTAAGAACTTATCATGGCGGAGTGAGATTATAGATGGCCGTGAGGAAAGTGATTTTGTTGGGAACCGTAAGCAGAAAGAAATGTAAACACTCAGACATGCTCATCTGGCAGAATGTTTGAAAGTCAGAGTCATTTTTGTATTACCAGCCACTGTTAAATTTAACTCAAGGAAGCTAAGGAAGTAAATTTGTGTCATTAAATCATGGCCTTATAGAATGTTCGAATGTCGACAGGCAGAGCACTTAACAGACTCTGAGGGAAAATCCCTGGAGCAACACATCAAACTGAGAAAAACATTGTCATTAATCTCCACTTTTTCTTGACAACCTTAAAAGAATACAACTAACGTCGGTTGTATGGACATCTTGGAGTATCTTCTGGAAACTGACGTTTTTGGGGAATTAACTTTAGGAACTAAAGTCCTACTGTTTTTCTTGCTAATGAATACTTGAATGGAAATCAATGAATGAACAGGAGAAAGTAGAGGAAAGTCAGAAGGAATTGTCCAGTGTTAGGCTATGAACAGCAAGGGTTAGAAGAACTCTTTTATGTGAAACCCTGCCTTTTTTTTTTTTTCTCCCATGAAAACTAAGCTTCTGTATTTTGCAGCTAATTGTAGATATTCCATGTTTGGTAGTTTGCTTGCCTTTCTCTGGTCATCGTCCTCCTTACGAATCAATGGCATGTTCATGGGGAAGAGGACATATGACCACTTTTAGAAAGTGTATGCTAGAGTGTTTCTGCTTGCCTGCCACTTCAGAATTTTGGAAGCATGTGCTTGAGACTTTTGGGCAAAGCTTCTGGTCTCAAGACCGAATGTTCTGGGAAATACACAGTGCACACTTCTACATGTCAGTAACAAACAGGTGCATAATTCTGCCCATGGACCTCTGTGCTAGCGTGGCAACCAGGAATACACAACAGAGCAGCGAAATCCCAGGTGGTTTATAGTTAATGACATGGGCATTAGCAACACTGAGTAACGAGGCATGTTAAGAATGATACAACTTGACGTTGGTTCAGCCACTGCAAGGAAACATGATTTGCTTGGATAAATCATTCTGCACTGACCTTAAGGAGAACTGTGAACAAAATAAAAAATAAAAAATAAATCCAGCAGAAAATTATTTATACAATCTTAGCCAGCTCGCTTATACCAAAACCAACTTAAGAGAAGTGTTAAATAAATTGTCTTGTAGTATTTTTGAGTTAGAATAACAAACCAATAAAACTAGTTCTTGGTACAACCTGGGTTTGAAGCAAAGACTTAACATTTGTGATTGCATGTCACATATATATGTTATAGATTGATGCATTTTGTCAGCTAGGATCTACTTATGTTTCTACAGAAAGAAGCAATATATTTTTATGTTTTTTTAGGTGATTGAGATTTCTTATTTCTTCCCATGCTTACTTTACTATCTAATACAAAATTTTCCTCTAAGTGTAGCCAAGCTATTGTTTGGAAAGTTCTACAAATCATATTTAAATATCGTGACTGAGATGTATCCTTTTTGGTGAAGTGGTTTATGCTTATTATAATTCTAGTGGTTAAAAAACTGAGATAGGGGATCAAGAGTTCAGGACCAGCTTGGATCACACGGTGAATCTGAGACTAAGTTGGTTTGTGTAATTAGAGTCTCAAAACCAAACATAAAAAATAAATAAAACAAACAAAAAACAAAACAAAAAAACAACAAAAAAGAAAGACTTCTGACTTTAGGCTTCTAAGAACTTTTGTTTCAAAATTCCTTACTAGGTATTATACAAACTATGTTTTCTTTAGCACAATTTGGATCTTAGAAAAAAAAAGTGACAAGAATCTGCGATATATGGGAGATATTGTTTGAAATATAAACTTCATTTTTGAAATACTGAATATATTAAAGCTAATTTTTACTTACCTTAGAAACCAGCAGGTTGTAACTTTTAAAGGAAAATTCATATAAGATGTTAGAGACCAAAAGGAAGATTCTGGAACTGAAAAGATGCAAAGGTTTTTAAATGGGCTTCTTCCCTTCCTGAGGGCTGTAGATCAGTTTCCAGTGCTCACATTGGGTGGCTCACAATTGCCAATAATTCTAGCTCCAAGGGATTTGAAACCTTTTTCTGATATCCAAAGGCATCTGCATCTAGGCATATGTCCAATACACTCATATATGCATGTGCACACACATATGCCTGTATACAGGCATATGTTCAATACACTCATATATGCATGTTCACATACACATATACCTACATCCAGGCATATGTACAATATACTCTTACATGCATGTGCCCACACATGTATAAATAAAATACATCTTAAAGATGCGAAGCTACTAACTATGAACAGTTACTTTAAAAGTGAGTGTAAAACTTTACGTATGAGATATTGTTGTGTATAGCCAGGATGAAGCCTGTACTATATTACTGGGTATATTGGCAAGTGTTCTATTACTCTAAATTTGCTGGCAACATTTATAAAAGCAAGTATTTAGTTGTGGGCTTACTTACAGTTTCAATGGCTTAGTCCATTATCATCTGGTCAGGAAGCCTGGCAGCACACTGGCAGACGTGGTGCTGGAGGAGGAGTTGCGAGTTCTACATCCAGCTTCATAGGCATCAGGAAGAGAGAGACACTGGGCCTGGCTGGAGCTTTTGAACCCTCAGGGACATATTGCTTCCAACAAGGCCACACCTATTCCATCAAGGTCGTGCACCCTCATCCTTTCAAGTCGTGCTATTCCCTGGTGACCAAGGATTCAAATCTGTGAGGCAATGGGTTATTTTATTTATTTACATTTCAAATGTTATCCTCCTTCCCATTTTCCTCTCCACAAGCTTCAATCCCCATCTTCCTCCCCTGCCTCTATGAAGCTGCTTTCTCACCCGTCAACCCACTCCTGCCACAGTGGCCTAGTGTTCCCCCATTCTGGGTCATCAAGCCTCCACAGGACCAAGAGTTTCTATGGGGGGCATTTTTTTCAAAACTCTAGAGTGAGGTTTGAAGAATTAAAATAGAAATGGTACTTTTTGTTTTAGTGTTGGACACAAAACCTGGAATGTCCTATATATTGTCTGTCATGAACTTTTCCACCAAACTACACTCTGAGGCTGGAACATTACATTTTGGAAAAAGTGGTTTTCATGAAAAGATTTGAGGAAAATAATTTTTGATATTTGTAATGTAGAGATAAGTTTTAAGATTAAACAGTTCTTACTGTGTCTTTATTTTGATATTTACATCATATGTGAACATCTTTCTTTTTGTGTTCTTACTTGTATATATGTGAATTCTATATGTGAAATAATATAGATATATAAATAGTATATAAATGTAACTCTTTATGAATATTTGAGTTTGTGAGTGCACACGCACGCGTGAGCAAGCGAGCGAGCACACACACACTATATTCTCTATATATCAAATATATCACATATATCATATATTTTATTTATATATGATAAATATAAAATTATTCAAGTAATTGTGTATATCTCTTGTAAAATGTCTGAGGACAGCATTGTTTCAGAGTTTAGATATTTTTCATTTTGGAATTTTGCATATATATATATATATATATATCAAGACAGATTGCGTAAAAACGAAGCCAAACATTAAACTTCTTTGTGTTTTATATCTCTTACTCATAGCTTGAAGATAATTTTGCACAAAATCTTGAATAGCTCTGAGCAGGAAATAGTTCTGTGGTGTTGGGTTTTCTGCTCTGGGCATGATGTATGCATTCAAAAGCTTTAGAGTCTGGATTTCTTGATTGAAAACTACTTACTATACACTGAAAGAAAAGTGTGAAAAGAGGCAAATCCCTTAGGAATTTTTTTTGGGAGGGAACCGCTGGACTCCTTAATGACATAATGACATTAAATATATTAATGACAAATAAATTAGTGACATGTATCATTGCACATATATAGTAAATTTAAAAACATACCCAAGGCAAGCCCTTCAAGATGTTTTTCTACTGAGAATCAAAGCAAGTGATGATGTTTAAGAGGAAGAGCTTTGGTGGTATCTCAAACTGACATTAAACTTTAATTTTTGAATAATTCTTAGGAAGAATACATTAAAGCGTGTGAAACCGGTGGCCAATTATATTATCATTAGAATAAAGCAACACAGTTTTATCATTCTGCATAAAATGCTATGAAATAAGTACGTTAAGAATATTTAATTATGCACATGAGCGCAGTAATAAAGGAAAATTGTGAGTTAATTGCTCTCCTTAGCGATGCTATTAGAGATGGCACTTGGCAGACACCTGGGATTCTCATGATTCATCCTAAAGAAATATGCTGTGGGGCTGGTAGCATTAGAGATATTCTGGGAAAACCAGGAAGGAAAACTGGGCCTTCCTGGCACTTGTTTCATGAAACCCTTTCTTTCCAGCCACATGTCACTACTTCTAAAAATCCTTCTCTGACTTCTCCCAGTGCTATAACTTTGATGAGACCAAAACATGCCGTAGACAGCTCTGGTATGCTTCTCTGCATGTGGGATTTAATCATCATTCGAGGTAGTGCCTTAGTGTCTTCACGAGAACTAGGGGTCCTTTAGAGACAGGGCTTCCTTTTCCTTCCTCTTCCTTAGCTGCGGATTGGCCAGGAAGAGGCTCTTAGCTGAGGTTCACGAGTGAATTCATCCAGAGATGGGAGCGTCAGGAGATAGGTATGAGGCGGATCTTCTGTTTTTCCCTTCCGGGATCATCTGAACAACAGCACTATATTTAGATTTGTCTGAGGAGCTCCAGTCTGTTGAGCAATCCCTTCTCATTCTTACTTTTCCCTAAAAAGAAAAATTTCCATGTTTTTTTCTCACATTTCATCTCACTGGAAAAGTATGAACGAGTAGGGTGTGACTACTTAAAGCCCCGAGATATGCTGTGATCCAAGACTTGACAGGGAAAAGATCACGGGTGCTCTGAATGCGCCGTTGCATTCTGTAATTTGCTTGAACATGTCACAGACTTGAGTGTGTGTGACAAGAAGAAGGAAGCACATAAAATGTTGCACAGATATGGTTGAGCGGTGATGCTCATTCTAAATATAACTCCTAGGACTCCACGTAATACATACGAAAATTCACTCACAAATACATTTTTTTTCCCTTGTTTGTGGTGGTTGGCACCCACTTGCTCTTACGGTGCTACTGGTGCTCATCTGGGAAAAACCCAAACTGAAGTCTACAAAGGGCCGATTATCTTCAGTATACACACTGTGTCCACCAGAGAACCCACATGCTTGTAATCACAGGGAAAGAGAAAAAAAAATACATTTGAGATTTATTTAGACATAGAAAAATAGAAAACACATTCTTTCTCTGAAAATAAAAGGACATGAAAGGCAATTCTGAGATTTGCCGTTAAAAATTAGTCCCAGCCTTTCAAGTAGGAGCAAGCGAAACATCTGCTTAGAGAAAACATGTCGGTTCCAAGAAGAGTGGTGGGTGGAGAAAGGTGGGAAAATGAGAAACTAGGGAAGGAATCTCAGGACAGCGTTGGGTAGAGCATGAGGTAGTGTGGACTGCCACAGTCTTGCTGGTAGCCATCATCTATCTGAAAATACATACACAGGGTATTACTTAAGGATGGAAAAAGATATAGGTATTATACGTGTAAGAGTGGAAGGGTGATTTGAGTTCGGAGACATGGTCCTTCATTATTAGGGAACTCTCATCATATTCACTATGATCTGGCTTACTGGTTTTGTGGCTCATTAGCTTAGGTGTGTGTGTGTGTGTGTGTGTGTGTGTGTGTGTGTGTGTGTTAAAAGACATAAAAGCTAAGGTCAAGACAGAAAGTTGTAGAACAAGCAAGACATAGAACCAGGTATGGTGGCTCATGCCTATAAGCACAGGGTGAGAGATATGAAATACTTTATCAGCATGAGATTCTATTTGTCCTGGGCTGTGCACGCATCCCTCTTCAATAGTGAACGTGGCAGCCTGAAATCCTTGCCTACACAGATTGTGCATGGACATCCATTCTAAACAATGTGTGTATCAACCTCTTAGCAACCTAGGACCTTTACCTCACTTGAAGTGCATGCACAACCTTTTCTAAACAGTATTTAGGAATAGGTTTTCTTTCCTTTAACAACCTTCAAATGTAAATTACGTTCAATTGTGCTGTTGTTATGTCCATGTAGAGAAAGGCCGATTTGGATTTGGTCTGAAGTAGTTTTAGGTGCATGTTCAGAAAAGCAAACTGGGTCCTCCAAGTGAACTTTAAGGGAAGAAGCCTCTTTACCATCTTAAGCTTATGGACAAAGGGGTGTCTTAACATAATTCAAATTAGATGCATTATGGGAGAGAACACACATAGTAGATGAGAGCTTATATAACTTTAATTTGTCAATCAATCTAGAGAATTACACAGATAACAGCTCTAGCATTCAAACTCTGGCCTCTTCAGATTTTACAGAAAGAATAGCCAGGCAGTATCCTGTGGCCCTTGAGCATGCTCACTCATGAGAATACCACTCACTTTTGACATTGTTTCGACTTGGTTTTTCTTTTTCTTTGAATAAAGTTAGCTTAGTACTTTGGCAGTCTATGTGAGCCCCTATTCCAATTCTTTGATTAAGAGCCAGGGATCCTGGCTACAAGGCCACCAGTAACAGTAGCATTGTACTGAGGGAGGGAGGGGAAGAGATAAAGAGAGACAGAGAGAGACAGAGAGACATACAGAAGAGGGAGAAAAGAGGAAGGAAGCACAGGGAAGAGGACAGAAGAGAAGGTTAGGGGGGAGAGAGGAGAAGAGAGAAGAGGAGTGAAGAGGAAGTGAGAGGAGAGGGGAGGGGAGGAAAGGGGAGGAAAGGAGGGAGAAGTGTTGCCTCAGAGATTTTCTTTGGTTTATTTGTTTTTCTCCCAGTTGACATACCAAATGAAAAAACAAGATAATGAAGTTCCAATTCATCTAATATTTAAATTCCTGTTTTTCAACCAAACATTTGCTTGGATTCAGAGATTTGAGTATCAGGCTTTAAAAAAAAATTATTCCGTACACATATTGTAGTGCATGCCTTTAATCCCAGCACTTCAGAGGTAGGTGCATCTCTGAGTTTGAGCACAGGCTAGTCTACAGAGTGAGTTCCAGGACTTTCAAGGCTACACAGAGAAACCATGACTCAAACAAACAAACAAAAAGGGAAACAAAACAAAAATGAATAAAACCCCCAAACCAAACCAAACCAAAATCCCAAACCCAACCAATTTTATTTTATTTGACAGATGTCATGCACTAGCACATGTGTACATTGTGTAATAATCAGCTCAAAGATTAATACAGAATTTCCAATCAATCACAGTTGTCCCATAGACTGGCATTGGTATGTGTGCTAGGCTGGCACTCTCCCCACTGAGTAACCTCAAAAGTACTGTCATTGGGATTTTATAATTTCTTTCTCCAGTTGTCCTAAATAAATGAAAATTCTAATTTATAGATTATGTGGGTACTGGAACAGCCTGGATAAAGTCAGACCGTTTTTTTTGGTTGCTGTCTTGGTACATGCCAAATGATGACTCTTGTGTCTTCATTGCACATTTACAAGGTCTCCTCAGAGACTCTGCCAGAGCCATATGAATACAGATTAGGATGCTTGAAGCTAACCATGGGACTGATCACAGGGACTCCAATGGAGGAGCTAGAGAAAGGACCAAAGGAGCCGAAGGGGTCTGCAACCCCATGGGATGAACAACAATATCAACCAACCAAACCACCCCAGAGCTCCCAGGGACTAAACCACCAACCAAAGAGTACACATGGAGGGACCCATGGCTCCAGATGCATATGTAGCAGATGATGGCCTTTTCAAGCATCAAAGGGAGGAGAAGCTTTTGGTCCTGTGAAGGCTTGTTTCACCGATGTATAAGAATGCCAGGGTGATGAGGTTGGAATGGGTTGGTGGGAGTGTGAGTGTATTCCTTTATGCAAAGGAATGGGGGATGGGATAGGGGGAAGGGGAATAACATTTGAAATGTAAATACATAAAATATCCAATAAAGAAGACAAAACAAAACAAAAACAAAAAATAAAAAAGAAGAGCTAAACATTCACAGCAATATGGCAACCAGTCTTTTTTTTTTTTTTCTATTTGACTTAATTCCATTGCATCCTTGTAGCATGACCTTCTTGCTTTTATTTATTTATTTTTTATTGGATATATTTTATTTACATTTTAAATGTTATCCCCTTTTCCATTCTGCCCTCTATATCCCCTATCCTATTCCCCTCCCCCTGCTTCGATGAGAGTGTTCACTCACCCACCCATCCCCTCCCAACCTTCTTGCTTTTGTCTGCAGTATGATATTTTTGCTATTTTTCTTATGCCACAAATATAAGTTTTATGTCTTATATGTTGTATATATACATTTATTTAGAAAACAAAATAAAAATAATCTTAAGAAAGGTCTAGAATTTAGTGGCACACTGAATACCTAATTCCATACATGAGTTTAGAGAACTCGGGCTGACTTGCCTCGAAGCCTTGTTTTCCACACTTATGGAAACTGAGACTCACAAGGTTTAGGAAGATTCTGTAATGGTTACCATTGCTGGGTTGAGGAAGAATGAATCTTGCTAATGTGTGGCTTTGCTGATATCCCCTCTCAGGTCCATGAAATGTACCTTTGGTGTTATGCAATGTGGAATTTTTGATAATACAAGAAATTATGGGAAGACAAAAAAAAATCACAGATAGTAGTGATTTCATTCCCACCATACAGCATATTGTAGCTTCAATTTTATATCTTGTTCTCTTTTCCATTAGTAAATACTAGCCACGCATCTTAAGAGCAGTATTGACTGACTAAATCAAATTACTCTGTAGCAGTTTTGAATCACTTTGTAGCATATGCCAACCTAGTAGAGACCATTGCTTAACCCAGAAATATGATCCCTCTTATATATTTTAAAAATGGCCGCTTCTCTGCTGTATCCAAAATATCATAACAACTCTGCCAGGGAATGTAGGCCTGGTACCCATGTGCTTTGTCTGTCAACTTGGAGATGTGCTTTGAACTTTAAAGTCTTTTTAAAATACACTACACTACACACACACACACACACACACACACACACACACACATGTATATATGATTATATATATGAATAAAAGCCCTTATACACAGAATAAAAATTAATGTTAAAATAATTTAGATATATATATAAAATGTCTTAATCTAATGGTATTAGAATATTGAAGACATTTGGTTGTTATCTTAAGGAAAGTACACATAAATTAATCCAGCGTTAATGAAGCTTTATTACTTCCAGACCAATCATTTATAATCAATATATAATATCCTTCTTAGTTATCATGTTTCTATTTTGGACTGATGTCAGCATCTACTCATAGCTAATTGTGAGATAGTGACATTTGCGGGTAAGTAGAAACATGCCTACATAAAGCAACAATATATTTCAGTCTATTGAAACTACAAAAAGCATAGGTAAAGGGCAAATATGTTGGTGAATTCTAGAAAAGCAGGATCTTCAAATAACAAATTACTGAAAAATGCTCAAGATGCCTGTGGAAAAGGGAAAGGTTGCTGGCCTAGAGTCGTAGCCTTTTCTCCACTCTGCTTTGCTCTTGAGTGAAGAAAGGGGGGCAGAAGAAAGCCAGGGGTGCTGGGGTGTTGAGCAGAAGAAAAATCTGTGGCAGGTTAAACATGCTTACTAACGAGGGAACAAGCTTCTACGTACTTGTACCTCCAGTTTATGTGTATTTTCTTGCTTATTCATTACCCACGAGTTCTTGGCATCAGCACAGCAAATGCAGCACTGAGCTCCCTGATGCTGGTGTTGAGACAACAGTTGTTTATAGGCCAGCACGTTCTTGTTCTGAATGAAAGCAGTCTCAAGTGTTTAAGAGAGCATTAGAGGAAGGCTATTACTCAGTGACTGAGAGCCAGCTGCTCAGGCCTTTGGTACCGTTTATGCGTTTTCAGCTCCGCTCTCTCCCACCTTTGGCATGCCTACAAGCCAATGAAGTGCTTTTCCTGAAATGGCAATCAGTACTAAGTCCATTAGCTGGAAACCAAAATGCTTCCCTAATTGTTTAAAGTCTCACTGTCAAAAGGACGTTGCCACTGATTGGAACAGGAGGAGGAACCAATCTGAAGTTTACAACACTTTTCCTTCTTAGAAACAGAGTCGGATGAGTCCTACACTCTCAGTCAGATTCATTTCTCTGTCTCTGGTAGTTTCTCGTTTGACTTTATTTTGTGCCCAATATTTACATTTTGTTTATGGCATTTGCTGATCATTCTTCTTCTTCATTCTCTTTTATTGTGGTTTTGTATTTTTTATCTTCTTCAACAATTTATTCACATTCAGTACTTTTAAACAAAAATCTCAAAACCACCTTTTTTGTCTGTTTGTCAAAAATATTAATTGACTGGTATCAGGGACAATGGTTTATGCTGATGATATAATAAGTACTCTGGAGATAGAGGCAGGGGGATCAGATATTGAAGATATTGTAGATATCTCCAGCTACATACAGAGTTTGAGGTTGATCTGAGCTATGTGATACCCTGCTTAAAAAATAAAATAAAGAGTTTTGGCTTGAATTCTAGCTCCTCAGCAAGGAATGGGGCCTGGATGTTATTACCTGATCGATTCTGGAAGGTTGGAGTGGATTGATCTTATGCTGGTAACCACAGCTGATGTGAGTCCATGACTATTACAGCCATGCTTTGTCCAGAACAACCTCACTTTCATAACACCCCTCCTCATCCTCCTGCCTTTATATTCTGATTCCATCTTTTTCTGAGATGCTCTGAGGCTTGTTACACGTGGGAGTTGGTCTAGAGCACTTAGACACACTTAGCTGAGGACTCGAAACTTTTGTGTGTCTACACTGCCTGCTAGCCACTGTTGAGGGAAGTTGGAAATACTAACGGTAGTGCATTTTGGCCTTTACCTATGTTTCCCTAGTTTCTAAAACAGCGATTAGCTCTTAGCGGGTGGTAATGAACATTATTCAAATTAATGACCAATTTAGATAAATACATCTAAATACACTTAAAGATTTTTGCTGTATATTTTATTGGGCGGAGACTCTAGGCCTCTTGAGTAAATCATTGCTTTTAAAAATATATCAGAAGTGTTTCACATGTTTAGGACCAAGGAGAAAGGCTATTTTATTTATAACCTGATATAAAGCCTAATATTTGGCAATAACTAATATACTTTTAAACATTGATATTTCCAAAGGTATTAATGTGCAAAATTAAACGTTTGTGTCACTATATTTTTACACTAAATAACTTTCATTTGGCTCATAAAAGACTTAAAATAGGAGGACTACTAGATATGCTTTCTCACAGGTTAAAGGAACGTGGTTAAATGGATACACACTGGATTTAATCATATTGTAATGGTATATTTAGTAGGCAACATTTACATTCTCTTCATTAATTACCCAGCCTACTGTATAGAGACAAGCCATTGTATCTGATACTGTGAAATTTAATTTCATTTGATAATTATGATTAAGCAAAGACCCTTAGGTTTGCATGACTTTTTCACGAAGTTGACATTTGGGTATTGTCCGTTTTTTTTTTTTTTTTTAATTAACAAAAATTTCATGTGTATTGGTGTTTTGCCTGTAGATATGTCTGTCTGAGAGTGTCAAATTCAATGGAACTGGCATCATAAACAACTGTGGCTGCCATGTGGCTTCTGGGAATTGAACCCTGGTCCTCTGGTAGAACATCCAGTGCTGTTAACTTCCGAGCCATCTCTCCAGCCTCCCGCTGTCAGGTTAAGCGTGTTAAATTACATGTTGAATTCACTGGCAAAATATTTGACAGAATAAATAGAGAGAGATCTCCTGATTCCAATTTAGCGGTAATTAGAAAGGAGGGTGACCACTCACCAAGCTGTTCATCACAGCCAACAAGGGCATTTCACTGTAATTATTATTATTCTCGGACACTTAGCTGTTAATTTAAGATGCTATGTGTGCCATGGTTGTCTTTGTGGTTTAAGTACTGGATAGTCCTTCAGTATAACCAAACTACAGAGATGAGTTAGATACCTGTTAAAAGCTAGTTCCTAGAAGCAGTCCATGGGCAGCAGAGCAAGAATCTTAAGACATACAATGATGTAGTTTGTTGATTCCATCATTATGGTTGTAGAGAAGGTGTTCAGAGTGTCTATACTGGGCCTCTTATTAGGAGTTAGCAGTGAGAAAGCTACATTTGTCTGAAATCAGGAGCTTTTACTTTTGAGGTCCAATTTATTTAGTAATGCATAATTAATTTTTGTTGTTGTCAAATTTGTTTTCTTACATTTCAGATTTGTCTGCCATTTTCATAATGTGGCAATTTGTTTAAAGTCAGAGATTGTGTAGCTCAATCCACATAATATTGTATGAAACCACTAGGTTTTCTAGGCTCCCAGGATTGAATCAGGGAATCTGATATTAACTTTCAGTTTGGAAATAAAATTATATGCCATGACAGATTAGGAAATAGTTTGTGAGAACTTCCTTCTTGAGACTCTGAAGAAAGAGCGAGATGTCACGCTGGGGGTGCCCATTTCTGTCTTGGGAGAGACTTTTCCAGAGCTGTTTGTCTTGTGGAAGGGAATCAGGTGAAGCCAGGCAGCATGTACTGGGTGCTTGCCATGTTCTGCCATGCTGAGGTGTTTGGTAATTCAGTCCAGTCTCACAGTGAGTGTGTAATGCAGGCACTAACACGCTGCTCATCCTACACTGAAGATACCAGGACACACAGTGTAGGGTATTTGATACCAGAAAGGCATGTGCTCATCCACACAGTCATGTTCAAAGTTCTCATCACATGGCTTAGAACCTCACAAGTACCGAAGAAATTCAAAACCTTTTTTTTTTTTTTCAGATAAAGATGTTAGGCAACATTTACACAATGGTTTTAATTAGAATAGAATTACATTACTTTATCCATCTCTTTCTCCTCTCTAACACTTCCGAGGGATGTTCCTGTGACTGTCTTCCACATATCCCTGTTAAGCTGTTAGCTTCTTTTTCATTATTTATTGTTGCATATGTACCATACATACATAATGCATACAAACATACAATTGTATACAAACATTGCTTGTCAAAGAAGCTTTTCTTAACAGCAAGTAGAGATCATCATCACAGAAAACTATAGCTGTCCACTTTGCCTGAGATCAGCAGATTGTGGAGAACCTAATCCCAATACATACACCTATACCACAACTTCTGTATCTATGACTCAGGAAAAATTACAGCAGAGGAAATCTTACTGACAGATTGTAAGAGTCAGAATTCCAGGAAGTCTTCTGAACTAAACAAAACAACCTCTTCACCACCAAACCTCCAAAATGACAGCAAGGTCAATAGAAAAGCTCAGGTGGAAGGAGGAAAATGTTATGGGGGTCCCACTCCTAGAGCAAGAGCTATAGGAAGTTAATGGCTTTTGAAGAAGTTGATTCAGCTTCTCCTGGGGATGAGACTTTTTATGAGGTATTCAACGCAGACTTGTCATCCCTGGAAACACATGCGCACAATAGTAAAAAACAGCATGGGCAGGTTCAGCACTTTATTGTAAGATAGAAGGTTGTCAGATGGAGGGGACTGAATCTCTATACAATTTCTGCGTGTATAATCAAAGTACTTTATTTACCTGATTACTTTTTCCTCAACACATGGGCTTGTGTCCCCACCCCCCATAGTCTGTGCATATGAATGGCAAAAAGGGAACAAGATTACAGATAGAATTAAGGTTTTTAATCAACTGATCTTAAAAAGGAAAGATTATTTTGGATTATTCATGTGGAATAAAGTTGTCACAAAGATTCCTTAATGTTGGACAAGGTGCCAGAAGCATTGGTGGATAGAATCGTGAAAGGTGGCAGACACTTGACTAGCCATAAGGAGAGGCTTTAAAGATGCAAGGAGTTCTAAATCTAAGATGGCAAGCATCTTCTACAAGATGATAAAGACAAAGAGATGGATTTGTTTCCTAGAACATTAAAAGCATCCCAGCTTTGGTGCTTCTTGTTTGCAGTCTAGCAAGACCTGAAGAATTATGACATTGTTGTTGACACATAGTCATTATAGAGCTTAGCTCTTCATTCGACTAGTGAGTATAGACAGCTGGGGCTCTCAGTAACTGAACTGCACTATGAGGTAATGTTGGTAAATATTTAAATTCCAGTCATGGCTGTATCCCTTTGTAGACACTGCATACTTTACCGAATGCACCAAGAGAGAATTTGCTGCAATAGACATAAAATACAGTTACTCATTCTATTGGGAATATTTTATATGTTTATTTTGCCCAAGTGAGGTTAAATGGTTACTTAAAGCAATTAATGACTGGTCATTGGGTAACTAAAGGATAAGGAGGGGGATTCACTGTTTGCTGTCCTGGATTGCTTAGGTAAGTGAGGGACTCTTGGAGACTGTAGTTACAGCAATAGTACTTATTCTACAAATAAGGTGACAAAGTTTAGCACAAGATAGAAGAAAATGACACCCCAGCACCACGTTTGGTAGTATTCTAGGACCAAAGGATTAGAAAAGCTTACTTTCCTTCCTTCCTTCCTTCCTTCCTTCCTTCCTTCCTTCCTTCCTTCCTCCCTCCCTCCCTCCCTCCCTCCCTCCCTCCCTCCCTCCCTCCCTCACCCCCTTCTCTCTTTTTCTTTTCCATGAACCTAATGTTCTGAAATGGACATATTGGTAGCAGTGGAACACTAGCAAGAAACCTTGTAAGCATGGTAACACACACACACACACACACACACACACACACACACACACACACAAACATCATCTCATACTTATGTGTACCCCACACTCTTTAAATAAGAGAACATTATATATGTATTAAAAGAAATAACTGTCAATCAGATCTACCAGGCATGCCTGTGCTATTGATATTCATGATACCACTATTAAAACCAGGCTATTAATATCTTCATTAATTAGTCAATGATTTTATTGAACAATGACTGTGGACCAGGTATGGTGCTATGTACTTTTCATTAATTTTCCACAACTGTGAATTAGGTTTCTCATAAGCTTTTGGTCTTGTAAATGTTTTCAAGCCTGGGTGAGCAACTGTGAGCATCTAGTGCTAGGAAGGAAGATCTCCACTTTAGGGGTACATTATAATTGATGACTGAGAGACTTTCCTGGTTCAGGTACTTAAGAGGCCATCAAATCATGGGCAACTACTAACCATGGGCATTTGGAGCAACTACTAATGCTCCAGGGACCAGGCAAACTTTGTTTTGCTTTCTTGCATCTGGGTAATACTTGGTGCCTTAGAAACTTTGAAGGGAGCTGTTGCATGCTGGTCTTGCTTTACCTGATCAATCTCAGAATGGCCCTGCTGTTTCTTCTGCACAGTATGGTCAAGGCTAATAACTTCATAAGGAAAACTGAGGGTCCATAGAATATGATGGCTTTAAAAAAATTCTAATATTTTTTCATTCTTTATTTAATTATATATTTTATTTATTTACATCTCAAATGTTATCCCCTTTCCCAGGTTTCCCCTGCAAGCCTCCTATCCTATACCCCCTTACTGTGCTCCTATGAGTGTGAACCCCACCCACTTACCCACTTCTGCCTCACCACCCAAGCATTTCTCTATACTGGGGCATCAAGCCTTCACAGGACCCTCCCATTGATGCCAGATAAGGCCCCTTCAGCTCCTTTAATCATTCGCCTAACTCCTCCATTGGGGTCCCATTGATCAGCTGAAATCAGATGTGATTTCAGCTTCTACATCTGTATTAATTAGGATCTGGCAGAGCCTCTCAGGAGACATCCATTTCAGGCTCCTGTCAGTAAGCACTTCTTGTATCAACAATATCATCTGGGTTTGGTGGCTGCATATAGGATGGAACCCCAGGTGGGGCCATCTCTAGATGGTTTTTCCTTCAGTCTCTGCTCTACTCTTTGTCCTGTATATCTCTCTCTGCCTCCTAGGGACTATTAGATTAAAGGCATGCACTTTGATGCCCAGCTTTCTTTTCTCTCTTGAACCCCTGGAAGGTGTTGTGCCTGCATGTCTGTTTGTTTCACCTTTTTTGTTATGTCACTTGGTTTCACATTGACCTCATCAAGATAGAAGCTGACATGTGGATGGCAGCCATTTTGGCTGCTGACTAATCTCATAAAGATGGAAATGGCTGACCACAAGACCTACTGTACTAGGTCACTTTTGTTTTTCCCAGCCTCTAGGGGACTCAGTTTGCATATGTGGAATGGTGAGGAGGCACCCAAAAGAAGCCTCATATCATCTGGAGCTACATGTTTTTCTCCTGCTTTTGTTTATTACTTTAAAACACCAGATAATAGATTATTTTGTTATTTTTAATTAAAATGCATAATAAGAAGATATATGTAGTCAGCCATTCTGGAACTCCTTGGTCTGTCGACTAGGCTAGCCTCAAATTTACAGTGATCCAACTCCCTCTGTCTCCACCAGTGCTTGGCAAAAGCTAAAACCATAAAAAAGATGAGAATCTTAGCCAGTCATAGTGGTGTATAACTTTTATCCCAGTATTTGAAGACCAGAGGCAGGATCTTAGAGGTTTGAGGCCAGTCTAGTCTAAAAAGTATGCCTAAGACAGCCAGGGTTGTTATACTATGAAACCATGCATGAAAAAAATAAAGAGAGAAAAGAAGAAAAAAGAAAAGAAACAAAAACAGGTAGACTTAGGAAGTAGATTTGGTTTATTCATGATGTTATTATTATTTTTTTTTTTTTTTGTGTAGCCCTGATAGACAGACACACAGAAAGACACACAGGCAGGCAGGCAGGCAAACTTGTTTGCTTGGTTGATTTGTTGGTTGATTTTGTTTTGCTTTCCTTTTCCAGGAAGTGTGGCCCGGAGCCTACACAAGCCCAGGCACAAGAAATAAATAAGTAAATATCTCTGAAACATAAATCTGGGGTGGGCCCTAGCTTGGCCATGGAGATGTGGGAGCAGGGGTAGGGGGAGAGGGAGAGGGAAAGAGAAAGGGAGAGAGAGAGACAGAGAGAGACAACTAATTTACAAGTTGCTACATACACGCATGTGGTGTTTGGGAAGAGGGTCATGAAACAATTTTCACAGAAGCTTGGAGAGTCCTGGAAAAGAATGATGAAAGTGGTTGTGAAATTGATAACCCCAATGTACTTTGTTGTTATTCCTCACAATTTTGTGTTGTTGTTGTTGGTAGTGGTGGTTACTTGTGCTGGCGAGGATGTGGAGAAAGAGGAACACTTCTCCACTGTTGGTGGGCTTGTAAGCTGGTACAACCACTCTGGAAATCAGTCTGGTGGTTCCTCAGAAAACTGGACATAGTAATACTTGAGGACTCAGCCAGAAATCATTACAAATGACTGAAAAATAACTGTTAACTTTTGAAGGAATATTCACCATAAAATGTAAAGGTGTTCTGTTAGTGCTATGCTGCAGATAAGAGCAAAAATGGCCACAGAGAAGAAGAACTTTCAGTGCTAGAGGTATCACATGACAGTTATAGCTCACCTGGTTAAAAAAAAATGGCATTTCACTAAGCAAAGAAGAGAATGTGCTCTCTGCAGGAAGGTGATGTACTTTGTGGCCTAGTTCTGTGAAGTGAATGAGTTAGTAATACAGTGTCGGGAACTGCAGTTGGAGTAGTGTGTAATTATCCATGGAAGTAAGAAGGCAGTGAGGGTGGAGAAAGATGAGTTCTCACACAGAAGTTAAGCTCAAGCTTTTGTTTAAGTATACCTCACCCTTTAATTTTAAGTGATGGATCATGATTATTGACACAGGGGACCTCGAGGAATAAATCCAGATGGATTGTCACTCTTGGGAGGAAAGTGTTTCAAATAGTTACAAAAGGAGATCAGGTGGGACTGCAAACTGGTCTGACGACACCTGAAACCAGTGTGGCAGATTCTTCAAAAGCTAAAAGTATGTCTACCAAGTGACTCTAGCATATGCCCAGAGGTCTGGACATGCTACTCCACAGATACTTCCTTAACCATATTGACTGCTGCTCTAGTCACAATAGCTAGGGGATGGATACAACATAAGTATCAATTAACCAACAAATGATAATGAAGATAGGGCTCATGGACACTAGAACAGAATGCTGTTCAACTATAAAGAAAAATGAAATCACGAATTTGGCAGGTAACTGAATGGAACTAGAAATGGTCATATACAGCAAGGCAATATAGACCTTAAAAATAGCATGGTTTCTTTTTGAGGTTTCTAGCTTAAAATCTTTTAGTGTGAGTCCAGATCTCTAAGTAACTGCAGGAAAAAAAAAAGAAAGTAAAATAGAAACCATTACTGGCATCTAGGGAGTGTGAGGAAGTACCAGAGAATGGAATTGCAAGGTATAAGTGATCTGATGGGGGCAAATGTGCTCTAATTTTGAAGGTGGAGAGCAATAAATAAAAAAGGAGGGGTTAAAGTAACAGTAAGGATGCCTGAAAAAGTCATAGGAATCCTTTAATTAACTAACTACCTAAAGGAACCTAAAAGGCATGCAAGTCAGTTTATTAAAAAATAAACATATAATTTTAATCAACTTTTCTCATCTGGGCTGACAGCGATCCCTTCAAGAGACAAAGACTGCCTAACAAAAACCTCAAAACAAGGCACGAGAGATCCTCATGTGAATTTGTCCTGTGCTGGTCAAGTGACTCCCAAGACATACAAACTATTGTGTTTTCTACTGCCTCTTCAGATGTAAGTCTCTATTGCTGAAGGCACCATGCTCTTCAGTAATAGGACCTATAGATCCCTGACCCGAAACTATCCTGAACACCTCCTCCTTAAGTAGTAGATTTTATAGTACCAGAATGTGCCATGTACCTTTCCAAAGGAGGGATGCAACCAACAGTCCTACCTAACTAGGATGCTTATGATTTACAACAGCTGCCAGCATAGCACCATAACTCTAAAGGTTCAGATGGAGCAAGCATACTTTGGTGATAGCCAACAGATCTCTGATTGGAATTAAGATATGCCCAACAAGAGAGAAATCACGGCTGCTAGAAACCTAACCATCTACCCAGTGCTAGTGAAGTCATGGATCTTGGAGAAGAACCTACAACTACAACTGACACTTTACTAAACCGGCATAATCCCCAACTTATAACCCAGATAAGTGTAGCCCTCGCCCCTTACCAATAAAATTTCCCTTTTACCACAAAAAGCTACACTAATCAAAATGAAAAATTGTGAAATCTAGTCTCAGTGGATACATCTATAATACAACTTGAGAAGACAAGGCTTAGGAAGAGGAGGATGGAAATATTGAAAGAGCTATGAAATTCTGTCTTCTAGCAATGTCAGAAGCTACACCCACAAAATCTCACAATTCTGATTTCTTGAACATAAACTGATCAAGGATGACAATTCATATGCTAACAGGGTTGTGGGGTAGAGGATCTCAAGAAACCTCAACCCTATACAAAGAGATACAGGCAACCAAGGAAAGCTGAGAAAAATAGAAATCGTCTTTTTTTTCCCAGTGAAGAACATACTAAATTTTCTATCCAATACCAGATGGTCAGCTCTAAAAGATACTTTCAGGTAACATAATACAGACTTAACATGTTACATTTATGTATATTATATTTATGCATTATATATGTAACAATTATTAATATAAGGAGAGACCATGGATTTAAAAGAGAACAAAGAAGGTTTTATGGGAGGTTTAGGAGGGTGGAAAGGATCAAGGGAATTGTATAATTATGATATCAAAAAGAAAAATCCCAGGAAAGTTCAATGCTCTGAGATCTCATATTTTAAGCAGCAGAACAAGTTGTTCTTTGATAAAGGGAGTGATTGATTCAAATAACAGAGACATTTATTTTGAGAGCCCAGAACATCCGCAGACCTTTCCTGAGCCACCCTGTGCTTCTTGCTTTCAAATTAAAGAATTTCCACCACATCATGTATTTCATGTATAAAATCTAGTCCTGTACCACAGCTTTAAAAAAAAATCATTGTCCTTTCCTGAATTGACATCTATAGTAGAGATATCTGCTAACTTCATATGGGACACGTTTCTGAAGTTTGGAAATTAAATTTTAGTGGAAACTTAGTGGAAACTGATCAAAAGGAGAGAGAACATTCTAGAACCTCGATTTTTTGTCATATTTTCCCCACCAAGTCCTGACTCAGAACTCCATGCTTAGAGGTAGCTCAGATAAACTCAGTCTCTAGGCAGCCTTCATTTTTGGTTGCTCATTAAGAGAGGGTTAACAGGTGATGAGCAATTCCCCGAAACTAGATAGGCACAGAAGATGGTGAAACCATTGCTTCTTCTCACTCCACTGGCTGGGAGTTTATTTTTAAAAAGCTTATAGCATGACACTAATTATGAGTGAAATAAGACATCAAAAGAATCTTCATAATTAACTTAAATAGTGGTCATTACCATCAGAAAATGAGTCATACAGAAAACACACGTAATTGCACTCTTCCCATGTTATGGGAAGCCCAGAGGCTGAAGAGCTACATCATGGGAGAGGAATAGAGTAGCCCATGGTGACATTCGTCATAGTGAAAAAATGGACTTCACCATTACTGGTTGTGGCTTATGACATGTGCCAAGTATATACACACATTTGAGAACCAGGAGGTTGGTACGATCTCCTGTAATTTTGTCCCCACTTGAGAAAAATGAAAACACGGTGGTGGAACTTCTGGTACTAGAATTAAGCAGATTGATGCAATTTATACCTCACATCCAGGCAGACCTGCGAGAGAGACTTGGGTTTTTCTTCTCGGCCCATTCCCTTCCTCTTTGATGATTCTAATTGCATAATTTCCCCTTCAAATCTTTTCTTTAAGTGGTAAGAGAAGGCTGTTGTTGAATATTTCTCTCTGTGTAGATGCACATAACTGCACATCATTTTTTTAAAGATACTCTCTGTATGTAACTGCACATCTCTTAGGGGATATGTGCACATTAATTCTTTCCCCATAAATAATTTACAAGAGTTCCGTGTTTTTTCCTAGAAGAACTTTGGAAATTAGTATAAAAAAGAAGGCAGATGAGACTGTGCTTTTCTTAGTGCGTCAAAAAGTTCCATGTTGAACTTGCTGGGCACACGGTAGAACAGCTGAGTAGGTGGAGTAGCAGAGAGCAATGGAAACTCTGAATAGTGTTCAGTGAGCAGGGATGGCTTATAGTGTTAACTGAAAGAGACGACATCGATGACGAGGAATGTTGCTGCTGCTGCTGCTGCTGCTGCTGCTGCTGCTGTTACTACTACTGCTTTAGTATGGGATCTTGCTATGATTTTAAGTCTTGAATTTTTGGGCTCAAGTGATCTTCCCATCTCAGTCTCTATGGTAGTTTGAGCTATAGTCAAATGCCAACATATTTAGATTTAGTCACCATTTTGAGGGTAGTTTTAACATTTTCTAAATTAATTTTTATTTTATGTGCATGGGTGTTTTGCCTGCATGTATGACTGTGTACCATGTTTATGCCTGGTGACTGTAGAAGCCAGAAAAAGGCATTAGTTCCTCTGGAACGTATGTTTTAGATGATTGTGAGCTACCATTACTGCTGCCAGCAACTGATGCTGGGTCTTCTGAAAGAGTAGCTAGTGTTCCTTTTTTTCCCTTTTTTCTTACAACTTTATCTAAAAAAAGAGAGATACATGTACAGATTTTAAAAGCATTTTGGAATAAAACTATACGAATATATTTTTACCAGTACTTGATTTTTTTTTTAAAGGTTTGATAGTATGCATTTGAATCTTACTAGTTACCATAAGTATAAAGTACATGTAAAACAAAATGTAACATGGAAATAATCAAAGTTTTCTTAGTGTGTATAGATTAAACATAATAATTTTTAAATACCAAAAATTGCCACAAGGCTATCTTCTTAGTAGCTAGTATTCTTAACTGCTGGGAAACCTTTCAGTCCCTAGGAGAGATTCTACTTTTTTTGTTGGTGCAAAACTTTTCTGTCAATCTAGTGAACTTTACCCTTTGCAGAGTAATATTTTCATAAATGAAATACTTAAAATTTTAATATGATTAATACCACTGAAAGATACTTATCGACCTTCTAAGACTTTTTTTTTTGCTGTATATTTTATGAAGCCACTAAATGTAAGACCTGGTACAGAGGCTTGATTGATAATTTCTGGTAGTGATGAGGACAAATCCTATTTCAAGGTAACTGCTAGAACTTGCTTCCATGGCATGGGAGCTGTAACGAAGGGAAGTTACAGGTGCTCAAATACTGCTGCAGTCCTTATTTTATATAATACATAGTGTATTTAATTAGGGGCAAAAAGCTTATAGCATATGTCCTGGGATACCACATCTTTTAGCTTTAGGAATCCGGTGATCTCAGAGTATATGGTGTTATATCTAGCAACCCTGGCTGCAGCTCTCCATGAAGCTTTTAATTGTAGGGCAGTGTTCAGCTCTATTATCTCATTGTTTAGGGTTTAATTTTCTTACCTTTAAACCGGGAGACACATGGTAGCACATATCCAACCTACAGGAAATGCACACAAAAGCGTGTTCAACAAACAACAGGTCACAATGGGTGTGTGTTTACTAACAGAAAGTTAAGGATGTTAGAAAAGATGGTATGTAAAGTGTAATCTTGTACCTGACAGGCTAATGTCGTCTATTAATTCTAAAATAATTTGAGAGTGGAGACACATCAGAAAGTGTACTTCCCACTTTATGCATGTGTGAAACATGCTGTGAATCTACTTGTCTGAAGTCAAGTAATTTATTAGCATGTTTTAATTGGGTAAAACAGAGAGTTGTGGCATGACAGTTTCATACACAGAATGCACTTTGATTATATCTCAGTTGACTAGTGTTTTGAGCTTCAAGAGTATAAGAGAAATTTGCAAGAATTAGGTACCAAAAGGAAACTCATAGTCAAATGAGGAACAACAACTTGTCAAGATCTGCATGTAGGCAACTTTATGAGAAAATGATGGTGATATTCTTTTTTCCTTCTCTGCAAACCTAGGAGACTAACAGGGGATGTGTTTATGGGTCTCACTGGAGACAAAGTTTAATCTGTGTCATCTGTGACAAATAACAGGTCACTAGATGTGGACCAGATGAAGCTTTACCCTCAAAACTAGAGCAGAGCACTGGGTGCCAGTGTGGCTTCAGGCACTTAGGTACTTAGCCTAAATGAGCTAACAGAGACAAAACATCACGTGTAATTTAGTATGTTGCCAAGACTTGGTTAGACTTTTGGAATTTAGATGTCACACCTACTAGAAGCATACACATTAGCTTTAGTAATACAGTTAATTACCTCTTACTTTCATGTAACAATAGCACTGTGTATAATGTACACACACACAACTTGAGGGAAGCTGCTCACTTCCATTTTTGGGATTGGGAAGCTACAATCAAGTTACAGAAGAAGTGGAACTTCAATGAAAAACTCCTGCCCATAGCAGAGGGAAGACAAAGACATAACTTTACCAGAAGCACATCTTTAAGGAGAGAGTAGGACTCTTTCCCAATGGAGAAACTCATCTTGGTTGCCTCATACACATCACATCTTGTGATTTATAAACATTTGATACAAAGAATTGAAAATATCTAAAGCATACCTTATTATTAAGCATCTGAGTCAAAATGTAACAGCAACTACATGGTTCATTTGTTTTTCACAACTGCAAGTTAAAATTTACAGCTAAATGTATTTTTCTTTTCTAGTTAATATTTTCCTGACTGTACTCAAGTGCCCAGTCTCCCCAAACTAATATTTATCTCTTATTAGAAACCAAATTACAAATGCAAGTTACAAAATTCATTCAAATGAGGATTTAGGGTTTTTTTTTTTTTTTTTTTTTTTTTTTTTTTTTTTTTTTTAAACTATCAAATGTAGCAGGGCATCTTTAATCTATGGAGAGAACACAAATGAGAGAAAACAGACACCCAAAATATCACCAGTTGTGGTAATAACCATTTAGCGTAGACAGTAAACTTCTCTGTGTTCTTCTGTCTTGACTTCCCATTAGTGTTTGAACAGATGAAAACTCCCCACTTCTGGAACCATTTCCCACTCTCAGCTTTAAGTCCCTATATATTGCCCGATTTCCCCTTTTCTCTTTTGCTACTGCTTTCTGTACCTCCCTTGAGATGCTGTTTAATTCTGGATGTACTTCTCAATTATTAATTTCTTATCTAGGTGATAGTTCTTGTTTCCCAACCTTAGATGACTTGTGTTCTTATCTCAAGTTTTACCAACCTTTATCTGGTACTCTACATGTCTGGAAATTTCAGATACTGAATTATTTTGAAAAACAACAAGGCCTTTTTGAAAAGTGAAAGTACAAGTTCTTCAACGCTGCTTTTTTCCCAGTGGCTTTTAAGTGAGTTCTTATGCCACAATTAGCTTAGATGTTCCCTACAGGAAATATCAGTGCAATCCTAAGTCGTTATCAGGAAGTTATATCCACTTATCATGGTTTTTCCACCCATTCTTGGACTATGAATTAGCTGGAAACAGGCTGAGACAGATCATTTGTTGATAGGCTAGTGGACAAAAAATATTTGTTTTGGCTGCTACAGGAATTCATCAGTAGAGTCTCTAGAATTATTTTGTGTCCAAAACAGGTGGCCTTTCGACTGTCTCTTAATTCACAGAATGTGGACAGCCTTATATTAGCAGAGCATGTTCGGGCTTGACTGTATGCTGTGATCGCACTGAGAACTTGATGGAAGTACTAATGCGTAGCTTGCTTAAATATTCATATTCTGTCTCTGTGAAGACAGAGTATGTTTTCAAAGATTCGTTCATAGTGATAGGAAAGTGTTATCCTGAGGTCTGAGCATTACTGACATCTATAACAGAATTATCTTCATATTAATTACATTTGAGATTTGATTCTGCTTTACTGTCCTAATATTGTACACATCACAAGAACATGGTCAGAAGAATAAAAATTTTAATCTGCCTGTATTAGTCAGGTTTCTCAAGAATATATATATATATATATATATATATATATATATATATATATATATATATATATAATGTGTTCATATACTGAATTATTTTGAAAAACAACGAGGCCTTTTTGGAAAGTGAAAATACAAGTCCTTCAACCCTGCTTTTTGCAGTGGAAAAAATATATTATATATTATATATATTTATAATAAATGTACACATATATACATACATGTACACACAAATATGCTGTTTTGGTAATAATGGTCTCCTAACAGAAAGGCCACTATTGTTCAGTTTACGAGGCTGTCTCGGTTATACTGACATCTGTTAGAAGCAGATTCTAACGGTAAATGGATGCTTCCTCAGCAGGAGAGATGAACTGGCAGTCAGAGTGAGGACAAGCGGGCAAGAGCAAAACCTTCCCTTTTCATAGCCTTTCATGTAGAGTATCACCAGAAGGTGTGGCCCACACTTAGGGTGGGTCTTCCTACCTCAGGTGATCCAGTCAAGAAACTTCTTCACACATGTATCCTGTTACTTGGGTTCTGGCTGACTCCAAATACAGTGCAGGTGACTCGTAAGACTCTCCACCGTGCCTAACCCAGTGTGACTAGCACTTTTAGGGATTAACAGGGTTTTAACACCAATCCTAGCCTTCAAGGCTTCTGTCATTTTTGTCACTACTAGTATCATTTTTTTTCTCTTAATATTTAAATACGTCTCATAGTAGAAATTTACGTTATTGCTGATATTGGTAGCGGTGTTTCAGAGGACAGGAAGCAGGATCCAGTGCCAGCTACTCATTCTACTTTGGCAGATACTAGCCCCCAAGGCTCGGAGCACCCAAGAACCAATTCACAGAAATTTTGAAGCTCAAACAGAAGGAAGGCCAGGAGGTGGATGCCTCAGTCCTTCTTAGAAGGGAGAACAAAGTACTCATGGGAGGGAATAATGGGACAAATCGAGGAGCAGGGATTGGAGAAAAGATCATCCAGTTGCCTCACCTGGGTATCCACCCCATATGCAACCACTAAACCCAAGCACTATTGCTGATGTCAAGTAGTGTTTAGTGGCAGGAATCTGATATGGATGCTTCCTCAGAGGCTCTGTTAGAACCATACTGATACAGATGAGGATGCTTGCAGCTAACCATTTGACTGACTATGGGGACACCAGTGAAAGAGCTAGAGAAAGGACTGAAGGAGCTGAAAGGGTTTGCAACCCTATGGGAAGAACAAAAATACTAATTAACCAAACCCACCACAGCTCCCAGGGACTAAAACACCAACCAATGAGTTTGCAAAGAGAAACCCATGGCTCTAGGTACATATGCAGCAGAGGATAGCATTCTCTGGCATGAAAGGAGAGAACGTTGATCTAGCAAAGGCTCATTTTACTAGTGTAGGGGAGTGGGAAGGCACTGAGGTGGGAGAGGGAGGTTGGGAGAGGAAGCTTCTTCATGGAGGCAATGGGAGGGGAGAGAGGAATGGCATTGGTGGATAGGGGATAACACCTGAAATCTAAATAAAGAAAATCTCCAATTAAAAAAAAAAGAGAAAAAAAAACCCATGTTTGACATTTGTATTTTTATGTCTTAGATTCAATTCCTTAAAAAACTGCATAGTTCTGCTGTCCTTACTTGGCGATGATACTGTGACCCTTAACTGAAATCACTTTCTACAAATGAGCCCGTGAGCACCGTCTAAGAAGTAGAATATGGATCAGGCAAATAATTTTGGAGGTAAAGATACTTTCAATTTATGAATTTTTGGTTGAAGAGCAAATGCTTACAACCAGTCTAAAGCTGATCTTTTCACGTCATATGTGGTAACTCTTGAAATGAGTACGTTTCCAATTAGATTTTTCTGAACTCATGAGAATGCCAACATTAAACAAACAGCATTAAACAAGGTTTTTGAAAATATGTGGTATTTTGTTTTTGGTTTTGGCTGTTTATCAGAAACAAAGAACTCCTTTTACTTTTAAATTTGAGTTGACATTTGTAGGTTATTACTTATTTAGATAGCATACTATCATTGAAAACTGAAAATACTCAAGTCCAAATTAATGGATAAAAGTTCTATAATCAGTGATTTATTCACATACTGGTGATTTATTTTGTTGTTATAAATAATGTACTGTTCAGATGCTTTTCAATCCATAAAAGACTATCTTGATTCCATTTGTGAATTGCTCCATCCTAAGAGACAAAGTATTCCACAGCATTATATGCCCCTAAACCAAGCATCATTTAAAAATCAATATTGCATCTTTATCATAGAAACTGAAGCTTGCTACATTTTACTCAGCAAAATAAAATCCTCCTGCACAAAAAGCTGAAGATCAAACAGCTTTCTGTCTTGACAGACATTATCACAATCACACAGTAACAAGGAAGTGAGCAGAATTTTTTTTTTTGAATATGGGTTAGTGGGTGATTTTCTTGTTCTTATTATCCTACTGATAATTAGAAAATAGCATGGATATTCATGCATGATCTTCATGAATCAGAAGATAGGTTTCCATGAATTCAGAAGGAAGAAAGACAGAAAAGGATATTTTGAAACAGATGGTCAAATTTTGTGGTCTCTATAAAGGTAGAAGGTGACCACATATGATGAAATACTCTAGAACATCTGGCTGGTTGCAGTCAAGGGGTTTAGAGATGGAAAGGCACTTATAACTTGAGGAGAAATGTAGATAAGTTTTAGAAATGCCATTACATTAGAGTGATCATAAAGAAGACACCATAGACTTTTAGTGATTCATTAGTAATGCCATCTTCATTTTAAGACCTAATTTCAATTTCTATTCCTTGTCAATATTATTCTAGAGATTTGAGGGGAAGAGAAATGTACTTTAGGCTCTTTGGCTGAGCAAAATCGAACTCTTCAGGAAACAACTTAACACAAAAGTAGATGGAATCCGATCAACAGAGAAGTAGATGTCACACAAAATGTGCTTTCTGATGAGTTCAACCTTCCTCAACTAACCTATCGGGCCTTACTATCAGAGAGTTTGTTCACTGCTACAGGTTTCCCAAGTGATACTTAAAAAAAGGACTTTGAATGACTTTTACAATTTTTCCAGTTGTTTAGATTCATTCAGACAGTACCTCTTGATTTATTTTTTTTTTTAAAAATCATTGTCAACTTTGATTTTTTTAAGTCAAAAAATAAACTTAATGCAAACATCTAATATAATAAAATATATTTGTCCGAAAGCTTGGCGATAGAGAGGATCTCCAAAACCTAGTGCTTCAGTTTGAACCTGGAATGTTGCCCATAGGCTCAGGGTTGAATACTTGGTCTTAGCCTGGGGTACTGCTTTAAGAATTGGAGCCTTGTTGATGAAAACAAGTCACAAGAGGTGGGCATTTAAAAGTTATTTTTGTTCTGGCTTCTCATTTTTCTCTTTGAGTCTTGGGCCATCATGATGTGCACAGCCCTTTCTGCTTACTCCTGTTGACATGAACTGATTGGCTCTCCATGTCTTCAGAGTGGACTGAAACTTCCAGAATCATGAGCCTGACTGATCTTTCTTCCCACCAGTTGTCCTGTTAGGTACTGTGGTCACAGCATTAACATTCCTTAGGAAGAACCATCTTTCACTTCATACTAGTTCTTCTGGGTCTGCGGATTGGCTCATCTGGAAATCCGATCTCTGGCTGGAGACTCTTTTTCCACAATCCAATTGGGCTTTTCTCTTGCTTGCTTGTGAATTTTTCTGCTTACAGAGATCAAACAAAAATGCAGTAGGCTTCTTATCTATTTCATGCTTGGAAACACCATGATTGATTGGCTAGTACCAAAGGTTCATTTGAGTCATGCCACCATAAAACTGCCTTTGACTGTGCTGCTTGTTATGAGACAGGGCATTATGGGCATTGCAATTGCTTATGTTGCCCTTTGTGATAAGTATGATCACCTTGCATTTGGATATTTAACGCTGTTACCTGGCTCTTGCTATTTTGGGGCCCAGTGAAATCCATTTCACTAGTCATTCAATTGAACAGCAGCATCTCTGACCCTAAAGTCTAGCACATGGAAAAGAACAATGAGAAGTCTTCAAATGTGCTGCTGCCCTTCTCATCATTTTGTGTCTTATAGGACAAGTGCCCTTCCTTATCTTTTTTTTTGATAACTTTTTGTTGAAAGTCAATTTTATTTGATATTAGAATGGCTACTCCAGCTTGTTTCTTGGAACCAATGCTTCAGCCAATCATTCAAGCAAAACTTGACCTATTGTTTTTAACTGTGCAGGCTTTTGCATTAAATCTAGAATCTCCACCCAGAGGGACCACATCAATAAACTAATCTAGACTTAGTTTTACGCTCCTTCCACTATTGTATTCATGAAAATCCATCCCTACACACATCCCCCAGATTGTCTTTAAAGGAATTAGCAAATTCATTAAGCCCTTTAGAGATGAAGTGCACCTCCCCATAGGTTGTATCTTCTGTTCCTATCTGGGAGCCTTAAGTCTGGTTATAGGTCTAGAGGCAACTGTTGGTGGGCTTTGAGGGACATCAGTATTTTGTTGCATGGTAGCTCCTTCAGGGATACTCACTGCTGGCTTAGCAGACAATGAAGGAATAGTTTCTGCAGTCAAAGACAGAAAAGGCAATATTTTGGGGGGTGGGGTAGAATTTAACCACAAAAATGTTATTTCCTTTCTTTATGAACTAATTTCCACTCTATTTTACTTACATGTTTTAATCTAACAATATTTTATCATTGTATAATTATATTTATGAACATCAAAGTAAACGTTATATGCTAGGGGCCTATAACGAGGCACTATGGCTCTATGTTTGTATTTGAATATTGCTGGTTATTGCAATGTAGTGTTCAATAAGTGCAGTGTACAAAGAGAACACAGATTACAAAAATACAATGATTTCTTCTATATTCTCATGATTCTAACTTTACCGAATCTGTGGTAAGATTTAATTAGAAGACAGAATTTGGTCACCAGTGACAGCTGTCAGAAGACTTGGCACTTAATTGAAATGTATGCATGGCTTTATCTATGCACAGTAGTGACAGCAGAGGCACAGTGAGGTGTGTCCTGGTTGCTGCATTCATCGAGTGAAACCAGAGATCTGGATATTTCATTGCTTTCAGTGGCCCTTAATTGTTTATCTAGCCTTTGAATATGTAGGGGTCACTAAATTAGATGCTAATTTGATGACCTCTAATTATCTGCCATCCTTTTGAGTATAATTAATGTCCTGACCACGAAGAAAGATACAAAGAATAATATAAAATGTGCATCTTATTTTTTTATGAAAAATTAAACACCAGAATGAATGAAGGCAGGCAAGATAGTTGGGTGGCTAAAAGCCACGAAAGACTGGTGGCTGAAGTTTGATAGTTGGAGTCCATGTGAAAGTGGAAAGAAGAAAATACTCTTTAGAGCTGTTCTCTGTGTTCTATGTGTTGAGGCACACACAAATGCCCTCACACCCACATGTACCATGCACATGCAAACAACAGTAATAATGAGGAAACTGAAGTAGAAAATGATAGAATGAGTTGTTTTCAAAGTGAAAGTAAAGTTCACGTAATCAAATTCTTCATAAATGCTTCGGGGAGACAAAAGGCAAATCAAACACATACAAGGAAAACTGGTTAGATTCTAATCACATTATCAGAAAGCAGGGCCCATAAAAACTAAAAAGCCAAACTTGAGCACAGATGGCCAGTTGCCCCCTTTGGTCTTTTATCTTATCATGACTTTAGGAGTAGAAAGGCACACACTGGGCAACTTATAGCCCAAGGTTGGCAATAGAACTCGGTTACATGCTTTCTTATAGATTCTGGAAATCACCTGGAAAGGTTTTTATTTTTTTGGGGGAGTGGTTGGTAAAACACAAGGCTACTCTTGTGTTCTGTTTATTTCCACTGCACCTGCTCACCCTTTGGCCTTTTTGTTGTTTTGAAATAGCACCAAGCCCTCACTAGAACCCAAGAGTGTGTGGCACCATCTCCTTGGACTCCTCAGCCTCCTGAGGCCTGGCCCAAACTAAACTTCTCAGTAAAAATCCGATATCTGGTGTTCTGTCTCAGCAGTACAAAGAAAATTTACTCAAGGATGTTGAGCAACTCTCTTACAGACTCTAACCCTCAGTTTCCACATTTATTACAGGACACGTACAGTCCTCATTGCAGGCGACAGCTTGTGCTCGACTGAACCCAGTGTATAGGACATGTTTGAATACACATTCTTGTCCACACCTACACTGAGAGGCTCACAACCTGCTGGAACTCCAGGGGACAGGACACATGTTCTTGGTGTCTGTGAGCACTGTTCTGAGGTGCTCACACAAATACACATACAAGAAATATTTAAACACAAATTTAGAAGATATTTTTCTAGAAAAGACAAGTTCGAAGAAGCCTGGCTTCTATACATATCCACGGGGCTGCAGTACGGAAGTGTGCAGGGACATCAACATTGCTGAAGCTGCTCCAGGCAGAAGATGTTCCAGATTAACAAGGTAAGAAGCATGTTTTGAGCATGTCGATTCCTAGGGTGGTGCTAACACATTACAACAAAGTTGTGGGATGCTTTCATGATTTTGGAGGCTGAAAGTCCCAAATCAAGATCTCAGAAGCACTGTGTCCTCTAGAAGACCTTAGGAAGTGTTCTGTTCCTCTGCCTAGCTTCTGGAAGTGGCTGGCAAACCTTGGCATTGCTCCAGTCTTTGTGTCTGTATTATGTGGTAGTCTCCTTTATGGTCCTGTTTGCCTTCCTCTCAGTAGAACACCAGTTGTATTCAATTAAAGGAACATGCAGTTTCAGTGTGACCCGATTGTAGCAAATTCCTTCTGCAGTGACCGTCTTTCCACCTTAGTTTCTGCACGTGAAGGTTTCAACATATCTTCCTCAGAGACACAGTGCTCTATGTGGCGTGTTTCTGTTGCTGGAATAAAAGTCTCTGGCAAAAAGCACCAGAGTTCATTTCATCTTACAAACTCCCCCGGGTCACAATCCATCACTGACAGGAAGGCCATCACAGCACACACAGTGGTACATCTCCGTCTCCTTGTTGTTCAAATACATTCCACTGAAGGGCGCTTCAGTCTCTTTCTCTCTGGTGACGTAGAACTAACTGTTCAGGGGTCAGTTTCTTCTGTCAGTCTGCCTCACTTAGAGAGCTCTTGGACTTTGTAAGAGACCCTGTATCCCCACGTCCTGATCCCGAACAACCCCAAGCCGGCTGCCCAGGTGCCTCCAGACAAGGCAGACCCCGTCGAGCTTGCAGCAGATGCGCCATGACACTGCCACCAACCGGAAGGGTATTTCTATACCAACAGTCTTCAACCCTTCCATGTGAGGCCACTTATGCTAACACAGTAGACTCCTGTGCAGATTGTACTCCTACTCTTGCTAAAGTATCCAGGGATGTGTTCTAGTCCACAGCTACTGGACCACCTCGTATGGAAATGAAGAGCTAGGACTGCATTTTAGTGTCAGTCATTGATGGGGGCAGAATGGCAATGAAAAGCAGACACGGGAAGACAATCATAGCTTCGAATCAGGGATGGGTGGGTTCAGGAGCTGAGCTTAGTTAGTAAATCAATCAGCTTGTATACTTGAGGTTGACTGGTTTGGTATTCATTCTTATAGATTATGTCATGGACACTAATGCCCCCTTTTCCACTACTCAAACCCTTCAGTGTCCCTGTTCTTTGTGCTTATTGACACTAAGCTTATTTCAGGTTACATTAAATTTGTAAACACACCAGGTATTTGTCCCTTTGCTCTCTAAGATGTCCACTTTACAAGGCACTTGGCTTTGGAAGTAAGATGGTGGATGAGGCAGTGATTGTCTGTGAGCTCAGAGGCTTTAAAAATATCTTCAGATGATTCTGTCAGGAAAATAAGAGCCTAACAGTTACTTACGGTTGTATTCTGAGTTTTGTGAGAGTGACTTTGAGTACCATGGGCACATGTCACTTGTTAACTAGGTCACGACTCTGGTTCCTTTGGGTTGCTCTATGTCTCCCAGGATAGATCAGAATACAAGATACGGGTTCTCATTGTGCATGTGATTGTCCCTATATTTGAAGCTGAAATGATTGGTGACCAGTAAGTTATTTTTTACAACTGATTTCTAGTAATTTTATTCTTTGTGCCTGCAAATTCTCGTGGAAGCCACTGCCCTTCCCTGCACGTGTGCTCTGGCTAAAGTCCGTGTTTAAATAAGAGCAGCTGAATTCTTGGCCTCTGATTGGTAGTTTATTGGCTACTCTGTCTCAGTTCACAGCATTATTGTCATGTATGAAGCTCCAAAGGGCCTAAAAAAAAGCTTTTCAATGTATCTTTGCTTCATTTGTCCTGCCAGACAGCTGAGACTTCTCTAGACTGCTCATTTGCCTAGTCTAGAATAGGGTTAACCACATGACAGGGAGCCCCTGTGGGAATTCAGGGAGTTTCATGTTAGCATGATGCCACAGTAAATAGTTGCCTATGAGCTGTAACTTGTTAATGAGTTTCTGTTTTAACTCATTAAAAAAAAAAAAAAAACTATATTTAGCTTGTTCTTAGCAGTAGGACATGATTGTATATAAATACTTTTGAATGTATATTTCGAAGGGCACTGGACATCTGCTTTCTTTATGGTCTTCCAGAATACACATTTGTTCTAGGAACATGCCTTGTGTAGACTTTTGTGCAATATCTGTCTTTGCCACTAGGAAATAAGACAGGCTAGACAAAAGCACATCTGTGTATCTTTTCTGCATATCTTTTTACTCTGGGGGCTTAGACTCTTTTTTAAGCAAACTAGTAAATGAATATATATATATATATATATATATATATATATATATATATATATATATATAATGTATATAATTGCTAAATATGGTGCTATTTATGATGAGACTTTATCAGAAAGCTCAAAAAAAATAAAAACCTTTGACAAAAATTCTGTTTCTTCATCCAGGATACATTCCACAGAACTCAAGAAGCTTAGCATGACAAATAGTCCTAGTAAGTATAATTCAGTCCCACATGGAAGGGAGAAGAAAGCAACCATGGGAGGCAAAGGAAGGGAGGGATCTAGGTGGAGCAGAAAAGGGGAACATGATCAGGTGATGGGGGGCAGGAGAGAAGCCCCTAGAGTCAGCAGAATTAATGGAAATATGCAACCTTAGAGAGTCAGAGGTGGAGAAACCCTCTAGAAAGTACCAGAGACCTGGTAGGTGAGAAAATATCAAGACTCACATGAAGGGACCTTAGAAGACATGTCCAATATTGGGGAGAGAGAACTTGTAGCATCTACCTCCAGTAGAAAGACAGGACATCAAGTCGAGAGATGGGGTTGCCATTCCACAGTCAAAAACTCTGACCCAGAACCATTCCTGTCTGAAAGAACTTCTGGGACAAAAATGGAGAAGAGTCTGAGGGAAAGGAGGTCCAGTGAACAGCCCAACTTGAGATCCATCTCAACAGCAGGCTCCAAGGCCCGACATTATTCCTGATATTACTGATGCTGTGGTGAGCTTACAGACAGGAACCTAGCATGGCTGTCCTCTGAGAAGCCTTACAAGCAGCTGACTGAGACAGATGCAGATACTTACTTCCAAACAATTGACTGAGGTTGGGGATCTCTGTGGTTGAATTAGGCGAAGACTGAAAAAAGCTGAGGAGGAGGCTTACCTCACAGGAAGACCAGTATTCTCAACTAACCCAGACCCCTGAGTTACCTCTCAGACACTGAGTCACCAAACAGGCAGCATACAAGAAGTGGTCTCAGCTTCCTCTTCCCTCCACATATACAGCAGAAGACTGCCTGGTCTGGCCTCAGTGAGAGAAAGTTCACTTGACCAATGAGGGTCTGGGGAGTAGGAGGGTCTGGTGGGACTGGGTTGGGGACATCCTCTTGGAGACAAGGGAGAGGAAGAAGGGGATGAGGAACTGTGGGAGGGTGAACTAGGAGGCAGGTAATGGCTGCACTGTAAAAAAAAACATAAAAGTAGAAAGAAAAGAATCTGTTTCTCCTTTTAGTATGAAAACAAAAGAGAAGATGTGAACTAAAGTCTTACCAAATACAGCTTCTCAGTCTCATAAGGATGAATGTATAATCTTGGAGTATGTTTCCAGGCAGTAAAAGTGGATCAACAACTTGAAGATTAAGTTGTTTACAATTTCCTATAAGGATTGGGAAAATAGCTTAGGAGTAAGAGCTTACGTAGTATAAACGATGCCCCGAGTTTAATGTCCTGCACTGCCAGTCTCCAAAACTACTTAACTGACTTAGACCTATAGACTTCCAGATAATTAGATTATTAAAAATTTTAGATAGATTACCTCATGTTGTAAAGAAAGAAGCATAGTACACAAAAACAATGTTTATCTTTTTTTAAAAAGAAAATATAATTTGTTTTTAACTTTGGTTTTGGTTACACTTTTATAGCAATGAAACTGTTGTACCTTTAGGCACATTTGTCAATGGAAAGAACTTTGACTTTTAGATTTTTATTCACTTATAATACATTTAAGAACAACACTTCTCCCTTCCCCTTTCTTGCTCCAGTCCCTCTCATGACCTTCTGCTTTCAGTAATAGCCTTTCCCTTGTTTGTTATTACATGCTCGCACACACATACCTGTCTGATTATGCACAAATACATACGTGCAACCTGACAAGTCCAGTTTTGTTGTTTGTGTATAGGTGATTTCAGGATTGGCTGCTACATATTGGCTAACTCATAACAGAATCTTTTTTCTGAGATAGGAGAATTCTTCTTCTACCAGCTATGATTAGTTTCCTGTAGTTTTTTTGTTTAGTGGTGGGATCCCATGAGTTTCCCCCTTCCACATTAGCATTTCTATTGATATTGCTGTTGCTCCACAGGTATTTTATTTTATTTTTAAATGAAGATATTTTTAGGCAAGACTGTTTCACAGTAGACCTTTTGGTATTCTGAGTCTTATAATCCTTCTGTCCCATTTCTGGGATATTTCCTGAGTCATTGACGCAGGAGTTGTCACAATAGACGTATTTGCTGCACCAAGACCTCCATGATCTATTGACCTCTGAATTGTGTGCAGCTGTGATTTTCTTTACTGGCCTCCATTTGCTGTAATAAGAAAATTCATTGATGAGGACTGATAGTTACAATTATATCAGAAGATTTGGAGCTAAGAATCACAGGTGAGAGAGAATAAGTTGTATTTGTCTCTTCATGTCTGGGTTGCCTTACTGGATATATTTTCTAGTTTTATACATTTATATGCACATTTTATTTATCCTTTTTGTATCTGAATAGTATTACACTGTGCGTATATAACACATTTTTCATTATTTATTAATCTGTTGAATGTCATTAATTTGTTTCCTGAGTATTGAAAATAAGGTGTTAATAAACATGGATGAGAAAATATCTCTAGAGTAGAATCCTGATCCCTTGAGAATGTGCCAAGAAGTGGGACACATGAATCTTATGGTAGATTTTATTTATTTTGCGAATATTTTTCACATTGGTTTTTAGAGTGTTTTCACATTCTCTGCAACCTTGCTAGTGTTTATTTTTCTCTCTTCCCCAGCCTCTTTCTGTCCCATTAGGTGCACGCATGCATATGTGTGCATGTGTGCATGTGTGTGTGTGTGTGTGTGTGTGTGTGTGTGTGTAAAATGCCATAATGGAGCTCATAGCTTTGCATGCTAACTTCACAAATTAATTTAGAAAAGAAAAATATTTTCGTCATCTTTAACAATGCTTATTATTGAGAAAGGTTTTGAGGAAAGGTATTAGACCAGTGCAAACACAGTAGAGTGCTGAAAGGTTGCTTTACAGATGCTTTGGATGACTGAGCGTCTTGGAAATGCAGATATAGAAAGACGAACTAGGCAGGTGTAGATGTCAGTGTTTGCATATCTAAAAGGACTAACGTGCAGATAGCAGTCTGGAAGTCAAAAGTGGCCTAACCACTCAGAAGACAAATATTTATGGGAAAAATATGATATCACTTATAAAAGATCAAAGCACTGCCATCCCTTAAAAGGTTATCTATAAAGATAGATAGAATGGTAAGGATTAACACTGCATAGAAAGTTTCTTGGTGTGATGGGGGGAGTGTTGCACTGTCATTTAAAGTTCATAGTTTTATACAACACAATTTTAACATGAATACTCTGGCCAAATGCTAGGAAATGCCCACGAAACACATCTACTATCAAGCAGTAAGCAATTGGTATATGAAGATGCACATTTTAATGATATTTTATATTCATTGACATTTAGAAGTAGTCTTCATGGTTGACAGAGCACTTCATTTTTTTATTTAAAACAATTTATTGGATATTCTTTGTATGACAAAGCACTTTAAACAGTAATAAGAAACCATGGGCATCTGTTAATGGCATACTTATTCAGAAATCTTTAAAAAAATCTGTACAGTAGCATAGAAAACCCAGCAATTGCATGACTACAGACTGACCTACTTACAGTGCTTAAGCCCCATTCCCTATTAAACCCCAATTTGCTGGTTCATTGTAGACATATTACTCAACATCTCTCTCACTATCAGTTTCTACAGAAATGAGATGTGATTTCTTTGGTTTCTTTGTCCTGTTTTAATGTTGATATTCTATGATTATCTGATTTAAATTCCCATCAGTGCTGTGTTTGATGTAAGACCAGTTTCTTAAAAGCTCATTTTTAATATAGAGATACTTACAAAGCATACCTGAAATATGATTAATACTTATTTTATATTAGACACTTAAGATACACTCTTTAATGCAAAGAGGCAGGAAAGCACAGTAGTCAGAGAGTGAAGTCTGGATGTTTGAACAATCCTTCTATTGATCCCAACTAGTTGGTCTCAGGTGCTTCAGAATCTTTATTATTTATAGGACTCATTTGTATTGAGAGCAGATTACAATTCAGTAATAGGAGATGGGGCTTGAGAGTTTGTATTTTTAACAAGCTCTAGTGTGAGGCTGAGGTGTCTGCCCCTTAGGCTATATTGCTGTCATTCTGTTTTCCTTTCTATAACTGTTTAGGGGTTAAGCATAGTTCCTCTGAATGTTCGTAGGGAATGGCTAACATTCAGTAAATACTACTGCCACTTATCAGTATGAATGGTCCTTACGTAAGTCCCACAGGACGGGTGAAGTTATGAACTGTTTTTTTGGAACCTCAGTGACTTGTTTGGGGCCTGAGTTCAGGGAGTTTGTGTGTCAGTTTCTATGACTTCCACAGGAAGCTGTGGTGCAGACTTCTTTGTTTACAACTATGATGACTGTGACTACAGTTATGACTACTACTACTACAAAAACTGCAACTGCTACTACTAAAATACTTCATTTCCCAAACTCAAGTTCTTAACCATTCTGTTTCCTGTTCAGTGGACTCACACAGGTTTCTTAGTAGTTATCCCCAGTGTCCACTAATCACTGGAAATTTTCTCCTGGATCCTATGACAACCTCAATCATGACTTTAATGGACACAAGCATCCTGTCTTTTCTGCAGTTTTCAACTTGTGTTGGCAGCTTCTGATCCTTTACTAGCCACTTGTTCCTTTCAGCATAGTTTACCATCAAACTTGTATTAGCTTTATCATATTCCAAATGGAAGAAGAAACAGAAACGATGGGATTTTATTTCTTAGATGAGAGGGTTTTCAAAAGGATACATTGTTTTGGGGAAGTAGACAGGCTGTGCTTTCTTTCCTCTTCATTGCTCTCATGACCATGGGGGGGGGGTCTCTGGGGGTGGCCTTATCAGGTTTAACTGTCTCATGATAGACTCCCAGTGTGTGGGGTAGGGCCTAAGGCAAAATTTTATTAGAGTGACTGACTTGAACATTTAGCATCTGGTAAGTTCTCTCTGGATTCACAAGAGCTTAAGAGGAATGTGGACAGTGGTCAATAAACCCGGGATGCTAATGAGAATGTGAGTCAAGCCTGGCTCAAGTTTTTAGTGTTTTATTGAAAAAGCAATGATCCAAGGCATTTTTATAGGGACTAATGCTCTTTGTGTACCAGAAAGAAAGTGAATTAATGTTTCCTATTCCTAAAAACATTACGTGTTTACATTTTAAATTGAATTTGGACTTGAAAAACAAATATAAAACACAGGATTAAAACAATAAGTTGAAAAACACCCCAACTTATTTCTTATTTATTCTTTTCTTGGAGACTGTTGCCAGGAACTGTTTGCTGTGCTTCGTTCTCTTTCAGCTTCAACAGAGCATAGTTCTTGCTCTCTTTTAGACTCAAAGTTAATTCAACTAGCTTTTCCTTTGCCTTTAGATTCACATGCCAATAGTTAGTTACAAAGTCAGTGGCTGGTAACCAATATATTACAGAAGTTTAGGTATTAGTTTTCTTCAGAGAGCAATGATTTAAAAGTGCAATATGCCAACCAGGACTTATTTAAACTGATTAACAGAAGAGAAATCAGATATCTCAAAATAGTAGCACTAAGCAGACTGTGCCAGTAATTTAAGGGGAAGTGATTAAATCTAAGAAGTGAGGACTTTTGCTATAAATCTTAGCATCTGACTTTATCATAGCTTTCATTTCCTCATGAGAGATTCCAAAGCCATGTTAAGAATGCACACTGTGGTTCTGTCTTTGAACTCTATGGAACAATTTCTCATCATTCCCTTCCAAGACCAATGCAGTTATATATGCTACACTTGTTTTTTTTTTCATGAACCCATTCACTCCATCTTGTGAGTTCAGGTCATTCTACAAAATAGCCTTGCCAACAGAATGATTGTGTAGAGTTCATAAAAAGTAAATATAACAAAGGCAACCCTAAGATGATTGACTTGATAAATGGGGTTGTGGGGGGGGTTACTTATTTCTCAGCACATTTACCTGGGAGGGAGAGAGAAGATGTTTTTGAAGATAGTAACAAATACTCCATGGGTGATAGAACAAAACTTCTTGTGTTTAAGGGCGAGGTCAGGGCTGGTGAGTAAGGGATCATTACCATATGGGGATAATTAAGCTGTAGGACAAAGTGAGAACTCTGAAGAGTGGGTGTTATTTTAGGTAAGAAGGCTATGGTAACTCTGCCACTTGATGGCACTTCAGAATAGACAAGGCGACTCATAAAGAAGTGAAGGGTAAAAGGCAGCCCATGAAGCACGGACAGACAGTGGAGAGTGGTGTGCTGGGTGAAGATGGTGTTCCCAAAAGGACGTGATTGCTTATACTTAGTCCTGCAGTGTTGGCATAGGTATGCAGCCATGCTGAATGGGCATCCTACTTGGGAGGTTAAGTAGACCTAGACGAGTCTTCTACATATTTATCTACAGGGATTGTGCTACTAGTGAGAATAGTGCCAGCTGCTGGAAAACGGTGGGGTCAAGAAAGGTAGTTTCAAAATGGGAGGGATTACAGCTTGGCTCCGTGATGATCAAATATGATGTTATAATAAAAAGAGGAGATACCTGCAGGACCAAAGTTTTTAAGTGGATGGAACAGAATGAAATCCAGATATTAAGAAAAGGGCTAGTACCTAATATAAGTAAGTCAGTTTATTTAAGGCACAAGAGGGAAGGTAGAGGGTATGGGCAGAGGTATATGTAGAGGTAAACATGGTATGGGGAAGATATAGGGAATTACCTCCTAAATACTTTTATTTATTTTTTTTTTTAGAAATAAACAAGAGGCAAATCTTTCAATTTAGCATAAGTACAGATACTAGTTTAGAGGTTGCAGAGAAGAAGAAAGATATAAAAGGAGTATTTGAAAAAAAATCTGAATATCCTTATATGTGGCAGCTAAAGCATTTGCTTTCAGAAGTGGATAATAAAATAGTGGTTAGCAATGGTTTAGGGAAATATGGGCAGTAGATAGATAGTGGCAGGAAGGTAAACGGTAGCACAATTGTATAGAAGGAATATCTTCATATGTTCTATAGCACAATGGCTAATCATGTGTGATAGCAATTAAATATAAGTATATACATGTATATATATAGTAATTGATAGTAGAAAATGTTTTAAATGTTTTTAATACAAAAAATTTGATGATGGTTATTTAAGATGATGGATTTGCCAATTACCTTGATCAGATCATTTTATACATTTTGAAATATAGTATACTTAATAAGGGTATAAAATTATATTGTGTCAATTAAGGATGAGTGTATATTTGAAAGGAAGAAAAATAAAAAGGTGTCTAAAGAGAATGTCAGAGGAATGGGTACTGGTGCTAGGGAGTATTTGTTTTTTTGAGGGATAAGTTTATATTTGAAGGAACAGTCACAAAAGTTATCAATTTACTTCCAGCATCACCCAACTGCTCAATTATTTACGTATCATGAGCACTAGAGTTAGTTAAAGAAGTTGGATATTTGTCTATTAGCTACAAAGGAAGCAGGTAGCTGGAGATGTATGAAGGATGTGATTTAAATGATGGAATTTTGGGTCTAAACTTAAAAGGGAAAAAAAAGGGATGTTAGAAGAGTAGATGGTAGGGAACAGTGGAATGGTTATCTCAGAAGCTTCTCTAGACATGACTGGTAAGTATGTACTGGAGGTAGGGAGAAGGCAATCTCAACTGAAAGGTGAGATAAGAAGTTGTCAGGCTATAGATCAAAGTTAGATTGTGGAGAGCTTTTGGAGCTGCTTCTAGGAATTTGGCAGGAATTTGACATTGGGCTAGGACAAGGAAGTAGGCTCAAGGTAAATACTGCTCAGGAATATATGGTATTCCTTTTATCGTGATCATCCTGATAAACTCCTAGACACAGTGACCACAGAATTTTGTTTTTAAAAATTATTTACTTATTGTATATAATACACTGTGTATGTCTTCAGACATATCAGAAGAGGACAATGGATCCCATTACAGATGGTTGTCAACCACCATGTGATTGCTGAAAATTGAACTTAGGATGTCTGGAGGAGCAGCCAAGTGCTCTTAACCACTGAGTCATCTCTCCAGCCCTAAAGAAATTGCCTTGTTTGTCCTTGAATACTTTGTCTATGCTTTGTTTATTGCTTGTGTACTTTGTCTTTGTCCTAGGACTGACCCTATTCTTTGCATGTATCTAGAATGGTATAAAAGCAGACTGGAAAAAATAAACCTACTTCAGCTCCATAACTGGATGGAGTCATGTTATAATTTTGTCTAATTGTCTTTTTTTTTTTCAATTTCCACTTTTTTCTCTTGAGACCCTGTTGACAGATTGAGCCACCTTGGTCATTGGATCAATAATCTTGGTATGATAATCATAAATAAATGAAAAATGAATAAAAATGGTAATTTAAAAGTTTGACTTTCTAAGGAATGAAAATATGCAATGTTAGTGAGATTCGATGTCTTGTATAAAGGCATTTAGTAAAGGAACTGTGGTAATCATCACATTAAAGAAAGTCACAACTATAACCATGTAATTATGCATGTTATCTTGGTAAATTTAGTTTTTTAGACAGCCCTAAAATAGGCATATTGTAAGGTATTACTAGTACTAGATGTTTGTCAATAAGTGTACTACATTGACATGAAGGGTGTGTTCAAGAGAGTCATTCTGATTAAAGGTCAATGAAATTTGAACTGGATAAGAAAAAAAGGAATTGGACAAAATGATCAAGAAGAGAAGGGTATCTTCTACTTTTCAGTGGGTTGAAAGTCTGAACAATTAGAAGTAGAGAATGTCATGGATATGTATAAAAAGAAGAGGAATCTTGAAAGCTAGAGCCTAGTGTTCAGAGTAAGAAATTTGAAGCTCAGCTGTTGAAATCAATACCATTGATAGCGATAATAAAACCATTATGCAAAGGAGGAGGAAATAATCTGTACACAAGGAAGTAGGTAATTGAGAACCCAGAGTTTTGATGTCACTAGATGTTTTGACAGGAAGGGGTAGGGATGGAAAGAAAAATACAGGTAATAATCTGGAACAAGTGATGAAAGGTGACCAAGGTTTGTAGATGACAGTAGCAAGCAGGAGGCAAAAAAAAAAAAAAATGCAGTAAACCTATTAATCAGATGTCATAGAAGAATAAAGAGAAAAAATAAACTATGGAGGGAAGAATGAGATCTAGGCAGCAGGTCTTTCACCTTCAGGTTTTGCAGTATAAGGAATAGAAGGAAAAATATTCTTCACTTATTGAGGATTGTTGAATAAATTGTCATGTGGAGGCAGTCTTTAGGGAAGTTTTATAGTAGCTGTTTCAGACATGTAACAGCTCTACACTCTGGGTGGTTCACAACAACATAAACCTATTGTCTGATCATTTAACTGAGGGTGAGTGAAGTGTTATATTTCCATTGCAGGATATAGGTAATGAGCTACTTCAGGCTCTCTCCCAGATGGTGGTAGTTTTTCAGCTTATGAGGGCATGACTGTAGTGAACACATGACATCCTCTCTATGTGCATGTGTCTATGCCTAAGTCTTCCCTTTTAAAATTAAGGACACTTGTCATGTTAGAGTCAAAGGGCATTTTACTACAATATGACCTCATTCAAACTTAATATCTACAATATCTGTTATATCTAAATAAATTTATTTCTAGATATGATAATGATGTTAGGATTCCAACTAATAATAATGAAATTTAATTGTTTATAGTATATAAGGATATTTGCTGATGATAGTAGAGAAATTACGGTAGATTTTAGAGACAGAAGATGGTTGGGAAAGTGGGTCAGAGTGGTTGATACAGAGGAAACTTTGGGTGATGAACTGTATGGAAACTCAGCTCAGCTCTTCTATTAGTAGATGATATAAATTTGAGGCCCAATGAATTAGGTCTGATGACCAACCAGGATGGTGTGAGGTCACCATCAGGTGTTCTTATCTGCAGCTTGTGTGATGGCCAAGGGCAAAGTGAAAGAAACCAGGTGTGATGACAACCAGAGCAAAAGGAGATGTAAACATTTCTTCTTGTTTGGAACCAATGGGATCTTAGGTAAAAGCACTAGGCAGGAGGCTGAAAAAGTCTCTCCTTTATAGGGATTGCACCATGTTAGTAGGTGCGTGAGATGTGATAACTCTTTGCAGTGGGATTGCTTGGTGCCATGGTACTTATGAATTAGATGACCTTTGGGATTTATGTTTTGTCAGTTGTAGGGTAGGGTACAATGTGTGATATTATGAAAATACATCTGAACACATTATATCAATCATGAAACCTTTATCAGAGGAGGCATGCTTATGTCATTGGGGAGATAGATACTTTATTGGGTACCAGTACATGAAGTTCTCTAATGTGTTCAACATTATATGATCCTACAGATTAGTGAGTTTTGTATATTTGTCAAGGCAAACATGATGAGATCACTATTTATCAGAACAACCTTCATTAGATTTTTCAAACAGAAGTTTGGTTTGAACTCCCATCTATTCTGTTTCCTTCTACACTCTTGCCCACCTGTGAAGCACTACTTCTCATCTGCTTTCTATTGAGTCCTCACATGCCTGATACTTTCCTTTTCTTCATTCTCTGTTTGCTTCATGAACTGTCTCGACATGTTTTTAGAATAATAACTATTTTTTATTGAACTAATTGGTTCTTTAAAAGGAAGAAAGTAAACTAAAATTGATTAACCATTAACTATGTTTTATGTTTTCACAATGCTCTTTCCTAATTTCAGTCACTTCTTGAAGATATGCTCTTTAGTACATGAGAAAATCGAGCCACAATCAGATTAAGGAATATGCATCTAGTTACAGGCACTTTATTCAAAACCACACTGATGGGCTTTTTAGCCCCTCCCCATTATGTATTTTGCTCCCTGGTATAGGGATCACCATGAGGTCACCTTGATGGCTGTTTGTACCCATCATGATGCAAGAAACATCATCCTGTGTAATGTAGTAAAATCAGCTTCTTCCTCTGGAGAACGGAAATGCTGGAATCACACCTGTCTTTATCCTTAGTAGTCATAGACTGTATGTATGATAAACTAGCATTTATCACATCTCTTCCTAATGATGAATGGGTGAGATGAGAAGAGTTGAGGGAATTAGCACCCACAACACGTTTAATACTGAATTTTCCTTTGCTATTAGTTATTCAGCTAGAATTAGCATGCTTGCCGAATCAGAGAAAGGAGAACTTCCCTATCATTTGACAACGGTGGACCATGGAACAGGCAAATCAGTGAAGAGATTTATTTTTCACCACACACTAATCTACATCAATGCTGAATATTCAGCTCTGAAAATTTGGCATTAATTTTTACTTTAGAATGCATCATTAGAGCATAGGTGTGTGAAAGCTACCTTCCAAATATCTGCTGACTCTGGCTACTCTAAAGGTAATGTGACTTTAATGGAAATCAAATCTTTACTATGGTTAGTTATTCATGTGTAACTCAGCTACTAATAAAAGAGACTCAGGAACATACAGATATTTCCTTTCAGGTATAAGAGCCAAAAAATGCCATTGACATGTGAACTTGAGTAGAAGTCAAAAAACACCGACTCAAAAAAGTCTCTGGATTGAATTATTCTCATCTAATTTTGTACTCAGATACTATGAAAGACATAGACTTGAGATCAATTCTATGACAACTCAACATCCAAGTTAATATACTTCGGGATCACCATGGAGTCCTCTGAGAGACTTTAGACATTGGCACACTGTAATCCTAGGTCTTTGCTTGCTGCAAGTCCCAACAGTGACCAATCAGCCACTCTGTCCATGACATGTTAGGGAAGAGAGATCAATTGGCACAAACTCAGTGTGTGACACACACAGTTCTTTTAAGTCGGTGACTAATATATTTTCAGTTTTCTTTGCTCTTCCTTCCTTGTTTACTTATATCCAAAGGTAGAATCTCAATATATTCTTGGTGGACTTGACACTCAGTGTATAAACTAGGGAGATCTTAAAAATTGTAGAGATTCCCTTGCATTTGCCTCTAGCCTGCCAGGATTAAGGTGAGTGCCACCACCCTAAGTTTGAACTTCTGTTCCCAACACCTCATCATATGTAGAAAACAGTGCTAAGCAGTACCTACTGGAGAGACAACAGTGGGAAATTCCACATGAGAGATTATTTATTATTTCAACACAAGTGTCAGCAGCACTTATGTCTTATATAGACCTTTAGCAAGAACAATGGCTAAATATTTTTCTCCAGCTCCTTCAATCACAATTGTCCGTCATGATGGAAACAGTATTATCATTTAAAAAGCAATGTCTCAGCCTTATGACTATGTTTTCCAGAAAAAAAACCCTCAATTTTGTTGATCTAACTACTTCCTTTTAATTTCACACTTCTTAGGGGCATTGGAATCAATAATCAGATTTATAAGGCTAGACGTTTCTTCAAATGCCATCTAATGTGTTCCTTGCCTTTGGCAGATTGTCCTCTGAATCAATCTATTGCAATCATACATCAGAGAAGACCAGCGGAACCTGCTCTTATGCTGTTGGGGCACTCCAATTACATCCAGTTCCTCCATTTCTGCATCCCAGAAAATTCACATAGTTTTATATGAATTAGCTATTAATTTATGCTGTGCTACAAAGATGAGAAAGGGCATAAGATTTTATATCTGAGATTTTAACCTACCTGACAAACATAGTGCTCATAACAATGAAGGACATTTTTTTTTTCTGTTGTTGTTTTTTGTTTTGTTTTTTTTTGTTTTTTGTGGATAAAGATGACATCACTTGTACTTTAGGGGATAAAAAGGAGGCTCAGAGTACATAACAGTAACCACGCTAGAGATGCTATGTTTACTCAGGCAGTTGTACCTCCATGGGGAAGTTCTTTATTCTTTACCTGTCTGCCACGTCATTGGGAGTGACTGGGGTTTCACAGAGCCAGGGCTAATGGCATCCAGGTGTGCGCTTCAGCTTTCACATCCATTTTAATTGTTCTGTATCATTTGTTTGTTTCATATCATCTTTTTAGAAAGATGCTAGTGTGGAAAGATGCCAGAGTAAGATAAGGATGGGAACAAAGCAAAGACCAAGAGCCAGCCAGCCATACTCCAAATAGGCTGCTGCAGATTGTGGAACTGGTAGTTTTACAGTAAGATGTCATTACTAGTCACTCTTCCTGCCCATTTTTACAATCTCAATAGGGTGCCATAATACTCAGTAGTGTTCAGTGAGAGCTAGAGTCCTTTAAGCCAGATTCAATGGTGAATGAGGTGAGTTATTTGGGATACGAGAGAGGCATCGTTAGGTAATGGTGCTGGCCAAGCAAGCTTCAAAGCATCAGCTGGATCCCTGAAGTTCACAGACAAGTAGAGGAGAGAAGTGGCTCAACATGTACAAAGGCATGGGGCTTTACAGGTCTCATACCTCGTGGACTACTGGCTTAGTGTCTGTCTTAATTAAGGTTCCTATGGCTGTGATGAGACACCATGACCAAAAGCAACGTGAGGAGGAAAGGGTTTATTCCACTCAGTTCCACATAACAGTTTATCATTAAAGGCAGTGAGGACAGGAACTCATGCAGGGCAGGCACCTGGAGGCAGGAGCTGATGCAGAGGACATGGAGAATGCTGATTACTGGCTTGCTCATCATGGCTTGCCTGCTTGCTTTTATCCATTAATTAATTTATTCACTTTGTATCCAGATCCCTGCCTCCCTCTTCTGGTCCCTCCATCACATGTGTCCCCCCACTCCCGCCTACCCCTTCCCCTTCTCCTCTGTGAGGGTAGAGAATCTCTGGGCTTCCCCCATCCCAACATATCAAGTCTCTTCAGGCTCAGTCTGCTTTTTGATAGAACCTAGGACCACCAGCCTGCAGTGGCACCAAGCAAAATGGGTTGGGCCCTCCCCCATCAATCATTCATTCAGAAAATGCCTTACAGGCTTGCCTAGAGCCTTATCTTATCTTATGGGGGGGCATTTTCTTAATTGAAGTTCTCTCCTCTTAGTGACTTTAGTTTGTGTCAAGCTGACATGAAACTATTCAGCACAGAGTCCAAACTGGGGCTCAGAATCAGTCAACTTTGTTCTCTGTGTGTCTGCTCTGGGTCAATGTCCCCATGAACTTGGAGAAAATATTGTTGCCAACAGAAAGTAAAAGCACCCAAGACTTTATTTAGTGTTCTGTTTGTGTCTTACGATAAATATTTATTACTTTGGAGAAAAGTCTCTTTGTGTGTGGTATTTCATCTTCCGGGAAAAAAATGTTGAGATAAAAGGATATTTATTGGTTCTCACTGTTCATTTGTTCTCAAAATGAAAACCACCTTCCTATCTGGTAATGGTGGTAGGACAGAGCCAAGTGTAGAGAGGTGACGACCACTCAGCCTGTTTCAAAGGTACAATCCTTCACCAACACAACACTGCCTTCCCAAGAGCACATGGATACTTTGCTTTCTGTTGTTGTGTTTTATGGAATATCTCTCTTCTAGACTGTACGATCCTAGGAAGGTCACATCTGCTTTGAGCCACAGGTTCTCCACTTAAAACACACTAATTGTGGTTGTGACCTCCTGTGATTTTTCACGTACGATTCCTGTAATTATCATCTTGTAAAACCTGGAGCCTATTTTGGGGCGTGGGATGGGGAGTATGTGAAAATCCCTTGAAACGCTTGAAGTATAAATGAAATGGCCAGTGTCCCACATGCTGTGTAAGAGCAGATGGTGTTGAGATGGGCACTTCTCTCTGAGCAGTGATCTTGGGAGGTCTGCTCTTCGCTTTCGGGACCCTCTGGATGGCAGAGCAGGGTTCTGTTGTTAAGTGGAGCGAGCTTAACTTCTTTCATGTTTGGGCTTCTCCTCCAGGTCTACGTCATTGGCTACCCCCCCCCCCCCTTTTTCTTGTATCTACCTCTGAGCTTTGTATCTCTGCTTGGATCACTTATCCTTCCATAATACAATACTACAGACTTATAATACACAGAAATGTATCTATCTGACTCATAGTTATGAAGGGTGCTGGCATCCAGTGAGGCTCCATTGAGAAAATGCCCCCCATAAGATAAGATAAGGTTCTAGGCAAGCCTGTAAGGCATTTTCTGAATGAATGATTGATGGGGGAGGGCCCAACCCATTTTGCTTGGTGCCACTGCAGGCTGGTGGTCTTAGGTTCTATCAAAAAGCAGACTGAGCCTGAAGAGACTTGATATGTTGGGATGGGGAAGCCCAGAGATTCTCTACCCTCACAGAGGAGAAGGGGAAGGGGTAGGCGGGGGTGGGGGGGCATGTGTGATGGAGGGACCAGAGGAGGGAGGCAGGGATCTGGATACAAAGTGAATAAATTAATTAATGGAAAAAAGCAAGCAGGCAAGCCATGATGTGCAAGCCAGTAATCAGCATTCTCCATGTCCTCTGCATCAGCTCCTGCCTCCAGGTGCCTGCCCTGCATGAGTTCCTGTCCTCACTGCCTTTAATGATAAACTGTTATGTGGAACTGAGTGGAATAAACCCTTTTCTCCTCACGTTGCTTTTGGTCATGGTGTCTCACCACAGACATAGGAACCTTAATTAAGACAGACACTAAGCCAGTAGTCCACGAGGTATGAGACCTGTAAAGCCCCATGCCTTTGTACATGTTGAGCCACTTCTCTCCTCTACTTGTCTGTGAACTTCAGGGATCCAGCTGATGCTTTGAAGCTTGCTTGGCCAGCACCATTACCTAACGATGCCTCTCTCGTATCCCAAATAACTCACCTCATTCACCATTGAATCTGGCTTAAAGGACTATAGTTCCCAACATGGTGGGTCGTGTCATTGCATAGGCTGGGAGATGGCACCACAGTAAGCTCATTAAAAACCTACTCCTTTATTGGTTCAGCTCTGGCATTGCCTCTCAGGAGACAGCTATACTGGGCTCCTGTCAGTAAGCACTTCTTGGCATCAGCAATAATGTCTGGGTTTGATGTCAGCAGATGGAATGGATTCCTAGGTGGGGCAGTCTCTGGCCTTTCCTTCTGTTTCTTCTCCACTCTTTGTCCCTGCATTTCCTTTGAACAGGAGGAATTCTGGGTTAATATTTTTGAGGTGGGTGGCCCCTCCCTCAACTGGGGACAGTGCCTAACTACTGGATATGATCTTTACAGGTTCTATCTTCCCTTTGTTAGATACTTCTGCTAAAGTTCTCCCTGCTGGCTCCTGGGGACCTCTTGGGTCCCTGGCATCTGGGACTTTTTAGTGGCTACTCCAAGTTCCCCTTCCCCTACTGCTACACACCTACTTTCAAATTCCTGACCCTCTGTACTTCTTCCCCATGTCCTCCCATATCTGAATTTGCCACCTTTTCCCTCCCCCTTCTCTCTCCCAGATACCCCCTTCCTTTACTTCTCAGATATTATTTGTTTTTCCCTACTGAACAGTACTGTAGTATCCACAGTTTAGTGTGATCTTCTTTCTTCTTGGGTTTTATATGGTCTGTGAGTTGTATTGTGAGTATTCTGAGCTTCTTTTTGACTAATATCTACTTATCAGTGAGTACATACCATGTGTGTTCTTTTGAGACTGGGTTACCTCATTCAGGATCATATTTTCAAATTCCATCCATTTGCCTGTGAATTTCATGAAATTATTTTTTTTATAGCTGAGTCATAGTCCATTGTGTAAATGTACCACAATTTCTTTATCTATTCCTCTGTTGAGGGACATCTGGGTTCTTTCCAGCTTCTGGCTATTATAAATAAGGCTGCTATGAGCATGGTGGAGCATGTGCCCTTGTTATATGTATAGCTGTGGATATACACAGCCAAATATAAAAAGATATAACATTGGCAAGTTAGTGCAAGACTGTAGGACTGAAGGGGTTTGCAACCTCGTAGGAAGAACAAAAATATCAACCAACCAAACCCCTTAAAGCTCTAAGTACACAGGGGGTAACTATGACTCCACCTGGATATGTAGCAGAGACTGGCCTTATATGACATCAATGAGAAGAAAGCTCCTTGGTTTTCTGGAGGCTTGATGACCCAGGATAGGAGAATGCTAGGTCGCTGAGGTAGAGTGGGTGGGCGGGTAGGGGAGCACCCTCATAGGGGCAGGGGGAGGCACGAGGGGATAGTGGGCTTGTGGAGGAGAAACCAGGAAGGGCAATACCATTAGAATGCAAATAAATAAAAGAACCAATTAAAAATAAAAGCCCACTTCCTATGACAACAACACCAGTTCTCAGTTCTCTTAGTTGTCGAGTCATCTTAGTGACCACACCTCTAAAAACATTGCATCTTGGATTAAGTTTTCAATTTTTAACCTGTTGGGCATCAATAAGAGGAGATGACCTTGGTCCTGCCAAGGCTTCATGCTGCAGTGTAGGGGAATGTCAGGATGGGGAGGCAAGAGGGGGTGGATGAACACCCTCACAGAAGCAGGGAGAGGTGTGATGGGTGGAGGGAAATCCAGGAAAGGGAATAACATTTGAAATGTAAATAAAATATATCCAATAAGAAAGTTTATTTTATACTGAAGAACACCATGGTGACTAACAACACAATACTTTAGCAATAGAAGGCTGTCATTTATTTCAAAGTGGAAACTCAGGGCCACTTGAAAATCCTGGAACCATTGAGTCTTCTTGTAGATAGAGTATTTGAGAGTCATTGAGATCATCAGGAACTAGAGAAGGGTAGATAGGATGAAAGATACTGAAAATCAAGTCTCCTGAGGACTTTCACAGAGAGAGAGAGAGAGAGAGAGAGAGAGAGAGAGAGAGAGAGAGAGAGAGAGAGAGAGAAAATTTGATGTGAATGCAGGAGAACTAAATTGTAGAGGCTATTTTCATTCAGCCACAGGAGAGAAAGACGGTAATTTCTTTGGTACTCATGAGGGTGGAACCTCGTCTTAGATGTGGTTCTTGGGAAACATATCTGGTCTCAGCAAACAGCACAGGTGTCAGGGAGTTTGAGACAGCTAATAATTTACATTAATGCACATCATTGACATCTGTCAAAGGTAGTAAAGAGAAGCCTGGCTTTGGAATAGTAAGAGCCAACAAGATGGGGTAGAGTGGGCTTCTGCATTAGGCTGGACGTTGGATTTGATGCCAGCTGAGGTTTTGAGGCTATGAGATTCCAAGGGATAATGGACTGGGTAATTGTATTTTGTTTAGTTCAAAACTCACTTTGCATTTTCAGTGATAATGTTAAACCCAAACGACTTTAAATAGACAGTAGCTTCCAGGGTTCATTTCTGCCACATAATTCAAATTTCCTGTTACAAGATACTTTTATTGCAGAAAAATTCAATACACTCAATAAGCTCAACACAGTACATGAAGAGGCTCTTAGGATGTTACAGTTCGGTGACTGCAATGAAAGTAAAATTGGCTGCAAGCTCAAGTGTGGTGGATATTTGTTTTTAAGCACTCAAATATTTCTAAATATTAAATCTTGAGAATTGGCATGCCATATGTTTTATTTAAGTTAATCACTGCTTTGTTTAAACATCATGGTCAAAATAACTTGGGGAGGAAAGGATTAATTTGGCTTATGACTTTAAAATCACTGTTCATCACGGAAGGAAGTCAGGTCAGGAAGTCAGACAGGGCAGAACTTAGAGGCAGAAGCTAATGCAGAAGCCGTAGAGGGATACGGCTTACTGGCTTGCTTCCCCTGACTTTCTCAGCCTGCTTTCTTATAGAGGCCAGGATTACTAGCCCAAGTATGGCACCTCTTACAATAGTTGATCCCTCTAAGTCACTTTAAAAGAAAAGACCCTATGACTTGATCTTACAGAGGCATTTTTTTTTACTTGAGCTTTCCTCCTCTCAGATGACTTTATCTCATCAAGTTGACATTAAAATTAACCAACACATCATATATGACATTTACTATTCTGCATATTGATATTAGACTCCAGTTAAAATAAGTCTACCACTTTAGATATTTTAGATATTAAAGCAACCAAAGCAATTTGCCATATCCTTACCTTCTTTTAACCATTTCTGAAGTCTTTCCCTGGTCCCAACATGACAATGATCTATTGGTTAGTTTCTCCTGTAATATCTTTAAGTTTTTTTGAAGTTAACTGAAGGGACCTTTTCCTTTTACCTTGGTTTCACAGAACAATCTCAATTAGAAATGGAGACAAAAACATTTAAGGGACATTCCACCATAATGGAAACAGCAAGTACTTCTATTCTGGAGTTTTTCTCAGAAACTGTGAGCAGCTTGCTGCTTTCAGATTCAGTACACACCATGTGAGTAACTTCACAATGCTCTCTTAGCCTAAAAAGTCCCATCTTCCTCATCCTACATCTATCATCAGAGACAAAAACAAAATGCAGAAGTTTAATTTCTGGCAGAAAGAAATAAGATATTTTTCCTCCATCTCCCATTTATTTTTAAGGGTGTTTTGAAAAAGGAGCAAAAATTGTTTTAAGAATTTAAATGGGAAAACATAAGGGAGAAAAAGTCAGTCAGTAGGCAGCAAGTTGTATTTAGATGGGAAAGTAAGACTTGGTATTCTGTTTTATAGAAGGGTTCTATAGTCAATAACAATACTATGAGAATTTAAAAAATCTAAAATAAATAGTTTTGAATATTTATATTATAAAGATATGATATATCTCTGGGGTATAGTTACAGTAACCCTAATTTGAACACGGTACAACTTATATATGTATTTAATGTCACATGGTATACCATAAGTATGCCTAAGTTTGTTTTAAAATATTAAGTTGAAATGTGTTAAGTTTGGTATTCTTTAAATCTGAAATCTACTCTTGTTTTTCTGGTGGGAAAGAGACTTATTGGTACTTCCTCTTTAGTGGGCATCTTACATTAGGAAATACTCTCATTTGATGTCTGCCCGTTTCAACTGCCACCCTTAGCTAACCTTAGTCTTTGCCAATGCTTCGGGCAAACAACTTGGGGAATTCCATATTCTGCAGCCTGACAGCTTCATAGAATTCTGTAGCTGAGTCAAATGATCTTCTGAGAATTGGCTTATGATTCTTATTTTATAAACCAAAACACTAAATTAAGAAGCAATTTAGGAAGTTTATATAAGAACTCAGATTTCTATCCTACAAGTACTTAGATTTATGCCACAGATAAATGCTGCTCTCAGATACTGTCAGAGAGGCTCATCTTTTGATTAGTGGGCACATTTTCTTTTATACAGAAACTCACAGCATTTTAAAGAGTCTGAAGAATGATTGGTCTTAAACAGGACATCCGTGTCAAATGTTCAGGGCCATTGTGAGAGAGAATGTGTGCAAACAGTGAAAGAGGAGAGTCTGGGAAGGAGTGACAAGAGATAGTGTCTTAGGGACACAGCACAGCTGCTGTGTTCATAAACTCATCACATCTGTGGTTATTTGTCTAAGACTTGCACGAGAATGGGAATCCTTATCTCAGCATGTCAGGTGGAGGATCCTGTGAGACTCCATTTTAACTGAAGGACTATGGCTAGTTAATTATTGCTGGTGGAGGGTTATTCTTTTCTTTAGCGATACAGCCAATTTTAAGTTGCTCATGTTCCAGCACATAACCTTCCACCCAAGCTCACAAAATATAATTAGAGTTAACTCAATGGGACACACAGGCACATGCACACACCACCAAAACTAAAAGAAGAAGGGTTTAATTTAGAGATGGAGGGAAATAAGGTGGGTAATGGGGTAACAAAAATGACCAAACATTTAGTATATTCACTTCTACATTGTTAAGGAATAATAATGAGAATGGAATTTGTGTTTCTTGTTTTATGGCCTGGATGTGATGACACTTTGCTTTTAAAGAATATTCTTATAAACAAATTTACTTTACTTAAAAATTGTCCTGCAAATAAGTAATGGATTTTTGCCCATTGGTACAAAATTCTATGAATTTTATTGCATACATGGATTTGTATAACGTTTGCTCTCCATTTCTTCAGGATTTAGAAGCGTATTCGCAGGTATTTGTCAAATGGGTCTGCACATAGTGTAAGTTTGAGTCTGGCCTTGTACTGAGCATCACACACTTGAGATTTTTCATCTATACAAATGGAAAGAGGAAAAAACTGTGGGGGAAGGTTAGGCTGGGATCCAGAACAGAGACTTTTCCTACAGTGAACAAATGACACCAGTGACTCTGCCAAAGTGGATGGTGGGAAGCCCACAAGGCCTCTACCTTACACAGCTGTAGACAGACAAACACAAACTGGTTATTCAGTGCAAGGTCATGAGCCCTGAAAATATACATACAAATGTAATATAATACAATATATAACTAAGCAAGGTGTATATATGCATATATATGTGTGTATATATATGTATATGTATGTGCTGGGTATATATATGTAATAAAAACTAATTGGAAAGTGATAAAGGAGAGGTATATGAGAGGAATTGGAGGAAGAAAGGAAAGGAGAACATGGTATAATTATATTATAATCTCAAAAGCAAAAAAATTAAAATAAAATTTCTACCTTAGGAATATCTGTTGGAACTGTATGTATATTAGCTGAAGTATTTAACCCATCTACAAGTTTTGCTCCATGATATTGTAGGCAGATGTTTGTATCAGAACCAAATACTCTGAGTTTAAGTATAAGCTCCAGACGTTCTGTCCATGGTTCCTTGCAAGTTGTTTAGTACATCTGTTTCTTCATTAAAAATACAAGTGTCTTCCTTACATCTTAGGGATTTCATGAAGCTTAGCTTGAATAACACATACAAAAATTATTAATGAATAATAGCTGTTTTTAGAATAAATTTAAGCTATGGAAGGCTGTAATAGAAAAATAGCAGATGCCTGTCTGTCACTTAGAAGCTTTTCAGCTTAGGAGGCAACAAAAAAAAAATGACTATATCCTATTTGACTTTATGGAAAAAAGGAGAAACTAGTTTTACAGAAAAATAAAAACAAAGAACTGAAGAACAGTGCTGACATAGAAGATGACCTGGAGTGTTATGCTGGACAGAGTTCAACTTTTTGGTAGCAGACTTGTTTTGGTTTTTGTCTTCCTCTTGAAAGAATATTAGCACATCTCAAAAATTCAGAGCTGTTCTTTTACATTGAATTTCTCCTTTTTGTATGTAAATGAGCCTGAATGGAACTTTGGCTTCTATGTGCCATAGCTTAGCAGATACAACTGAATTCTACAGTTGAGGAACTTCTGGGTTGTTTCCAGTTTCTGGAATAAAGCTGTTATGAGTGTAGTGGAGCACAGGTTCTTGTTGTATGTTGGAGCAACTTTTGGGTATATGCACAGGAGTGGTATAACCGGGTCTTCAGGTAAAACTATTTCCAATTTTCTGAGAAACCATCAGAATAATTGTACAACTATGCAGTCCCACAATGGATACAGAAAATGTGGTTTATTTACACAATGGAATACTATTCAGCTATTAAAAACAAGAACATCATGAATTTTGTAGGCTAATGGATGGAACTAGAAAATATCAGTCTGATTGAGGTAACCCAGACCTAAAAGAAGTGCATTGTACGTATTCATCGATAAACTGATATTAACCATAAAGTACAGGATAGCCATGGTACACCCCACAGACCCAAGAAAGCTAAACAAAAAGTGGGGATGCTTGAATTTCACTTCGAAGGGGAATAAAATAGTCATATCAGAAGGAGCGGGGACTGAGTTTGAGAAGCGATGGGGAGGATAATACGGAGTCACAATCAGGTATGAGGAGAGACAGGAGAGAGAGCCAGAGGGCCAGAAGAATGAATAGAAATCTGCAGCTGCTGGGATTAGGTATTGATGGGAGTATCTCAAAAAAGTACCGGAGACCTTGGATGAGGGATGCTTCCAGGAGACAATGTGGATGACCTTCACTGAGATGCCTGGCAGTGGGGATAGGGACATGCCACCACTGATAGCCAGGCAGGACCCCCAGTGAAAGGATAAGGATACTGACTCAACAAAAAACTATTGACCCCCAAATTTGTCCTGTCTAAAAGAAATGCAGGGAAAAAGATGGAACAAAGACTGAGGTGGAACCAATGACCAGCCCAGCTTGAGACCCATCTCACGGGCAAGCACCAAACCCTGACACTATTAATGATACTCTGTTATGCTTGCAGACAGGAGCCTAGCATGGCTGTCCTCTGAGAGGCTCTACCCAGCAGCTGACTGAAACAAATGCAGACACCTACAGTCAAGCACTGGATGTAGTAGACGTGAACCTTGGTGTCTGGTCTCTGTGAGGGTTCTCCAACAACTGGAGCAAGGGCTGTCTCTAAAGCTGATGCCTGTATGTTGAATCCAGTTCCCAGCTGGGTTTCCTTGTCTGGTGTTGGTAGGAGTGAATGTGCAGAGAATTGATATTTTGAGGTGAAGAGAGAATCTCTTGTGGGAGAGGGGGATGGTGGAAAGACTCTGTGAGGAGGGAAACAAGATGGGGGATGTGAAATAAATAAATGGATAAATAAGAAAACAAAACAAAGAAGCAGAACAGAGTAGGTTGCTTTATGACTAATGCTCTTGGTGAGGCATACAATAAGATGGTCATGTGACACTTGCCCATTACATTACAGTTGTTGGTCTGTGCTGTGGCTTGGATGAGTGCTCCAGTGCTCCCAAAGGTGCAAGGCTGAGACACCTTTAGAGGTAGTGGAGATTTTAGGATTTTGTGCATAGTGGAATGTCTTTAGATTATTTGAAATGTGTGTGGGGTATAAAAATCTGCAGTCTTAGTCATTGACAATTGAATACTAGCCACAGAAAGCTCTGAATACCCAAGAAACAATTCACAGACATTATGAAGCTCAAAAAGAAGGAAGGCCAAAATGTGGAAGCCTCAGTCTTTCTTAGAAAGGAGAAAAAAAACACTCATGGGAGGAGGTACGGGATCAAGTGGAAGAACAGGGAATGAAGAAATCTTCCTCCTATGTGCAGCCACCGGACCCAAGCATTATCGATGATGTGATAATGTGTAGGGGAATATATAACGTGTAGGAGAACATATAATGTGTAGGGGAACATATAATGTGTAGGGGAATATATAATGCGTAGGGGAACATATAATGCGTAGGGGAATATATAACGTTTAGGGGAACATATAATGTGTAGGGGAACATATAATGTGTAGGGGAATATATAATGTGTAGGGAAATATATAATGTGTAGGAGAACATATAATATGTAGGAGAACATATAATGTGTAGGAGAACATATAATGTGTAGGGGAATATATAATGTGTAGGGAAATATATAACGTGTATGGGAACATATAATGTGTAGGGGAACATATAATGTGTAGGGGAATATATAATGCGTAGGGGAACATATAATGCATAGGGGAATATATAACGTTTAGGGGAACATATAATGTGTAGGGGAACATATAATGTGTAGGGGAATATATAATGTGTAGGGGAACATATAATGTGTAGGGGAATATATAATGTGTAGGGGAACATATAATGTGTAGGGGAATATATAATATGTAGGGGAACATAATATATAGGGGAACATATAATGTGTAGGAGAACATATAATGTGTATGGGAACATGTAATGTGTAGGGGAATTTATAATGTGTAGGGGAACATATAATGTGTAGGGGAACATATAATGCGTAGGGGAACATATAATGTGTAGGGGAATATATAATATGTAGGGGAACATATAATGCATAGGGGAATATATAATGTGTAGGGGAATATATAATGTGTAGGGGAACATATAATGCATAGGGGAATATATAATGTGTAGGGGAATATATAATGTGTAGGGAAATATATAATGTGTAGGGGAATATATAATGTGTAGGGGAATATATAACGTGTAGGGGAACATATAATGTGTAGGGAAATATATAATGTGTAGGGGAATATATAATGTGTAGGGGAACATATAATGTGTAGGGGAATATATAATGTGTAGGGGAACATATAATGTGTAACGGAATATATAATATGTAGGGGAACATATAATGTGTAGGGGAACATATAATGTATAGGGGAACATATAATGTGTAGGAGAACATATAATTTGTAGAACATATAATGTGCAGGAGAACATATAATGTGTAGGGGAACATGTAATGTGTAGGGGAATATATAATGTGTAGGGGAACATGTAATGTGTAGGGGAATATATAATGTGTAGGGGAACATATAATGTGTAGGGGAACATATAATGTGTAGGGAAATATATAATGTGTAGGGGAATATATAATGTGTAGGGGAATACACACACAATAGAAACAAATCTGGAATAACTTTGATTAAGAGAAGCTTAATCAAAGGTTGAATTTTGTTGTTGGGTGTAGTTGGTATCAACAGAACAAGGAGAGGTAAGTTCATTGCAGGTGCTGGATTCTGTGAGGTTTCCTCTTACTTGCAGAAGGCTTTTAGTAACAAGAAGTAAACATTAATGTTTTGCAGATTGAGTGGACTTGCCCCCAAGCAGGTAGTCTGGAGCAGGAGTGCAGTGACATTACAGTGTTATCTCTGTGATGCTTCTGCCTTTTCCCCCTCATACTCACACAATGAATGGTTTCACAGCAAATGTCTTGTCCATTGTTCTTGCTTCTATCTTTGTCCTAGTTAAAACTCAGTTTGGAAAACATTGAATTATAATATACTTGTAACATTTCTTCCTTCCTATTCCTTCAACCCTCCCCTTCATACACCTGTCCTTCTCTCCTTCAATTCCATGACCTTTTTCTTCACTGATTGTTATTGCATGCATGGATCCAACAGGTATATTCTTAAATGCATCCTTTATGCTTAGAGTTTTCAAAATCTATTTTAATAAAGGTTCTCAAATTGATCCCCCTTGTAGCCCATCTTCCAATGCTAGGTGAGAAAAGATGGTAAATAGGACAAGGGGATGTAGACCTGTTTAGATGTAATTTTTTGAGGCGATTGCACTCTCTGTCAGGATACTATCAATTCAGTTCAGTAGTTACAGGACAAACATAAAATCAACAGAGATGACATGATCCAGAAGAAACCCCCTGTCCTCCTCTGAATCCACATGGGTCCCGAGGAGTGACCAGGACCAGCCAGAACACCAGGAGTTCTCTGATGTACTCTTTCAATAAACTGAAGACCATCGAAGATGCTGGACCAATCAAGTGCTGCACAGGGAGCTATGCAAGCACGCTGTCACTGTCCATGGTGTCCTATTCATATTCTCTTCAAGCACCATGTGTCTTCGCATGGGTCTTGACTTGGCAAAGTATCATGTGAGTCTGCAGCACATAACACATACAAAAATTTCCACTTCAACACCCTGCTTAGCAGGTATGTTACTTGTATATATATTGATCTGAGCATTTGGCACTGACCAATTGGTGTGCTCTTTTCTGGGGAAGGGTATCTCTTCCACTCACACCTTTCCTCATTTGCCTATAGTTCTTTGTGTAAGGTTTAGGTTTACTGGGCGTTTTCTTGTCCAGTTTAGCATGTCAGTTGGTGTTCTTCTTGTTCAGTTGCTTGGGCAGTCATGTTGGTGATTTTGTGTATACAGTTTCTAGGAGACAATCTCACAGAAAAAACTCTGGTCCTCTGGCTCTTATAATCTTCCCACTCCCTCTTTTGCAACATTTCCATTGTAACACTCCTTGGAGGTGGGGCCCTTAAGAGATAATTTCACCATCAGGGTGTTACCCTCATGGATGGATGAATGTTGTTTATGTGCAGGATTGTGTCCTTTATTAAAAGAGAGGGCTTACTTTCCCTTGCTTTCTTGTTTTCTTGAAACTGCAAAGGAGTAATGCAAAATAAACACTCTTGATAATGCTGGCTCTTCTGCCTTTGGTTTCTTACTCTCCAGAAACATGGGAAAAATTTTCTGTTCATTAAAAATTATTTACTCCATGCTCTTCTGTTACAGATTATACAAGATGAATTTAAAACATCCCATTAAGGACAAAGAGATCATACCATCTTTGTCACTTCTACTTTTATTATTCTACTTTGTCTACTTCTACTTTATATATATATATATATATATATATATATATATATATATATATATATATATATATATATATATAAAATCATGCTGAATGATCTCTTTAAGCAGAAGTAAATAAGTATTATTGTAATTTTTGAAATTGCATCTGTCCAATTGATGCTTAGTGGGTGGCACTCTCAGAATGGTGGTGTCCTGTCTATTTTCTTTTTTCCTCAGTAGTGGTAGCTTTGTAGTTCATGGAATGTTCTCTAGCTGCTGTAATTGTTAATTGCTTTGAAAGTGAAACTATTTGTGGTCTAAAGCCTCATCTATGTAAAGATAGATTCCTTTTGTTTTGTGGAGAGATATGTCCAAGGAACCTTCAAATCCTCATCCTCTTAAATGCTGCCTGTATTTAGGCAGGAAGGTGATGGTTTGTTCAGGGCGGAGTGTCTCTCACATTCTGGTTTTTAACCTCTGTACTGCACAGTTCTCTCACAGATATGTAGCAATGTTTGCAGCTCGTGGTTCATGTGACACACGTTAAAGATTGCTATGAATCTCTAATGCCAACAATATCATATTCAAAAACATCCTTAGATTTTATTCATTTATTTCAATGATAATGGTAAACAAGATAAGAAAGTAGGTCCAAAGGGCTAAGCCCCAGGTGCTTTGGCTTTTAACGGAGGCAAAGTCTGTAAATTTTTACTTTCTGTTTCCTGTTTTCTTCTGTGTAACTCTTCAACTTTAAGCTGTGTCCTTCTATAGAACCCCTCAAAAGAATAGACTTTGCCCTGGAAAGGAAGTAAGAAATCATGTTGTCCAAGTTCTTCACCTTACAGATGAGAAGCTCCAGGCCAAGGCTGGTTTATTAACACCAGAAAGATGAATAATTTAATGGCAGAAGTTAAAGATTAGGATCTTTTGAGCATAGTTGCTGTCAACGTGGTTCGACTTTTCTCAGAGCTCTGAGTCACTATCCGTGTGACTACACATTTGACTAGACACATACAATTCCTTCTATAATTAGAGGCAGGTAAAAATAGCAAAGTGACTTGACCGCTTCTCCATTTCTCTGGAGCCCAGGTCACAATTAGCCTCTTCCTTTTGACAACAATGTTATAGTTTTATATTAACTATTTTATTAGATTTTGGGGTTTAATATAATTACTGCCCGGGGCCACTTAGGAGTAGTGAAAACATGTGTAAACAAAATCTGGTTGAGTTCAGGAAAGAACGAGGATGTAGGGGGATGTAGGAAACCTTCCTGTAGTACTGCAGAGGTGTCAGAGCAGAAGTGAGAGCGGCATACATGTCAAAGCATGCTGATGTGTCATACATTCCATAACCTACAAGTCAGGAGGTCTGGATTCCCTGTTACTGGGTTCAGGCTCTGAATCTTGGAAAGTTGATGACTTTTAGCTGTCATTGATGGCTTTCACAACTAGAATGAGCTAAGAGAGAAGGAACCTTTGAAGTGACCTTTTCTATCAGGACCTATGTCCGAGATGATGTCATGCATGATAGGCCTGGTTACAGGGATTTTTCACATGATCATCTGAGGAACTACAATATCAATTTTGAACTTGTTTTTTAGTTCTCAAAAAATGTAATAATCTTAGGCCTTGTGTGTGGGAATTGGTCCTTCTGTATGAGAATGAGAAGATGTTGGTTGGGAGCCTCCTATAGATGATAAAAAAATAAATCACTTCATCCAATCTACATTAATGATGAAAGTTCATTTATTTATGTTTTTATTAATATATTTTTAGTTGAAAGGTAATTACACCCTTTCCCCCTACTCTTTTCATCCAGCCAGCCCCTTCCCAGGTATCTTCCCTTCAACCCCTTCTGTGGCCCTCCCATATTTACATTGCTACCCTCTATTTCTTTGATTATTATTATTTCATACATATATGTATATGAGTGTTTGGGTATCTACAAATGTATAATCAACCTGCTGGTTCTGTTTTTCTTGTTTGTGTGTATATGGTTTCAGGACTGACTAGTGTTTATTGAGCAACCAACAAGGGAACTTATATCCGGAAGAGGCTAATCCTTGTTCTCCTCGCTGTCATTAGTTGCCTGTGGTTATTTGTCTATGGGTGGGTCCCATGACATTTTACCCACTTTCATGTCACTGGGTCTATTGATAGTGCTATTGTCCCAGTCTTGTTTATTCAGCCATTTCTAGGAGAGACTGTTTCACAGCAGACTTCCTGGCATTCTGGATCTCACAGTCTTTTCACCCTCTCTTCCGGGTTGCTCCTTAAACCATAGCTATGCTCTAATGTAAGTATATTGAGGCTGGGCTCTTCATGATCTGTCTCTGTATTGTGTTCATGTGTGTGTGTGTGTGTGTGTGTGTGTGTGTGTGTGTATGTTTTGTGATAGTCTTCATTTGTCGTAAACAGAGGCTTTTTTTAATTGGATATTTTCTTTACTTACATTTCAAATGTTATTCCCTTTCCAGGTTTCCGCTCTGGAATCCTCCATCTCATTCCCTTTCCCCTTGCATCTATGAAAGTGCTCCCACAACCACCCACCCACCCACCCACTCCCTTCCACCTCCTTGACATGACATTTCCCTATACTGGGCCATGGAGTCTTCATGGGGCCAAGGGTGTCTCCTCCTGTTGATGCTTGATAACGCCATCCTCTACTACACATGTAGCTGGAGCCATGGATCCCTCTATGTGTGCTCTTTGGTTGGTGGTTTAGTCCCTGAGAGCTCTGTGGGGTCTGGTTGGCTGATATTGTTGTCCTTCCTATGATGTTGCAAACTCCTTCAGTTCCTTCAGTCCTTTCTCCAACTCTTCCATTGGGACCCTGTTCTCAGTCCAATGGCTGCCTGAAAGCATCCAAATTGAGGCTTTTTTGATGACGTGTGGTAGCTACCTACTCTTAACTGTGAGTGTAAGGATGAGATTTGAGATGTAGTAATTACTTTGGTTTAGGCAACTTGTGGTGGTAGATTCTTTTCTATGTTTTATGCCCTAACAAACCCTGGGAAGCTAGCTAGCTTTCCCATACCAGACATAAATTCCTTCTTGTTTCGTGGGACTTAAGTCTAATTAAATAGTTGTTAGGTATCACCAAAATGTGGGTGATTCTCCTTTCATTCTTATGGATATCTTGCAATGGTGGTCATTGTTGTGGTTCATAGATTTTGCAGCTGGGGACTCTATAATTGCTCCCCTCTACTGACAACTTGAACATCATGGAAGCTAGAGCACAGGAAGGAGGCTTCTGATTTAGATCCATTTGAGTCTTCTGAGCTCTGTGTTCTCAGTGTGCGGTGTCAGCAGTACAGCCCTACTCTTAACCAAGAACTGCGCTCATCGCATTCTGTATTGTTTTAGGAGTCACTGAATAACTTTAAACATTCAAAAGAAGATTTCTCATTTTGGGTCCTGGATTTTTGGGGAGCATTGTCACTCAAAGCAGTTTTAAAAATAGCATGTTAGTGTACTCAGCAATAGGTACTTAACCTTGTACCCCTGTGGCAACCAAAGACAGTATAGTAGCCTATAATTTCTTTGAAAACTCAAAAGAGGGCTTCTCATGCCTGGATTTAGGCTTATGTTAGTCTATGACTCCTGGGAGAACACTATATCAATGATCATTTCTGATAAAATACACAGATAAATAACATTGCATGTACTAAGCAGGTTGTATTTATATATTAATGAATGTGTATATATGTATATAAGTATACTACAAATATATGTAACAACAATTAAAGAAAGACAAAGAATTTGAAAGAGAAAATTGGGGGTAGTGTATGAGAGGAGTTGGAGAAAGAAAAGGGAAGGGATGAATGATATAATTTATTGCAATCTGTGTGTGCACACACATGGGTGTGTTCATGGAGTGTGTGTGTGTGTGTGTGTGTGTGTGTGTGTGTGTGTGCACATGCACATGCATGCACATGCACACGCACAACTTGAAACATGTAGAAGGTAAAAAATAGCACCTTAGGTGATTTGAAAATAAAGACATTCTGAATTTGGACTTATCAAGGGTAGGCTATATACAAGAAGTGAAAAGTTTAAAGGTTTGCATTGGTTGTCTCTCAGAATGACGTCATGGACCACTCTTCCACCTTTTCTTACTGGGTCCAATTTCTGTTTCCTAACTACACGTGGGTGTTGGGCATACCTATCGTGGTGTGTTTGTCCTACTAGGGGTCACACCATTCAATAAAGCTCTCCCAGACTCTCATATACCTCCTCAATCTTTTTCAAATTAATTTTCACTAGTTGTTTTTACATGCATATGTATATGTACATACATATACATTTCTAAATATACCTTGTTCACTCTATAAAATGCTACTTTATCCATATTTTCAGGGCTGACCACTAGATACTTGGTAACTAATTGGTATGCTCATCTAAGGGAAGACTCTTTTTCCAGATCCTACCTTACCTCATTTGTCTGTGGGTCTTTGTGTAAGGTTAAGGTTGTATGGAATTTTTCTCCATCCACTGTGCAATGTCCATTGGTGCCATCTTTGTTCAGCAGAACTTTGACCAGTGTTCTACATATGTATTCAATATGTGTCCATAAGTATACTGTGGAATATTATTCATTTGGAAAGAAAAATGAAACCATGAGCTTTCCAAATAAATAAATGTAACTGGAAAAATCATATTGAGTGACATGACACAGACCTTGAAAGACATACATTTCATGTATACTCTCATTGGAGCTCTTAGCTCCAAATCTTCATATGCAAGCAACTGAATAGTTTGGAATAATTGCAGAAACCAGCAAAGTACAAAGGGACCATTGCCAGGATAGGGATTGGGAGCAAAAGTTAAGTAACCTTTAAGAATAAAAGCTATTCTCTTCTCCTTTACACATACGCACACACACGTGCACACACACATGCACACACACACACACACACATCAGACAACTAGCAAACAAAAATTGGGCCTCAGTTACCCCTGTGAAATAATGCAAAGATTTTATTATTAAATCTGCCAAGAGACTGATCAGTTTGATAGCATGGCTTCTGCCAGAGCCTAGCAAAATGAAGGCCATTTGGCAACTTGACGTCAGCCTTGAGATAGATTCTGAGGTCCTAGCTGTGCCATGCCATATGGTTGATGTACAAACATGGACACTGTTTTAAGATAATAATCTGTCATAACTTGACACACCTCAACAGAAAACCACTGCAATGCTAATAACAGGAAAGGAAATGCATGTCTAGACTCTACACAACAGGAAAGAGAATTTTTGAAAGCAATCAAAAAAGCAAAGATAAGTTACCAACAACATTTAATTATTTTTTTTTCCTTAAGACTGGATTTCATGCAGCCTAAGATGTTCTCAAACTCACTGTGCGGCCGAGAATGACCTTGAGTTTTTGACCTTCTGCTTCCTGTTTCTTGAATGCTGGGGTCATACACATAATCCACCACTCCTGGAACTATGCAGTACTAAGGATTCCACCCAGCAGTATGTTAGTCAAGAATTATTGGGTATACAGGATATCTGATATGAAATACCTGCTACAGGCTGAAAGCCACTGGTCTAGAGTTACAGGACCAGACAAACCACCTTAAATAATATAAGTCAAATAAAAATGCTTTCAAGAAAAATTAAGATGAAATGTCTTTCCCTAATAGTCACTGGGTAAATGGGTATTTTGGAGAAGAGAAAAATGGTCAAAAGGAAAATCTGAAGTACTTAGAAGACAAGCTAAGAAAATGATAACTATGCTAGCTTTGAAAACTATCTATCTATCTATCTATCTATCTATCTATCTATCTATCTATCTATCTATCTGTCATCTATCTATCTATTTATCTGCCTACCTATCTATCTAGATCTAGATATATTAAATGATTGAAATGTGAGATAGATAAAAGAGTGAACAATAATAATCAAAACTAGAAAGGTGTGACTGGAAATTGGTGCTCATGTATGAATTAACATCTACTCATCAGAAGTACAGTGTAGCATGCCTAGAATCTCAGGGACTATTTTGAGACTAAAGCCATGATATTGAACAGCTGAGTTCTGATAGGCTCTGGGGGGAAGCACTGCTCCCATACAAATCTATTTCTTGGAAAACTTAAATTTCTCTATTTGTAGGAATGAAGTCACATTTGTTCATAGGCTGTTGGCCAGGGTTGTTTTCAAGTTTCTAGAAGCCATTTTCATGCCTTATCAGTTTTTTACATCTTTTAAGCAGCAAGTAGTTGCCAAGTTGTCTTTTTGCCTTGAGTCTCTGACTTCATTTCTGATGTTGTCTTTAGATATGAAATAGATGCTTTATTCAGATTATCTCCTCATGCAAATCTTATTTTTTTCCCATCAAATGTGCTATCTAGTACAATCTAATCCTAGGAGTAAAACTGTTTATAGTCACAGTCCCAGAAGTCGGGCAGGACGCAGATGCTTAGAAGTAAATGTGTATCTGAATCTTTCCAGGGGACTAAGGCCAAGTGACACTTCTGGTCCACAGCAAGCTATTGGCTCATAGTTATTAATTCTGACTTTTATATTCTATATGACTATTTGTACTTGACATTGTTTAAAGAAATCTGCATGCACAGGTCATTTAGTAACATAGAAACATAGGTAATGGTTAGCTTTTTCTGAAATCCCATCCTCTCCTTCCATCCCACAGGAAGAGTAGGAGATTGTAACCATCACACCCAAACTATCTGGGCCCATACTTCTATAGAATGGGCAAAAGCATCCAAGCCATCATAACTAAAGAGGCGTATCCATTGCAGATTTCTGAAGTGCAGCAGAGGACCTGACACTAGGAGCAAAAAGACTTAGCTCTGGGATGACTGATTATTTCTTCTTTTCAAATTTTTATTGGATTTTAAAATTTACATTTCAAGTGACATTCCCTTTCTCAGTTTTCCCTCCATAACCCCTGGCCCCTCCCCCTGCTTCTATGAAGGTGTTCATCCACCTACCCCCTCCCTCCTTCCTCCCTGCCAGCTGTGACATTCCTATACAGAGCTATTGAGGGGCATATTGAGCCTAGGCAGGACCAAGAGCTTTTCCCATTGATGCTCAACAAGGCCATTATCTGCTACATATGCAGACATGGATTCATCCATGTGTCTCTTTGGATGGTGGTTTAGTCCCTGGGAGCTCTGGTTGGTTGGTATTGTTGTTCTTATGTGATTGCAAACCCCTTCAGCTCCTTCAATTCTTTCTGTAACTCCTCATTGGGAATCTAATTCTCAGTTCAATGGTTGGCTGTGAGCATCCACCTCTGTATTTGTCATGATATGACAGAGCCTCTCCGGAGACAGCTGTATCAGGTTTCTGTCATGTACTTCTTAGCATCAGCAATATTATCTGGGTTTGGTGGCTGTATATGGGCTGAATCTCCAGGTAGGGCAGTCTCTGGATGGTCTTTGCTTCAGTCTCTACTTCAAACTTTGTCTCTGTATTTCCTTCTGTGAATATTTTTGTTCCCCCTTCTAAGAAGGACTGAAGCATCTGCACTTTGTCCTTCTTCTTGAGCTTCACGTGGTCTGTGAATTGTATCTTGGGTAATTGAGCTTTTAGGCTAATATTCATTTATTAGTGAGTGTATATCATGGGTATTTTTTTTTTGTGTTACCTCATTCAGGATGGTATTTTCTAGTTCCATTTATTTGCCTAAGAATTTTTTTAAAGGGACGATAAGACATCTTTATTTATCTACAGTAGAAAAATGATAGTCGTCAAAAAGGATAATGAAAAATAAAACCCAGAGGGGTGAAATGTGAAGGAATATTTCACGTTCTCCTTTGCTTAAGAATTTTATGAAGTCATTGTTTTAAGACACTCTCATTAGGACAAAATGGCAACCAAAAGATTAAGAAAATATCTTTACATCTGATAGAGGATTAATATCCAATATATACACAGAACTCAATAAATTAGACTCCAGAGAATCAAATAACCCTACTAAAAATGTGGACAGAGCTAAACAAAGAATTCTCAACTGAGGAATATTGAATGGCCAAGAAGTAACTAAAGAAATGCTTGACATCCCCAGTGACATCCCTAGTCATCAGGGAAATGCAAATCAAAACAACCCTGAGATTCCACCTAACACCAGTCAGAATGACTAAGATAAAAAACTCAGATGACAACAGATGCTGTGGAGGATTCGGAGAAAAAGGAACACTCCTCTATTGTTGGTGGGATTGTAAGCTGGTACAACTACTCTGGAAATCACTCTGGTGGTTCCTCAGAAAATTGGACATAGTACTACCTGAAGACCCAGCTATACTACTCTTGGGCATATACCCAAAAGATGTTCTAACATATAACAAGGGCACATGCTCCACTATGTTCATAGCAGCCTTATTTATAATAGCCAGAAGCTGGAAAGAGCCCAGTTGTCCTTCAACAGAGGAATGGATACAGAAAATGTGATACAACAAACAATTCACTGAGGTTCTGAGGTGGGAGAGGGAGGCGGGGAGAGGGAGCACTTTCATGGAGGCAATGGCAGGGGAAGGGGCGATGGGATTGGTGAAAAGGGGATAACATCTAAAGTGTAAATACAGAGAATATCCAATAAAAAAAAAAGGAAAAGTAAAAGAAAAAGAAGAATCAATCCCAAGAGGTATACAGCTAGAAACTGAGTGTCATGTCGAATCTCTGGTTGTAGAATAAAAATGCTGATTCTCTTTCTCAAAAAAAAAAAAAAAAAAAAAAAAAAAAAAAAAAAAAAAAAAAAAAAAGTGGTATATTTACACAATGGAGACTACTCAGCTATTAAAGACTTTTAATTACTTTTGTTTTGTTTCTTCCCTGTAAAGCCAGGCTGGCTGGAGATGAGACTCAAGGCAGTCTGTTGTTCATTTTTTAGGATGTTAATATCTGCCTTCTCAGATCTTGAGATCTCTGAATAAAGAACAACCTAAGAATTGAATTTTTATCATTGCCCATTGTCTTCAGTGATAGAGACTACATGCTTTCGTATTCTGGTTACATATTGCGGTGATGCCACCAGAATGCTTCTCGACTTCTAGGTAAATTAGCAAGGAGTTCTGATTTCTGCCTAGTTTGAGATGCCCTAGGGTTCTGAGTTTGGAAACTCCTTACTGGCTGTCAAGTGACTTTACTTGGGAACTTCCCTTTCTTGGCTACCCAGCCCTCTGACTTGCTTACTTGACAAATTCAAATCACTGCTAGGTTCTCTCTCTCTCTCTCTCTCTCTCTCTCTCTCTCTCTCTCTCTCTCTGTGTGTGTGTGTGTGTTACTTTTTCTGAGAATGGAGTGAAGTCTTTCTTGGGTAACAACACAGTTTTGATGTTCTACTTGCTTTTCAATCTGCCATTGAAGCAAGCATCTACTTCGGTTGCAGAAGAAAAGAAGTTGGTGATCTTAGCAGCACAAGTTACCATATCAAGTGCCCATTAACTTCACAGCTCTTATGACCTCTGGGTGGTGCCGGATGGCAAAACTGAGTCATTCACAGTCACACTGATAACGGTCACGACATGTACTGAGCAGCCCGTCTTTGGGGCTTGTTGAGGCTGGATCTCTGAAGAATTTCATCATTATTGCTTTCGTTACTGCTGTGCTGATAGAAGTTCAAAACAGGGAGAGCACAGGGAGATGTTTCTGGTCTCGGTCTTCCTTTATCCATGCGGCCCTCACATCAATATTATGGTACAGCAATTGTTACCACACTGAGGGCAGGGAAACCAAGTGTTGAATGACAAAGTTCCACCCACAAAAATTGTTATGTTGAAGACTTCTCTTGTGGTGGTCACATTGACATTTATGGTCTCAAGAGTCTTGTGTTAGCTGCTTGTTTGACTTCTAGTCTCTTTACCTAGGAAGTGAGGGTCACAGCTGGTTCTTTAATTCCAACTGCAGTCTGCTGTCTGCTTCAGCACAGGCTAGAAGGTGGTTTTCTGAGTATTGGAAGTGTGCATAATTGCTATTTCTGAAAGCCCCTGTGCCTCTGGTCTTCACCATCCTTAGGGACATAGCTATTGGTTTAGGTTACTTTGTTTTTCATTTGGTGCCATGGTGAACCTCATCTCCCATATGTTACTGCCTTGATTTCTTCACCTTATCTTCAGACTGACAGACACCTTGCCTGTCATGGTTAATTTCATTGGTTAAAAATATAAATCTGTGTGAAAACTAGGGACTTCTGGAGTTTTCTGACACTTAGCATGTGATTTTGGAGATACTCTTAATTTCTTTAGAATCATTCGTCTTAGCCATACAAAAGAGGGAGTCCAGACCAGCAATCTCTAACATTCTGTTTGCAATCACAGGATTTTTGTTTTACTGTTTTACTGAAATTATTTAATTGGACAGGCAAAATCAGTTTACTGTAGTGGAAACAGCTTCCCCATTACCTCTCTGTGGCTCCAGAGACTGATACAAGTTTTCTCTAAGGCGCTGCTATTACATCAGTGAATTACCGGGTTGCTCCAGGACTATACTTGCTGTCTGTTGAAGACCTAATGCTGAGGTTCTCAAACTATTCAACATGTGCCTGAGGGTTGAAGCTTGGGTGTTTTAAGGGTCTGGACTCAACACCCAGGAAGCTGGGATTAATTCCCAGCTGTAACTCCGTATCATTCAGGCTACTTTTAGAAAATACTATAGTCTCTATGCATCCGTTTCTGTATCTTTAAAATATGAATAATATTTGCTTTGTGGTGTTATTGGGAATTTTACTATGTAAAACATTTGAAACAGTATTTGAAACTGTGTAAATAAATACAAACATTCGGTGCAGTTTAGGGAATTCTGTGGAAGAAGGGGGGAGGAGGGATTGTGCAATCCAGAGTGGTGAAGAACTCCACATGAAAACCCACAGAAACAAGTAACATAGGGGCTCACAGAGACTGAGCCAGCAGTCAGGGGTCCTGCATGGCTTAGGCCCTGAGCACATATGTTACAGTTGTATAGATTGTTCTTGTGGGACTTATAACAGTGAGAGAAGGGGCTGTTTCTGACTCTGTTGCCTGCCTTTAGGAACTCTTCACTCTACTACTGGGTTGCCTTGTCTAGTCGCAATAGGAGGTGCCTGGTGTCACTACAGCTTGACATGTCATGGCTGGTTGATATCTACTGAGGCTGGCCTTTCTCTGAGTCAAACGGAGGAGGAATGGATGGTGGGGAGGAAATGAGGGAGGAAAGACTGAGGTTGGGGTATAAAATAAACAAAATAAAATAAAGTCAGCTACTGTTCCTATTGTCTTGAGGGTCTGGCAGAGAGTAGCAGGAATTAAGCCTAATGACCATTAACTGGCAGAAGTAGAAAGGGATGCGTAGAAGATCTTTCTGATGTCAGATGGTTCCTGTGTTCCACATTTGTATAGGTGCAGATTTTCCTGGGCCGCCACCAGTGAAAATATAGTTTCCATGGACATGGTAGCTCAACTTTTTAAACCAACAGTTCTTGGGGAGGGGTCAGGAGATCTACATCCTTATAAATGACTGATAGAATATTTGTGATCAGGTAAGTTCACGTTGGAAGTTCACGTTATGTGAAGCAGCACGTGACTATTACAAGTCACAGAGAAGAAAGCTGAATGCCTGAGAAAAAAAGCCTTGCTTATGAGTAGCATTAGTCATCCTGGTCTTGGGTCCTTTGTTTTTCTTACTGCACCTTTCCTCTCCATGGTGGCTCTGCTACTTTGGTCCAGGTGCCTGGGGATGTCTGAACATAAGAGACAGTTCCAGGACAGTTTTATCAGCATTATACATGGCTGTTTGCAGAACTTAGCTGTCTGGCATACAAGTATTCGCTTCTGCAGGCAGACTGATCTTACCTGTTTATTCTTGCCTTGTATCTAGAATAATGTCTGGGAACATGCACTTTATGAAAGATCTCAGAGTCTGGAAACTTTTTTTTTCTGCTCAGTTCACAAAAGATCAACAGTATATTTCGAAATGCAGGCTTCTGCCAAGATAGTGGGGATGGGTGGGCAGGGAGAAATGCCAAAGCTATGAGCACGCTTGGCTACTTTGCATCATGTGAACCACTGTGATGCCCAAAGACAGAAACCAAAATATGCTTCTGTTTAGAGGCAGCCAGCAGCATCAATTACTACTGTTATTGTTGCTATTATCATCTTTCATCTAATAAATGGAGAGGTAGGTAGCTAGACCATCTCTTACATTAGTTCTGCAGGAAGTGTGTGGAGGTGTAATTCAGCCTGCTCAGCTGCAGTGACAGCTCTCAGCTCTTGCACACAATTATTCTACCCAGTTTTGATTTCTCTAAGAGTTCAGTTTTCTACACCTGGATTGGATTGTACTAAAAGGGAAGAAAACACACATTCATATATATGCACGCATGTATGTACAAATGGAATCTAAACCAATGTGTAAGAACAGTTTCAGGATCATATAATTAGGAAGGATTCAACTAGAGGAAGCTGAAGTCAGGAGAATCCAAGGGAGTAGCAGAGTTCAGCTCTTCATTCCTGGAGAGTAGGTGGAGTCCTTGAACTTGGTGGAATTTAGAGATCAACAGATAAGATGTAATTAGAGTCCAGGACCTTAGGCAAGTGCCAATTTAAACTCTGTAGGTGAGACTGAATGTACTACAACTGGAAGAACAAATTCAACCGTGAGTGCCATAACAAACCAAACCAATAAACCATAACAGACCCAACTAACCAGAATAAAAACTGAAACGTGGGTTTATGGGGCTAGTCCTTTACGCACTCAGCCAGCCCACTCCTGAAGAGTTAGATGAGAGATCTGACTTCTCCCAGTAGAGGAGAAGAAAGGAAACTTCTACTTGTCATCTTTTTTTAAGAGCCATGACCCCCTTTTTTCCCTTCTATCCCCCCTGTATCTCTGTCTCTCTGTCTCTGTCTGGTAAGGAGAACAGTTTAAATTATGTTAAAAGGGAACATGCCCTCCCCTTCTCTACCTTTTCTTTCCCACCAGCTGCCTCCTTATGTACCCTTTCAGGGGAGTTTGGTTTCCATTGTAACTTCAAGAACTATATGCATAAACACATATATACCCTACACACACATATAAACAATCTTTAGAATGCACACTTGAGAGACAATGAGGTATTTATTAAAAAATTAACTTTTACCACAACAATATCATTGTGATGAAACTAGATTTTGCTTTTCTTTGTGTGACACAGTGAAAGGTCTGGGTTTCATAGGTTTTTTTGTTTTTTTGTTTTTTTTTTGTTTTTATGATTAAGCAGCAAAGTGAGAGTTAACACTACAGTGGTTCTGTACCAAGGGGAAGACCAGGGCAGCTGCAGCATAAAGAGAGTATTATGATCCACATAAGATGATAAGAGGCTTTTATGGTGATAGTGAGTTTTTCTACAGTCTTTAAGTTAGTTTACTGTAAATGAATGAAGTTTGTCATGGTAGGTGAAGAAATATAATAAAAACTTATATTTATCCTTTAAAAGATGAAAAGTGTTGTATAAGAAGAAAGTAAAAATAAGATTTAGCTTAATGTTTTTGAGAATTTCGTGCATGAGTGTGTATTTACATCATTTCTACCCTTCAGTATTCCCCCTTCCAACACCTCTGGTTTCCCTCCACACACACACACACACACACACACACACACACACACACACACACACACACAGAGAGAGAGAGAGAGAGAGAGAGAGAGACAGAGAGACAGAGAGACAGAGAGAGAGACAGAGAGAGAGACAGAGAGAGCGAACTGAGACCATGTATTGTTCATATGCGTGTTTTTAGAACATAAAGATACAGATGAATTCCAACTCAGTTTTGTAGGTGATTTTAACATTGCATTTTCTCCAATAGACAGGTTATCTGGATAAAAAGTTGAGAAACAAAATTAAATAAAGTCATATATCAAACTGAAATATCTATAGAATATTCTCCCAAACATCCACAAATGAGCAATCAACTCAGCAACCAATAGAAATTTTCCAAAACAGACCACATACTGGACCAAAACAAATCTAGTAAATTCAGAAAAATTGAAATAATTCCATGTATTCCATTTGACCACAATGTAGCAGAGGTTAAAAACAACAGCAAAGGAATCTCAAGAAATCAAGGGGGAAATAAAATACATTTCTGGAACTAATTGAAAATAAAAGCAAAATACAAAAAAAAAAAAAAAAAAAAAAACTTTTTAGGACATATTAAAAGTAGCCATAGCAGAAAAATTGTAGCTCTGACCACCAACATGAAAATTCAGAAAGAGCACAAATAAATGACTTAATGATGCACCTCAAGAATTTGAAGAAAAACAAGAATAAACCAAACCCAAGTTCAGTAAACATAATAAGTATTGGAGCAGGAATAAATGAACTAGAGACAAAATGAGGCAAGAAATAATGAAGCTAAGACCTGGTTCTTTGAGAAGACAAACAAGATCATCAGACCTTTGCACTCAGTAACTAAGAAAGTGAAGATCCTAATTAATATAGTTAGAAATGTACAGGGAAATGTCAAAACAGACAACAAGGAAATTCAGTATTTTATATGGTACAATTTTAAAAGCTTATATTAAGTTAAACATGTTGAAAGAAATGGATGAATTTGTGCTCTACAGGTTTTAATGTCAGGATTTAATTACAGATGTAGCTATTTATCCTTCAGTCACTGGCTCTCTGTATTTTGAGCAGTTGTGGCCTCTTGTCATGGTCTCTGATGCAAAAAAAGTTTTCTCCACTCTTGTTTGAATTGTAAGCCTGAACAACCACTCTGGAAATTAGTCTGGTGCTTCCTCAGATAATTGGGCATAGTACGACCTGAGGACCCAGCTATACCACTCCTGGGCATATACCCCAAAATGTGCCAACATATAACAAGGACACATGCTCCACCATGCTCATAGTAGCCTTAATTATAATAATAGTAGAAGCTGGAAATAACCCAGATGTCCTTTAGCAAAGAAATGGATACAGAAATTGTGGTACATTTACACAATGGAGTACTACTCACCTATTTGAACCAATGACTTCATGAAATTCCTAGGCAAATGGATGGAACTTGAAGCTATCATCCTGAGTGAGGTAACTCAGTCACAAAAGAACACACATGGTATGTACTCACTTATAAGTATATAGTAGCAACCAAAGCTTGGAATACCCAAGAAACAATCCAGAGAACTTATGGAGCTTGAAGAGAAGGAAGGCCAGAAGGTACCTTAGGAGAGAAAACAAAACACTTATGGGAGGAAATAATGGGACAAATACAGGAGCAGGGATTGGAGAAAAAATCATTCAAAGACTGCCTCACCTGGGGATCGATCCCATACACAGCCACTAAACCCATGCACTATTGCTGATGCCAAGTAGTGCTTCCTGACAAGAACCTGATATGGATGCCTCCTCAGAGGCTCTGCCAGAACCATACCGATACAGAGGAGGATACTTGCAGCTAACCATCAGACTGAACACGGGAACCCCAATGAAGGATCTAGAGAAAGTACTGAAGGAGCTGACAGGGTCTGCAACTTTATGGGAAAAACAACATTATCAGCCAATCAAACACTTCAGAGCTCCCAGGGACTAAAACACCAACCAATGTCTCCAGTTCCATATATAGCAGTGGATAGCATTGTCTGGCTTCAATGGGAAGAGAGGCTTTTGGTCCAGTGAAGGCTCATTTTTCAAGTATAGGGGAATGCCAAGGTACTGAGGTAGGAGAGGGTGGTTGGGAGAGGTAGCACCTTCATGGAAGCAAGTGGAAGGAGATAGAAGTGGGGGCAAAGAGGATAGCATTTAAAATGTAAATACAAAGAATATCCAATAAAAATGAAAAAAGAGTTTTTATGATAGGGGTGAAGACAGTACTTATCTCTATGTATAAGTATTTATAATCTAGTCAGATATATTATACCAGGAAAGTGGGAGCAGATTTCCTGTATAATCTGTGACTTCACCAAACATAGGTTGGCTATGCCAGGCAAAATGCTTTCCTATTGATAGGCCCTTAAGTTTAACTAAACCAATGAAGTGTGTGCCAAGATGTAACTGCCACTATTGCATCATCCACACAGGGGCTTGCTAGCTTGTCTGACTAGCCCATTTGCTGAGCTTCAGGCCAGTGAGAAATTCAGCTTGAAACAAAGATGAACAGTGTTTTTGAAGTTGATACCTGAGGTTATTCCCTGGCCTCCACTTGTACACACATTAGTATACTTATGCACTTGTGTGCATGCACATACGCATGAACATGTGCACACACATGCACACACACACACACACCACTATCACCACCATCACCACCACCACCATCATGAACACACTTATATATATATACACAGAGGTATACATGTATGAAATGATTAAAATTAGAAATTCTGCAGCAGTCTCAACTTTTAAATAAAGATATGAAAGTGAAAAGTAATGAAATGATTTGCTGGAATTCACGCTGATCTCCAGCAAAAAAGTAGAGTCAGGCATACAGAAAGAAAGAGAAAATACTAAGGTTCCAAGACCCCCACTTAGGAGCATGTCCATTCCAAACTTCTTATTTGTCCTCAGCTCTTAAAGTATTCTTTATCTCACAATAGAACCAAATTGGAGACCATATCTTTCATATAGATGCCTTTTGAGGACATCATTTTTTATTCAAATTATAGCATAGCAGTATGCAAGACCAGAAAAAATATAAATATAGCGCTCTCATTACTTAATATCTATGGATTGAGGTAAGACTTACAGGATGAACAATTAGTGAACAGTACAACCCAATGATTCTTCTGAAGCTTTATGCACATAAAAATCACATATGCATTTTGCTACATGTATAGATTTTATTTCAGGAGGTCTGAAATACGGTAAGCCTTGGTTTCTTACAAAATCTCAGGTAATGACAAACTACTAAAAAAGACATATTCTGAGTAACAAGGAAGGCAGAAGACAATTAAATATATATTACATCATACAATTAGACATCAGGAAGGAGTTCAGAGGAACAAGGGGCAATCATGGTTCTTGTAATGGAGCAGATTGATTGAATTTGAGACCAGACTGCTTGGGTCAGATAGTACAGCAGTGCTGGGAAGTTCTCTTTGTTATAGTCACCAGTAGTTCTATGTAGGATTGTCCATATAAAGGATTAGAATAAGGTAGAGCAACAGGGCCACAATTTCCAAGGTCATCTTACAAAGAGATATCGCCTTTCATTGCTGACTCTGCCACATTGGCATGTTATAAGCTTCAATCACACAGGGAGCAGGGGAGATCCAGGGACACAGGCCTGGGGAGATTGTGCTGTGAGTAGCCAAGGCTCAGAGAGGGCTAGGAAGGTTCCTGGAAAGTGCAACCAGCCCCCATTGGTTCAGGGGAGCAGGAACTCTGCCACGGGGACTTGGTTTTCACCCTGAAGGCTCTTGCATGGGGAACAAACACTCAGGCCATATGAAACTGGGAACAGCAGAGATCCAGAGACCCAGGCCTGGTGAGACTGCACTGCGTTGCATAGTCAGAGCCCAGAGAGGGCTATGCCTAGCGCACAGTAGGTGCGGCCTTCCGGTTGGTCTAGGGGAGTAGGAACTCTGCCTTAGAGACTTGGGTCCACTCTGAGAATCATTTAAGGAAGTGCTAGACATCATTAGCCATCAGGGAAATGCAAATCAAAACAACCCTGAGATTCCACCTCACACCTGTCAGAATGGCTAAGATCAAAAATTCTGATGACAGCAGATGGTGGAGAAAGAAGAACACTTCTCCACTGTTGGTGGGGTTGTAAACTGATACAACCACTCTGGAAATCAGTCTGGCAATTCCTCAGAAAATTGGACATAGTACTACCTGAAGACCCAATTATTCCACTTCTGGGCATATACCACAGAGATGCTCCAACATACAACAGCACTTGCAGCACTATGTTCACTGCAGCCCTATTTATAATAACCAGAAGCTGGAAAGAACCCAGATATCCTTCAGTATATGAATGGATACAAAAATTATGGTATATTTACACAATGGAGTACTACTCAGCTATCAGAAACAATGACTTTATGAAATTCTTAAGACAGTGGTTGCATGTAGATTATATCATCCTGAGTGAGATAACCCAGTCACAAAAGAACAGACATAATATGCAGTCACTGATAATTGAATACTAACCCCAGAATGGTCTGAACACCCCAGAAACAACTCACAGACTATATGAAGTTTAAGAAAAACAAAGGCCAAAAATACAAAAATCATTATGTTTAATCTTTACACACCAAGAAAACTTTGACTGTTTCCAGGTTACATCTTGTTTTACATGTACTTTATGCTCATTGTAACTAGTAAGATTTTAATGCACACTATGAAACCTTTAAAAAAATCAAGTACTGATAAAAATGTATTCACATACTTTTATGCAATAATGCTTTTAAATCTGTACATTTATTTTTTAAATTAAATTTCAATTAAAAAATAAACAAAGTTGTTATTCAGACATTTAATAAAAATTAGCTTCAGTTGCTGAGCCCATGTCAAAAGGAATTCATAACTGTAGCCATCAACTTGCTGTGTTTTGAGACATGATGAGGTTCAGAGGAATGAGCCGGAAGTAGGTCTTTCCTGAGTCAAATATAGAGATGATTTTTGTTCCAGGACATAGAAACTGTAGGACTCTTAATTCAGCTCTCAAATTCCTGCTCACAGGTATATTGGTTGTTGTTTTAAGTTGGAGAAGTGCACATACGTAAGAAACCCATATAGCTAGAAATAATCTTGAAAGGAGAAAGATATGGTGTGGGATTTGATTCTGGAGCTTGAAAGGGCTGGCTGACTGCTGATTATGAATATGATGCAGAAATCATGTTACATTCTCTCTCTGCTTCAGCCTCTCTTTCAGTCTTGTGTTCTCTCTCAATCTGTCTCTTTCTGTTCATGTCTTTATAAAGCTATAATTCACAGAAAATACACATAGTCTAAATCTCAGTCATTCAAATGCACAGATCACTGGCTTCAACATGTTCAAAGAGTCTTTAAACTTCCCATGGCCCATATTCAGATACTGTAAATTTGTTCTAGACAATATTTTTTTTCTTTTCTTTTCTTTCTTTCTATTTTTTTTTTTTTTTTTTTGCTAGAAAGGATGAGTTTATTCAACAGTAAAACATCCAAGGTGATAGTAACAGCAGGTAAATAAAAGTTACTTTTACAGATGTAAAAGCTGTAACAACAAAGCTGGAACACTGAGGCCCAGTGACAAGAGGAAGCCAGGAAGTCTTTGGCCAAACAAAGTAAATAACTGGTGAGCTTTAGTTTCATTTAGAGAATGTTTTTGCCCCCAAACCCACACACTATGAAGAAATAAATCAATGTCAGTCAGCCCCTGTCTACCTGATATGTGTCTGAGTGCAAATGTGCTTATCACACAAAACAAACACACCCATTACTGTACATATCAACAAAGGCAAGAACACTTGAAAAGATTCATCTGTGCTAATTTTGCTATCAATCAGATACTAATTATTTTATGAAATACTATGTGTTATTACCAGTCAATATTACCAAGTCATTATTGTGTCTTAGAAAATGGTTTGGGAGTGCAGTTGGATGTTAGACAAATTTCTTACTCATGAGAAATCATACCTAATTTATTTTGATGCTTCCAAGCCCAAGAGCAAAGGTTTCTCTGTGTCACAGATCTGGCTGTCCTAAAACTTGCTTTGTATACCAGCCTGTGTGGCCTCGAACTCTCAGATACCTGCCTGCCTCTGTCTCCCGATTAAAGGAGTGCACCACCACCGCCAAAGAGAAGTTTCTTTGATGAGAACAAAGAACTACACTTGCCTTTGTGTGTGAGGACAAATACTTAGAATGTAATTAGTGTTTATGCTGGAAAGAGCTAGAGAAAGTACTGATAAAGCTGAAAGGGTTTGCAAACTCATGTGAAGAACAAAGTTATCAACCAACCAAACAAACCCTCCACAACTCCCATGAACCAAAACACCAACCATTGAGCACAGGTGGAGAGACCCATGGCCCCAGGTGCATATGCAGCAGAGGATAGCATTGTCGGGCATCAATAGGAGGAGAGGCCTTTGGTCCAGTGAAGGCACATTTTCCAAGTGTAGGGGAATGCCAAGGCACTGAGGTGGAGAGGGTGATTGGGAGAGGGAGCACCTTACTGGAAGCAAGTGGAGGGGGAGAAGAAAAGAAAAGGAGGGTTGTAGGTTCTCCTCTAAGATCCATGACTTCAGCAGCCCCTGGTTGTTGGCTAGGTTTCCAGTCCCAGGTATGACTTCCCTCTTGTTGAGTGGTCTCAATGTAATTGAGACCTGTTGATTACTGCCAAGGACTGTGATTATTGTGCCATGCCAGTTGCTGTTGTAGTTCATAGCATCATAGCTATCCTTTGGATGCTTGCATGGACCCTTTGGTACCATGAAAGCCCGTCCTCAGGGAGGTGGCATTCAGGTCAGTTCCAGATTAGGGGCCTCTGTACCGTGTATCTGCAGTGCCTGTTATCTTCAGCAATAGAGATTTACCTTCCATGTCTGGTGGGGCAGCCAATGGCAATAGCCTGTATGTATTGGGACTTTCTTGGACAACCCTGACTAACAACTTAAAAGAGGGCTTCTTATGTCTGGTGTTGGGGTTTTGTTACATGGTGTTTGACTCATGGAGTGAGCATTGTCAGCCCTGATGGGAAATTATTGTTTAAACTCTATGTATAGTTATATATGACTTATGCATGTGTGATAGGTATTTTAGGTAGATAGTATGACTTTTTACGACATTTCCATATCCTTATTATTTGTACCATCTTTCTTCCTTTTGTGTTAATTGGAGAACTGCTCCCCTTTCGACTTCCCATATCAGATCTCCTGTACCCTCCCATTTCCTTCTTGATTGCTCCTCTACAACCTGCTCTAATGGCCCCTGTGGTTACTTTAGGGTTTATACCCACATCTGAAGATTTAGAGCTAAGATCCTCCAATAAGAAAGACCATGTGACATTTGTCTTTCTGGGTCTGGGTTACCTCACTCAATATGATCTTTTCCAATACCATGTCTTTACGTGCACATAAAGTATATGTGCCACATTTTTATTAGTTATTTTATTTACCTACATTCCAGACACTGCTCCAGCTCCAAGTCCCCATCTCCACAGTTCTTAATCCCATTGCCCCTCTGCTTTGTCTCTCAGAGGAGTCTCTCTCCCTGGGCATCCCCCTTCCCTGGGCTTCAAGTCTTTACAGGATTAGGCTCATCCTCTCTAAATGAAGCTGGACAAGGAAGTCCTCTCCTACATATGTGCTGAAGGCCTCAGATCAGCCCATATTCTTTGGTTGGTGGCTTAGTTTCTGGGAGCTCCCAGGGGTCCAAGTTAGTTGAGACTGTTGTTCTTCCATTGTGGTTGCCATCTCCTTCGGCTCCTTCATTTCTTCCCCCAATTCTTCTATAGGGGTTACTGAGCTAAGTCTAATGGTTGGCTCTGAGCATCTGTATCTGTCTCAGTCTGGTGATTGTAGGGTCTCTCAGAGGACAGCCATGCTAGGCTCCTATCTGTAAGCACACCATAGTATTAGTAATAGTATTGTATCAAATAACGTTTTACCTAACTCTAAGTCTTTATGATTTACTCCATTGTTTACTTAGAAGAGGTATACTGCTCACATTCAGGTCTAATATTTTTTTACAGATAATTTTTGAGCATGTCATAAGCATTAAACTTATTTCCTTCATGAGTGGATGGTATAGTTCCTCTAACACCATTTATTATAGTGACAGTTTTCCCATTGAATTTTCTCAGTACCCTTTGAAAATCAATAGACCAGAGATGTGTGAATTTATTTTTAATAATTTCATTAAAGTTGCTAAGTCTAATAATTACAACCTTAATGAGTTTTATTTTATTTTTGATCTATGTGTAGCCTTATGTTAGGACCATCTTAATACCTTCTTAATAATATTTACAGTTTTGACAATACAAGTATGAGTTCCTGGGTTTTATCCCCAGTCATGCCGTCACACAGACAAACACACACACACAGACACACACAGATACACACACATACACACACACACACACACGCACACAAACTCCTATAGCTGATATTTTTGAGAAAATTTAAATTGATTTTACAGAAAAAATTAGGAAAGATCATTAAGTACTTCATTAATGAATACAAATATTTTTGCATTTATTTAAAGGCTTTAAAGTTTTTTTCAATAATTTTCATAATTCTACAGAGTAAACGTTTTTCACAAACTATTACTAAACTTTATTTCTAAGTATTTTATAATTTTGATTGTTGTTATAAATGAAATATTTTTAAAACTTCACTTATTCCTTGCCAGTAGGTGCAAAAACATTGATTTTATATATTGATTTTGTATCCTACCACATTGTGAGGTTATAGCTATTAGCTAAAATGGGTCTTTGATGGTTCTTAGAATGTTCTTTATATGTTTGCAAGGATGTAGAGTAAGGGAAACACTAATCCATTGCTAACAAAAATGGAGACTTGCATAACCATAATGGAAATCAGTGTGGCAGTTCTTCAGAAAGCTGGGAATAGATCTTCCTCAAGATCTAGCTATATAACTCTTGGGAATATGCACAAAGGATGCTTCTTCCTACCGCAGAGACAGCTGGTCATCCATGTTCAGTGCTTTTCTTTTCATAATGGCTAGAAACTGGGAATTGCCTAGATGTCTGTCAGTGGATGAATGGATAAAGAAAATGTGATGGTACATCATAGAATGGATTGTTGAGAGGTTAAAAAAAATAATGAAACTCACTGGTAAATGGATTAACCTAAAAAAAAAACACCTTGAATGAAGTAACTAAGACCCAAAAAGACAAATGTGATGTGTATTCACATCTCAATGTTAGCTGCTAAGTCTTTGATAAAGTAGCTACAATTCGTATAATCACAGAGATTTAATATAAAGTAAGGGGCTGGGGAGGGAGATAGACCTCTCTAGGAAAGGGAAATAGGATAGATAACTATGGATAACTGGGGTCTCATAAATGGGAAGATCAAAAAGGAGGGGAGGAGAGGGGAGCAAGAGGCAATGCAGGGAGAGACAGCTAAAAGGCGTCAGAAGAGGTGTCATTTAGAAACCTAATAACAGTTTTCTAAGGATAGACAGACAAGGTGTGGATTTTGATTGAAGGGAAAATGTGGAGAGAATCTTGGAGGAGTTAGAAGAGAGGAAATCATGATGAAATATATATTGTATGAAAAGGATCTATATTCAATAAGAGCAAAATAGAAAATAAAAGATAATCATTGTACTGGCTGGTTTTGTGTGTCAACTTGAAACAAGCTACAGTTGTCAGAGAGGAAGGAGCCTCAGTTGAGGAAATGCTTCCATGAGATACACCTGTAATGCATTTTCTGATTAGTGCTCAATGGAGAAGAGCCCTGCCTATCTTGAATGGTGCCATCTGTGGGCTGATGGTCTTGGTTTCTACAAGAAATCAGGCTATGTAAGCCATGGGGACCAAGCTAGTAAGCAGCACTTCTCCACTGCTTCTGCATCTCATGCTTACAGGTTCCATCTCTGCCAGAGTTACTGTCTTGACTTTGTTTAGTGATGAACAGCAATGTAGAAGTGTAAGCTGAATAAATCCTTTTCTTCCCAACTTGCTTTTTGGTTATGATGTTTTGTTGCAGCAATAAAAACCCTAAGACAATCATCTGTATTAGAGATAGTGTTGCCTTTTCTTTTCCAATTTTAGTGCCTTCATTTTCCTTTTTACTTGCCTAATTGTTATGACCACACAGAGCAGAAATACCAACTACAGACAATCTTGTAAACTCAAGATCCAGTGGCCACATATACAAGAGAAAAGCCAGAGAATGCCCCTCATGTGTGTAGAACTCTGGGGCTTTTGAGGATAGAGACAAAAGGATGCCTGTGGATCTTTTGCTGGCTAGCCTAGAGGAACTTGGCTCCAGGTTCAGTAAGAGAGAGACAGTCTTTTTCAAGGGTATAAAGTTGAGAATAATACCTCAGTATACAACTTCTTCCATATACAGGCACTCATGAATATGTGTGTACATAGATCACACACATGCCACCTTCCTCACAAAATTAATGGATGGCATTATTAAAGGAAAATATGACAATGTGGTTTTTATACTTTGTTTTATAAGTGTAAACACACAGTGCATCTTTTACTGTTATAATGTAATTGTATTTTATTGATAAAACTTGACTGTAAAGCCAATTACACATTCTTAGGATTAATGCCTCTTAGTGATAGTACAATAACATTTTCTGAAGATTTTTGAGTCTATGTATAAAGAATACATTGGCTTATAATTTTCTTTCTTTTTTTTGTAATATGTTTGCTTTGTTTTGTTATGAGGATAATACTTGTCTAGAACAATTGGTTGGGAAATAATGTTTTTCTTTGAAGAATTCACAAAGGATGAACATTATTTGTTTAAATATTTAGAATTCAGTAGGAAATTCATTGGATCTAGGTGTTTTTCTTTATAGAAAGTTTAAAGATCATTAAGGTGATATCATTAATATACATGCATGAATATATATATAACCACATCTATCTATCATCAATCTATCTGTCATCTATCTATCTATCTATCTATCTATCTATCTATCTGTCTGTCTGTCTGTCTGTCTGTCTGTCTGTCTGTCTGTCTATCTATGTATCTATGTATCTATCTATCTATCTATCTATCTATCTATCTATCTATCTATCTATCTATCTATCTATCTATCACCTCTTTGGACAGTTTAGAAAGCTGTGTTTTTCTCAGAGTTTGTGTACTTCACTCAAGTTGTTTAACTTAGTGTTATAAGTTTGCCACATTACCTTATATTACTCCTTAATCTAGAATGGTTGTAATGAGATGTTTTCTTTTATTCCTGATATTAGTTGCCTGAACCTCTATTGTACTTCCTGGTCAGAAATCTGGGTTGTCAATGAAATCTTTTTAGAGTAATGTTTTTGATGTTACTGATTTTACTTCTTGCTTAGCGCCTCCCAGTTTCCCCAGCTCCCAACTGTTGGCTTCTTCCCCCTCTTTACTTCAACTTAACTTGTCCTGTCCTCCATCTTTTCAAGCTGAGGTGTGTTTTATTTGCTCAGTTTTTAATAACATTGAAAAATATTTCTTCCTATATATTTTCCTTCACAGCATCCCATGAATTTTGATTGGTTACATTGGTGTTTATGTTCATCTGACAGATTTTAATATTTCTGTGTGATTTTATTTTCATCTATTGATTATTCAGAAAAAGTATGATTTGGTTTCCAGGTATTTGTAAACATACTGTATTTTCTTCTGCCATTGATTTCTAATTATATCCCATGGTTGTGCAGTAGGAATTTTACATAATTTCACTCCTTTTTCAATTTGAGACTTCTTTGAACACTTATGGTGTTCCTGGATCCTGGAGAAACCTGATGTGTATACAAAAGAAGTGCCAATTCTGCAGTCACTGGCCAGAGCAGTTTCTAGAGATGACAGAGGCTGATTTCTAGTGTTCTATTCTTACCTCCCCACCTCTATTTCCCACACACTTATAAAAATAAGTAACTTAGTATCACCTGGTTCTCCTTTAAAAACATTAACTTTGTTTTTGGGATTTCTTTAAAGCATTTGTGTTCCCAATTATTTTAATTTTCTGACAAAACAGCTATTTTATCTCTCTGATGCTCATTCTTATCTCTGTAACTTTGTTTAATTTTAAGCCCAGTTTGAGTGTTTGGGTAGAAACATTCCAGCTTGCTTGTTTTTTTTTTTTTTTTTTTTTTTTTTTTTTTTTTTTTTTCTGTTTGTACAATCTTGTCTTTCCCTTCTAACCTTTTGTATCTATGAACAAATTGTGTTTCTCCTGTGCATAGAGCAGGCCTGGTTTCCAAGCCAGACTGGCTTTTATTTATTTAATTGATTCACATTTAATGTAGTTAGTCAAGTAACTGAATTCACATTTGACGTTTTACTTGTTTTTTTTTTTTCTGCCTCGTATTCTCTTTAAAATATTTTTCTGATCCTGCTTTAATGCCCCCCTTCCCCCTCTATGCATTAACTGCATCATTCACATGTGTTTTAGACATTAGTCTTTTTATTGCTTTCAGATGAAACAGTGAACAAAGCTCATTTTTATGGAGTTAGCATTCTTAGATAGGACTACTATTCAGTATTAAGCATCATGCGTGGGAAAGCATAAACATGTGTGTATGTGTGAGGAGGGAGGGGGGAGAAAAAGGATGAGGATGAAGATGAGGAGGCAGGAGGAAGGAGAGAGACAGATCACAGTCAGGTCGGGTGGATGCATTTGGCTTATAGAAACGCTATAGAGAAGAGAGAGAAGCGGAGGGAAGAGCTGCTGGAAGGTCATAAAGTGCTTTCAGCCAGAGATTCCCAACCTTCCTAATGCTGAGACCCTTCAATATATTTCCTCATGTTGTGGTGACTCCCAGCTGTAAAATTATTTTCATTGCTACTTTATAATTGTTGGTTTGCTGTTGTTATGAATCAGAACACGGAATATCTTTGGGAACAGAGTTTTGCTAAAAGGGTCTGGACCCACAGGTTGAGAAACCGCTTAAAGCAGTGACCTGGAGATTCATAACTTAGCAGGTAGGAGTCATCTTGTAAGCTGACATCTATGCAATGAAGTCTGCTGTGAACACAAGTGACTGATACTAACTAGACCATTCCAGTGTGTCTATGGGAATCCTCACAATTAAGAAGAAAGCTTAGTTTTGTCAGGTGTCATCCCACTTGAATAGAGAAGTGTTTCCATGATTGAAGGTGGTGGAGATCTGTAGATATTAGTGGCACAGATCTACTGCATTGTCTAAGTCGGGCTTTCCCCCCAGTGCAGAGATGGCTGACCATGATTGTTCTCTGTGCTGTCCTCAGGGAAAGAAGGTGCGTTCATATTACTGGCTTTGATGTGGTCATAGACACCCACTTGCTGTCTGCCATTATTCGTCCTTTACCTTGTTTCTCACAAACTGTTCTCAGTACATTTTCATGGATGAAAAGCTGTTTTCCAGATCTAGGCATCTTGTGGGTGTAGGCTCTGTGAACTCTGCTACCAAGAAATGTAGTGAGAATCATGAGTGTAGGTAAGTCTTTTACATAAATGAAAGGGTCTTACTTAACACAGATCATGGCTAATAACTACCCTCCATCTGAGTGTCCAAACTCAGTTTCTGTGGCAATTCCATTTTCCATATGAACTTTTCTTCCTCCATAAATACCACACTTAGTTTTGATCTCTGATAAAGGGCTCCATTAAAATGAGGGCAGCATGCTTTTGCAAAATAAGAGCTTAAAGAATATTAAACTGTTTAGATTTTTAAATTACAAACTCCAATGCTTTTGAAAGCATTACTCATTTCTGGACAGAAGGTCCTTGGGAAGTGCGTCAGTGCTTTAGGATTTCGTACTAGGAGTGATTACCCAGGAACAAGCAAAGGGGCTAAGAAAAGTTTACGTAAGCTTAGGTGAAGAAGAAGGGTTAAACTCATGTCATTATGTTCCTGCCCTTTCACTTTGAGCCTGCTTTCTTCCTAAATGGGATTTTGCTCCATGATATTAGCCATTGGTCTGGTGTTTGCTTTCCCAGATTTTATTATTGATAGAAACAAGAAGGTAAAAGGTTTACAATGCTTGTCATAAATGAATTGATAACTGATTACATGGATGGAAGATGGAAGTGGCAAGAATGATTAGTCACTGAGATGAAGCGAGAACTCCACGCTATGAATGTAGCTTTTGAATAAGTATAGTCCTATCCTTTGTGATTGAAGGAAGAATTGAGAAGATCATCTTCATGTACTCCAAAGCCATTCACAGGATCACAAATACCCATACAAATTCTCTTTTGTATTCTCAAACTTATTAGCAACTAAAAGATGTTATTAAATTTGAAATTTATTGCCAATTTAATACTATCATCAGAAGAAAGATTTCAATGTCAAAGGCACACATCCAATAAGACACACCCCAATATTTAAGGAACATTAAATATATATGTAATATATATATTAGAATGATAAGAATCTAGGTATGGGAGCAGGAGAAATATTTAACCTAAGCTGTTAAGAGTGCTGGTTGCTCTTCCAGAGACCTGGGTTCAAGTCCTAGCACTCACATGGGAACTCGCAACATCTGTAACTCTTCAGTCAATAGCAACCCCACTGTTTAGTTATGATAGTATTCTCTAGAAAAAGATATGACACTTTCTAAATTTTATTGCATATGCTATGTTGTAATATAAATTTTCTTACATTAGCAAATTTTTCAAATCTGGAAGTTTTTAGCCATGGCAACAAACAATCAAACAAATGAATCAACAGACAAAGACAACAAGTCACCATATTTCCCTTGTTGGAGCAATATCCAAGAATAAAATTGTATGAGGCAATTTCTGAATGCTTGTGAGAAAATTCTAAGAAGACGGGATAAAAGTTTTGTGACCTTGGTTTCTCTAAAACATAGAATTGTTTCTGGAATGTGTTTTCAGTTTCCCCCAAGCATAGAGGACAGGAGTGAGTTTACTTCAACTGCTCTGTTCATATGTCTCTATTTAAAAAGATGTTTTCTCCACATACAGCTTGTCTTTTTGATTGTATACTTTATTAAGGTGATTTTTCTTAACCCCCAGAGTATAAATTGTCTGATGCTCTGAACAGAGTTGGCTATTACATAAGATGTTAGTTAGCTTCATTTTTAGGCTCCTCTTTTCTAGGTATAGGCCACCAACTAGAGTGGTAAATTTCTTCCTAAGACTTCAGTTGGTGAATTATCTGCTCATCAATTAAATTAAAAGAAATTATTTGTTTTGTGTGTTTCTATTTGATGGCTTTACCATCAATAGAAAGCATTCCTTTTCTCATTAAATTATTAAGAAATATTATTTTGTTTTTGAATCAAAGTACATAAAGATAATTTTAGTTATTTTTTTAATTGAACAACTTTATTTTAAAAAACAGAGATAAATATACAGATTTTAAAAGCATTTTTGCATAATAACATTTTTGTCAGTACTTGATTGTTTTAAAGGTTTGATAGTATGCCTTAAAATCTTACTAGTTACAATAAGCATAAAATACATGTAAAACAAGATGTACCCTGGGAACAGTCAAAAGTTTTCTTGATGTGTAAAGATTAAACATAATGATTTTTCATATTTTTTGGCCTTTGAATTTTTCTTGAACTTCATATAGTCTGTGAGTTGTTTCTGGGATGTTCAGAGCTTTCTGGGGTTAGTATCCAATTATCAGTGACTGGATATTATGTCTGTTCTTTTGTGACTGGGTTACCTCACTCAGAATGATATTCTGTAGATGCATCTATTTTCTTAAGAATTTCATAAAGTTATTGTTTTTGATTGCTGAGTAGTACTCCATTGTGTAAATATACCATAATTTTTGTATCCATTCATCTACTGAAGGACATCTGGGTTCTTTCCAGCTTCTGGATATTATAAATAGAGCTGCTATGAACATGGTGATGCATGTGTCTTTGTTGTATGTTGGAGAATCTCTGGGGTATATGCCCAGAAGTGGAATAACATTCTAATTGCAAGAAATGAAGAAAAAAAAAAAACCAACAAACTCTATGCCATTGAAGGTTAATGTAGATTACAACCTCTGGTGTTCATGGCTGTTTTTTTCAAACAACAGTGATTTTGTTATGCTTTGTTAAGTGCTTTATTTTCACATGAAAATATATGTATGTATTTATATATATACATACACATTATATACATACATACAATATATATACATTATATATATATATATATAATTTGAAGCCATGCATTCTGTGACCACAAGGCAGGGAGAAATACTCTATAATACTCAGTACAATGAAATGTCAGGCTCATTGGTTAAGAAAGTACATTCATCTTGCACATCTTTTTTATTAAATATGGCATTATGTGCTCATCATAGCCCTTCTGCTAAATCTTTCATTTGAACTCTGGTGTGTGTATGTGCGTGTGCGTTTGTATTCACCCACTGAATAGACTATAATCCTCTCCACGAATTCTGGTACATAGTGTCAGAGGATGTGTTTTAGACATAAGAGCCAGGTATAGGTTACATAACAAAACTCAATAATGGTATTGGTACTCTTCCTGTCTTATCTTATTCTTCATTACTAACTAGTGATCTGCTGTTAAATGGAATTTCCCCAGTGAGGTTTCTTGGTAAGAAGCAAATGGGGTATTTTGTGAAACTTTATATAATGTGGTGATAGTTCCAATATCTTTTAAATTATGCTCTTGCTTTTATTGTACACATTTTATAGTCATTTATAGAACTGAATTACCTACTTACTATATTAAAAAATGCCTATTTTTTTCTAGTCAATGTCATCATCTTTCCTGTGTCATAAGTCTATTCCTAGTTTCACTGATCCTATTTCTTGTTTTTATATAAGAGCTCTAAATTTATTATTATTATTATTATTATTATTATTATTATTATTATGCCATTTTTCTTTGACGTCTCCAAGACTTTTTAAATGTCTTTAGATCTCTCTGGCTGAATACTCCTGTACTTACTATTTTATCCTACCATAGATATATAATCAATTGCTAGTTTATGTTGTTTTCCATCTGTTCTCCATACTTGTACTGCATTTCCAGTGGTCTTTTAGGGGGCTCTGAGAGAGCAGAAAAAATATTATGCATTGCTTTCATAAGCTACAACATATTTAACATACTACTGACATTTTTTTAGATTTTGATTTTATACAATTCTTTCATTAAACATTATTAAAGCATAAAATGCATCAGCATAAGAAATGTGTATAGCACATGGTATGCAGTCACTGATTAGTGGATATTAGCCCAAAAGATCAGATTACCCAAGATACAATTCACAGACCACATGAAGCTCAAGAAGAAGGAAGACCAACTGCAGATGCTTTAGTCCTTCTTAGAAGGGGAAACAAAAATATTCATAGGAGGAAAGACGGAGACAAAGTTTGAAGCAGAGACTGTGAAGCCAAGCCCATCTAGAGAATGTTCTACCTGGAGATTCAGTCCATATACAGCCACCAAGCCGAGAAAATATTGCTGATGCTAAGAAGTAGAAGATGACAGGAGTCTGATATAGCTGTTTCCTGAGAGGCTTGAGGCAGACTCATGCTCTCAGAGATAATACACTTTCTATGCAGATATATACCCAGAATGTGGTAGCTGTCTGAAAATACCCCTCCCACAGGTTCTTTGGGAGTGGTATTATTTAAAATGATTGGGACTTGTGACCCTGCTGGAGATAGTATGTCACTGGGCTTTGAGGTTTCAGAAGCTCAATCCAGAGCCAGTGGCTCACTCTCTCCTCCTACTCTCTGCTCATCTGTTTGTAGAACTCTTGGCTCCTTCTCCACTACCATGTCTGCCTACATGTTGCTGTACTTCCTGCCATGATGGTAATGGACTAAATCTCTGAACTTGAAAGCCAGCCCCAAATAATTGCTTTTCTTTCAAGTGTTGCTGTGATCAAGGTGTGTCTTCACAGCAATGAAAGGCTAAGGCACACATATTTGATTATTTTCTTAAATTGAAAATAGATTTTTTTCATATATTATATTACAATTACAGTTTCCCATCCTTTTCCTCTTCCTACTTCCTCCCAACCTCCTCTCTCATTTATATCCACTTCCTCTCATTAGAAAATAACAGGTTTATAAGAGATAATAATAAAACATAACAAAATAAAGTATAATAAGGCAAAAATTATCACTATGAAGTTCGACAAGATAAACTTACACAAGCAAAAGAACCCAAGAGAGGCCACAAATAACAGAGACCCACTTCTTCCATATTTTGAAATCCCATAAAAATACTAAAGTAGAAGCCATAATTTAAACTCAGGAGACCTAGTGAAGACCCATGCTGGATCCTAAATGCTGCCTCAGTTTCCACAAGTTCATGTGAGCTTTGATCACATTTATTTAGAGGGCCTTGTTTTCTGAGTGTTCTCCACCCTCTTTGATTCTTATACTCTTTCTCCCTCCTCTTCCTCGGGCTTTTGTGGAGGAATTTATCTAATAGGAACATGGACTGACGTCTCCAAGATCTTTCACTGTCTATATAGTGTCTGGCTCTAGCTTTCCATATTTGTTCCTAACTTCTGAAAGAAGCTTGTCCGATGATGACTAAACAAGGCAGTGATCTGTGAGTATAGCAGAATATCATTAGCAGTCACTTTATCACTCACTTTTTAGACCAGTAGTATTCTAGAGACAGAAAGACATATATGGTATGCATTCAGTTATATGTGGATATTAGATACTAAGTCAATAATAGGATACAATCTGTAGAAGCACAGGTGGTAATAGTAGAGTAAGAGACTAGAGGGGACCAATAGTTCTCATTTAGGAAAGGGAAATAAATTATTGATGGGATGGGGGTAGTTATAATGGAAGAATCAAGTGGGAGGGGTAGAGATAAGTTGTGGGAGGGAATATAGGAAGAGACAGTTGAAGTTACCAGCCATTTGATTGGTAGTATGGAAACTAAATTTAGTAGAGATTTCCTAAAATATATACATATAATGAAGGTAATCTAAATGAAATTGCCAAATAATGAAGAGAGAATTACAGATGATTTCTTGTTACTATGTGAAGCGTTCATTATTGTCCTGGGTTCTATCTAAGGAAGTCACCAAATGGGTCTGATGGGGATGCCTGAAGAACTCACACTGTTGCCAAGAAAATAGACTGTGATCCCCAAAGAACTCACACTGTTGCCAAGACAATAGACTCTTCATCACAAACTGACTGCAAGGGACTGTTGCTGAATACACCTCCACAACTCATTGAACATTGAGAAGTTGAGCTGGAGTCTACAAAGAACCTTTACTTGTATGCCTTAGTGTCTTTGGTACAGGGGGAACTTTGTACTCTACCAAAGGAGATAAGTAACTCCAGCCTTTGATCTATAATGATGTCGGGCTTTCAAGATATTCTGGGGGAGATGGGGGGCACAAAGCTTGTAACCAACCAATATCTTATTTGACCAAAGCTCTACTCTTTGAGGTAGAACCCATATATGACACTGCTCGGGTGACCACAAGCTAAGACTAAACAGCACAGACATATATTGTAAAAATTTCAGGCCGAAAATGATCTTAAAGTGGTGCTTTATAGTATAAGATTAAAGCAAAAATAAATAAATAAATAAAAAGTAGAAAAAACTGATTTGTAAAACATTAAAAATTTTTATTAGAGGATCATATTTACTGTTCATAAACAAGTTTTTCTTTTTTGTTGTTGTATGAATGGCAGATTTTTGTTTTAAACTTATATTACTTATGTGGAATTTGTGGTTGACTGGTTCTTTTTAATGCCAGTCACTTGGAAAATTAAACTGTCAAAGACAGTTCTATCATCTTCCATTTCTATCCTTGCCTCTGGGAATAGTCATGCAAGATTGTTTTGGGAAGAAAGGGCTATTGCCTTCTCTAACAGCTTATAAGATTGAAAACTTTCCACCTCAACTTGCCTTCTTATCACTGCCAGCAATGAGAGGCTGCTCTACTTCACTACTATGAGGTGGCTGTCAGCACTGGGATTACAAAGAATATAAGCAATGAAGAGAAACCATTTAACATGACTTTTTAGAGGAAATATTCCAGGTGTTTACAGTTCTTCACTGTGCTTTGTGACACATATTCTGTCCCTAATTACATTTTATCAGGAGTCTAATGGCCCCAGTCCCTTAATTAGACAAATTCTTTAGCTGTAAGGACATCCTCCCTTCTTCTAGTTTAATATCCTCCTGTATGTTAGACTGTAAGCATCTGTCTTGGGATTGTTATCCCTCTTCATAAGTTTCTCCTAACACATTTTTTTTTTATTTCATGTATTAACCTCTTTGTCATCTTTGGAGAAAAAAATCAAAGATTAACCAATCTTTCTTACTCCTTCAGACCTATTACACCCTTCTTTCATCTAGTTTATAAAAAGAACGCATGAGAGTGTGGGAGGAAAAATGTCCAGGCTGAGGGTTTTAATCACTTTGGTTTCAAGGATCCCCCAAGGCTATAACAAATCTATAGCTTCTTTCCATTTTTAAGGTACTCATAAAAGTTTAAAAATACAATTTTGTAGGTTGTATGCACTTCCTACAATGCATTTGTGTTTCTAGATTATAACCCCCCCATCTAAGGGCTCAGTCTTTACAGTTCCTGTGGTGCAAATATCAGTACTTGACTTTGGATTCCCAGAACTCACATGAGATCTGGGAGTGGAAGCAAGTATCTGTAACCCACAAATGGCAGGTTAGCAGGTCATAAATAGAGACATGGAGGTTCTGAAGCTCACTAGTTGGTAAAGCTAAACAAATTGATCAATTTCAGGTTCAGGAAGTGATGCTGTCTCAAAAACAGTTGAGATCTATAAATGAAGATAACTGACCTCTATAGGCATTTACACACATCACACACACACACACACACACACACACACACACACACGTACACACACAAATAAACAATATAACACACTCACACATATAAGCCCCATGTGATATATAATCTATTAGTTCTGTAGAGGGCTTATAGCCTTAGGAGATAAAGTTACTATATTGAAGAAATATATATCCATATATTTTATGCATAGTTATATATAAAACTATGAATAAAAAGAGGCTATGAACTTGAAGGTGAATGGGCAGGAATATATGAGAGAATTTGAAGGGAGGAAAAGGAAGGGAGAAGTGTTGCAATCAAAATGTAGCATCATAACCAACCAACCAACCAAAATAACCTAAGTGTTTGTAAGTAGATGCATTCATAAATCACGTATGGTGTTTTAGCATTGCCAGTCTCAAATCACTCTGAAAAAGAAAATCACTTGAATAATTAGCTTTATCAGGTTGGTCTGTGAGGATGTCTAGGAGGGACTGTCAGATTGATAATCATGTAAAAGGACTCTGTCCACTGTGGTTGGCACAATTTTCTGGGAGAAATAAAGAAGATCTATGACAATGTGCTGAGGTGGGAGAGGGTGGTAGGGAGAGGGAGCACCCTCATGGAGGCAATGGAAGAGGGAGGGGGAGGAGATTGGGGGAAGGGGATAACATCTGGAATGTAAATGCAGAGACTATCCAATAAAAAAGATACCAGAACATAAGCTTGAATGAGCTAAAGAGCCATCCACAAGGTTCTTCCATGGTTTCTGTTTCAGGTTCCTGCCTGGAGTTTCTTGTGTATGTTTGATCAATGAGGGAGTGTGACCTGAAAGTATAAGCCAAATAAACCCTTTACTTCCAAAGTTGCTTTTGGTGTGAACACTTTGTCATAGCAACAGAATGAAACTGGAAATAATCCTTTATTGTAAAGACTGTGCTCCAAGATGTCTTAGAATGATAGGAAGTGCAGATAATACTAGACCTTAAACACACTTTGTTTCTTGCAAGTCCTACAGTGTTATCACTTAGTCAATCTGCTCTTGTAGGCTTTATGCACTTATGACGTTATTTTGCTTTATTGCACTTGTGATGTGGGGCCACGGTGAAGTAAATTAGTAGATACCTGAACTTAGGCATGGTGACTCAAGTTCATCTAATGAACAAGATGGTTGTTAAGTGGATAATGGGTGGGTGCTATCCACAGTGTGGATTCACTGGAGATGATTTCAGTCTTGATGGGACGGGGGAAAATTTCACTATACTACTCAGAATGAAATGGCATTTAAAATCCATGGATCTTTTATTTGTGGAACTGTTCATGTTTTCTTTTTGACACAGCTATTTTTAATTTTTGGGAGTTAATTTTTTTCTACTTTTGAAGAATGTTTGACTGTGGGTAATGAAGCCGTGAAAACCAAAGAGAAGGGTACACATAGTTGAATATTATTGATTTTTGAAAAAGAAAAAGATTATAAAATTTGCGAGTGAATGATGAGCCTGAAAAACAGAGTCACCAGTAAAATAATCTATTCTTATTGCATGTTAGCTACTCTCATCATTATTCTCCAAGCTGAACCTGGAAATCTGTCATGATCTGGTAAGAGACCCATAGTTTGTTGTATTCCTTAGCTTCACTTTCCTGATTTTGGGAAAGTTCCTTTTCACAGAAGATTCGTGTCCAGACATGGATATAAGAAACAACTTTATAAGAAGAAATATTAAATGGGTGGTCGTTTGGTTCATGCCCAGAAAGACAAGAAGAAGATAAAAATGTTTTGTTTTGGCACTAAAATATTTTTGTGTTTTGGCACACACACACACACACACACACACACACACACACACCACATAAACACACTTGAACATAAAACTAATCACACATGTTAATTCACTCAGTAGATGTGAATATCAAGATTTTTATGGCATTTTTTAAAAAAAGTCTTACTCTCATATTGGAGTGAAGACACTATGGCTTATGTCAAATAACTTTGTGAACATGAATGGGCAGATTTTGTTTTCAGTGTTCTCCAGAAATATTGCAAGCAGGAACATATGCAGAGCTCAATTGTTTTAAAACAATGTTCAAGCCAACCACATCCATTCTAAACATCCGTGTGGCAATGACACCAGGTGTCATTCACTGGCAAGGAGCCCACCCACTGTTCATGGCACTAGTCCTATTGAAATGAAATAAAATCTGACTGCTAATCTATATACTTTCAGAACACAGCTGAGAACCCTGAGTCTGCCTGAACTTTGAGTTCTTGCCAGATTAAACATTTAACTTCTATGACCACAAATCTCATGAAACAGCGAGGGTTCCATGAAATCTTTTTCACAGTCTTTATTACCACATAGACAATGTATTTCAAAGCAGTTCAGATGAACTTGGCAGCACCATGGGGAAGGGAATTTATTCCATTTTAGCAAAGATCTAACAGTACAGTCTATTGGTATAATGGGTGGGGCTCTTCAGACTATATGTACCAGTTGATGTTCTATAACTTTGTGCCATTCTCTTGGGAAACCAAGGATTCAGTAAAAAAATTCTCTCCCAGAGCCAAAGTTTATTTAATTCATCAGGTAAATAACACTCATAACAAAGATCTAGATGTTTTCCTGATTAGTTAGTGGTTATTATATTGGTTATAAAATATAGACATAACTATGAGCTTCAATCAGTAGTAAAACTCAAATATAGGCAACCAATTACTTGAGGGGTGGAGGTGGGAAGGAGAGGGAGGGGGAAGAAGAGGGAGAGATAGGGAGGGGCGAAGAGGAAGGGAGAGGGAGGGGGAAGGAGAGCGAGGGGGTGGGAGAGGTGAAGGAACGGGGAGAGGAAGAAGAGGAGGGGGAGGAAGATGGAGAGAGGAAGGGCAAGAGAGAGGGGGAGGGGAAGCGGAGAGGGGGAGGGAGAGGGAGAGGGAAAGGAGAGAGAGAAGGAGAGAGATATATGTTTTCTGCACTGATAAACCTCTGGTAGGTTATCTAGTTCCAAATAGCCTTAAATATATGTGCATAAGTGCAACTCAGCATATATGTATATATACATATATGTGTAACATAGAAGAGGTCATAAGGACAGGGAAGGATTGGGGAGGGGTAGAAGGAGCAGTCTATAGATGATTTAAGCAATACTCATGCATGAAAGTCTCAAAGTAATAAAAACTAGTTTATATTGCATGTCCAATTTATGATAGTTCCTCCTGGTATGAGTTCATGTGCATATATTTCAGATATCTACATGGATGCATGTACACATGTGCAAGTAGAGGACAAAAACCAACCTTGGGTATCAGTACTCAGGAGCTGTGCACCTTTTTTTTTTTTTTTTTTTTTTTTTTTTTTTTTTTTTTTTTTGTGACAAGGCCTCTCTTGAACCTGGGACTCGATCATTCATCTGCACTATCTGGCCAGCAGGTATAGAGACCCTTCGGTCTCAGCTTCTCCAGCACTACAGATACCAGGGCACAGCATTGTGCCCAGCTTTTTAAATGGGTGCTGTGGCTCAAACTTAGCTACTTCTGTTTTCATGATAAACCAACAACTGAATCTGCAGAGACAAAAAAAAAGCATTCATATTCATAACAGCCCTATACTTAGGGCTGGGTGTGGTGGGAGGAGACAGTGGTTTAGGTACACATTGTAGGTATAGTGTTGATCTGTTTAGTTCTTCTTCCCTGGGTATCTTTGTTGTTACCTTTACGTTCTCAGGGTCTCCTTGGTGATAGGATACGTGGTTGGGTGTGAATTGAGGGGGCAGCAGTAAAAGCTGCTCTAAACTTTGTCAAGATCTGAGTGCCAGAGGCAGAGAGAATTGGCTCTCAGAAGGAGGGGGTGTAGATGGGAATGTGTGGGAGGGCTATTACTATCTGATTTCTTTCCTGATGGTCGTTCCTCATCTTTCTCACGAGCTTCCCTCTTCTAAGATATTCTGTGTGGATCACCCAAGGAATCTAAGAACTGGCTAAAGTTTGCAAATGTAGATCAGCTGTCTAAACCACAGTCTCCTAGAATGGAGCTTTGAGGAGAACTTATTCGTTCTCCAGCCAACGCATGTTCGCAGAACACAAGGTAGCTGATATCACACCCCTTTTCTGGCATCTACATCCTACTCTGTAAAGCTGGGAGATCCCAAGATCATAAAGAATGTCCTAGGGCATTGTCCTTATTCAAACACACACATGCACACACGCACACACACACATGTGTAACCTACTGCAATGGTCTCTTGTCTGTGACTTTTGCCCTTTTTTCACATTTGAGCCTTTCACCCGTTTTCCTTTTTCTTGTTGCCATGCTCCTTGTGACTGTCAGCTGAGTTACAGTATCTTGCCTTCCTTGCAGGAAATACTAAATAGGGTTTGTAAATGGGACAATCAGCTCTGCTGGCGAGGGTTTGCTTTTGCCACCAGCTTCCAGTTTTACTTTGGAGTTATTATAATTAAATTCTGTTGTTTATTGCTAGAAAAATTCGGTGACAGTGGAAATTTGAAGTATATTCATGTTATATATTTATTGAAAAATTTACTGTGTCCATTGTAGTTCTTGATAATATTTTTTGCAACGAATCTAACAGTCCTTCGAATATAGTTTCTCTTAGAGAGCTGTAAAAAAATTTTTTTTTCTGAACTTCACACAGTCTGTAAGTTGTTTCTGGGGTGTTCAGAGCTTTCTGGGGTTAGTATCCAATTATCAGTGACTGCATATTATGTCTGTTCTTTTGTGACTGGGTTATCTCACTCAGGATGATATTCTCTAGATGCATTCATTTTCTTAAGAATTTCGTTAAGCCATTGTTTTTGATAGCTGAGTAGTACTCCATTGTGTAAATGTACCACAATTTTTGTATCCATTCATCTACTGAAGGACATCTGGGTTCTTTCCAAGAGAGCTGTAAAAATTTTTAGCATAAAACTTGGATCTGATTCATCTGTACTTACTGATTTTGCAAATATATTTATATAATTATTTATAAATAAAAATATAATTATTTATATGTTTATATAAATATATAGTATAAATATTTATGCTATAGTGTACATTTTAATATTTATACTATACTTATATTATATATTAATATATGTATAATGTAGTATTATATTATTATATATTCATATATTTACCATATACAAATTTATATATTATGTAGTTATATTTTTTACAAACATAATATATTTATATATTTAAGGGATACATATGGTAATCTAATACTTGTATAAAATGTGTAATAACCAAATCAATGAAAACATCCATCTTTGCAGATTCTCAACTTCATCATGCTCTCCTGTGTTTAAGGATTCAAGGGGACAATGTGTTAAGGCATAGAGTATGAGAGTGAGTTTGATGTTGGCAAAATCATGATAGCTTCTGGGCGGGACTGAAAATAATGACAACTCTCTGCTCTTCTCATGATGTCACTAGCTGATGGTGAAATGAGCTGGTGTTCATTTTGAAGCTAATATCTGTTGGAATGCTTTCAGAAAAGCAGGAATAAAAGAGGATAATTTGGGAATTAAAGATAATTTCCAAGTAAATAAGAAAATCCCTACTGATAATTTCTCCAGTTATACTTAGAGAGCCTATGTAAACAGAAAAAAATTTTCAAAGGTTTTATCCTAGTCAAGGCCCAGAATAGAATAGAAAAGGCTGAAGATGTAACATGGAAAAATGTGGTCCTCAGAAAGGGATCACAGAGAGTTGAAGAATAGTGATTAGGATAATAGGGTCAAAGAGTTCTGTGGTCCTCAGTTTGGCACATTAGTTTATGTTGACTGGCACCAAGAGACTGAAATTCTAATGACTGTGCAGACTTACTTTACCCACTATGGTGGCTAATGGTGTCATGGGGTTCTGAGAGCACTAGGTTTGTGACTAATATAAACCATGATACACTCGAAGTGTATGGTGCTCGCCGTGTTTTGATTTGTGTATGGGTGAAAACAGCAAAATAAATAAATAAATAAATAAATAAATAAATAAATAAATAAATAAATAAATAAAAGAGCTCATTAGGACCTTTACCATTGATTAGATTCTGAAATGATGAGTATTATGAACATATTAAGTTAAAATGCATTACTGAAATTAATCTTATGAAAAATAACTGTTCTAACTGGAAAATTGAAAATTATACATGTGGCTCATGTGAGGATCCTGCGTTGCATTTCTATCATGTAGTATAAATTTGAGCACAGCAAAACTTAGTGCAGGAGGCTTAGGGGGCTGGACTTCGGTGTATGCATCTCTGAAAGTCAGGAGCAAAGATGACTGGAAGGACCAGCACCTTGAAGACTTTGACTTTGATCACATTCTTTTTCAGTCAGTGATTAACCTTTAGAAAATATCTTGATATGAACATCCACTTATGCTTTCAAGTTGATGACACTTACCTCGAACACATTAGGTCTCCCAATGTTAGTCAGTTTGCAAATGATCTCTAAGTATAGCTCATTATTTATGGTAGCAAATGGAGGTGTGTGCCCCAACATACTGAGAAACCCAGGGTGGAGAGTATAGGGCAAGGGTCACAGAATGAATCACTGCCTGGGTTAGGATTGGCATCTCTATGACTCATTCTTGATTTAACCACTAGACAATTTTCTTCTTGAGAAATACTAAATGTGAATGACCTTTCCCATAAGCATTTCAAGAACCGTTGAATCAGTGTCTGCCAAGATGACTATAGTAATAGAAGTAATAGAAGTGAGGTGGGTGACATCAAGTTGGTGGATCCTTGAGTTGTACTGTCTATGTAAGAAACTGGCCCAATCAGAGAAGTTTCAAGGAAACACAGCAATGTTATATCTTTAGGGAGACATGGAGGGAATCCCACAGCAGAAGTGAAAGTGCTACTTCTTGCTGTTAGAAATCATTTCAGAATGGAAACATGTATCTAGAAAAATACTGAGATCAGCTTCATGGAGCTCTTTCGAAAGGCTGAAGTTGGGTGGGAGTGAGAATTTGCATAAATTCTTTTATGTCCCAAGAGGTATTTGAGCAGGTGTGTTTCTACTCGATAAAGTTGGTTACACCTGTGAAGATAGCTACACCCATGGGGTAGGCATGTTTAAGCTTTTAAAGGTTGTTAATGGCACCAAGCTAAGGTCCAATGATACTCTATCCCGCATTTTTCCAGTGGCAGCGACTGCATTGTCTTCCAGTCCAGTGAGTACCAACATCTGTGTTTCCATCTGTTCTTTGCATTCTGCAGGTAAAGGAATTCAGTGTATCCTTAGCATTTCTTTTTCGAACACTGAGGAATTGTTGCCATGTAGGTAGTGGTTTGTGAGAATTGAAGAATTGAGACCAGCTATGTGACTCCCCCACAGACAAAAAAGGAAGAGAGAACTCATAATGTAAAATGCCTCTCATTGAGAGACTAGCCAGTTGGGATACAAACTCATGAACTGTGTGTGAGTCCACAGCACCTGCCTATTGTACCTAGGAAAGGGTGGAAGAAAGATGGCCTCTGTATCTCCAGGATGGAGGTGCTAGAGGCTGGATCATGGACTGGATCAGAGGACCAGGAGAGGTAAGGTAATCTGTATGTGGAATGAGAGCTGCAGATACTTATGGGAGGTATGGGGAGGGACCAACCCAGAGCAGTGATTCAGGCATAAAAAGGATGGTAGGTTATCCAACCAGGGAGTCTAATAATTAAGTTTGAAGATTCTGTTCTCCTTCTATTGTAATCTCTGCCAATTGATTCTATAGTTAGAGAAGAAAGAATTCAGTATAGAATCTGGTCAGTGGTGCTCCAGGAACTTGTCTACTGTGGGGTGAACTCATGACAGCCTTGTAAAGGCAACAGAAAGAAAAAAAGAATCAACACTCAACACAGAATGGCAAAGCAGGGTATTTTGTTTTTTTATTTTTTCAAGCTACTTCATCCAGGATTTAATGGGTAAGATAAAGTAAATTTAAAAATATTTATTTATTTACATCCCAAACACTGCCTGTCCTCCTGGTGGGTCCCCCCACCCTCACCCACTAGGTATCCCCTCACCATGGTGAATCAAGTCTGCAGGATTAGGTGCATCCTCTCCCTCTAAGGCAGGACAAGGCAGGAATGCATCCCTCTAATACCTATGTGCTTGGGTCCTTTGTTGAGCCCAAAGTATGCTCTTTGCTTTGTGTCTAAGTCTCTGAGAACTCCCAGGGGTCCAGGTTTGTTGACACTGTTGGTCTTCCTGTGGGGTTCCTATCCCCTTAAGTGCCTTTAATCCCATAAGGGTCCTGACCTCTGTCCAATGTTTATCTATGGGTATCTGCATCTTTTTTGGTCAGGGCAGAGCCTCTTAGAAGGCAATTATGCTACACTCCTGTCTGTAAGCATAACCGAGTATCATTTAATAGTGTCAGGTGCTTGCCTATGGGATGTGTCTTAAGTTGGACCAGTTATTGGCTGGTCATTCCTTCAGTCTCTGACCCATCTTTGGTCTTTTCTTAAACATAACAACATTTCTCTTAGACATGACAAATTTTGGGTCCAAAGTTTTGTAGGTGGCTTAGTGTCCTTATCCCTCTACTTGGGTGTCCTGCCTGACTACAGGAGGTGGCGTCTTCAGGTTCCATATCCCCACTGATTCGCTTCTCAGCTAAGGTCACCTTCATTGATTCCTAGGAGCATTCCTCATCTCAGGTCTCAGGGACAGCCTAGAAATTACCTTCCCCCACCTCCAGCAGCTGCAGATTTCCATTTATTCTTCTGACCCTCTGGGTCTTTCTGTTGTCTCTTCCCACACCTGATTCTGCCTTTCTTATCCCCTCATCCTCCTCTCTTCTATCTATTTTCCTCCCTCTCTTTGCCTCTCATGACTATTATGTTCTCCCTTCTAAGTGGGATACATCATTACTTGGGTCTTCTTTCTTGTTTAACTTCTTTGAGTCTGTGGGTGTATCATGGGAATCCTGTACTTTATGTCTAATGTCCACTTATCTGTATGTATATACCATGCATGTCTTTTTGGGTCTGGGTTACCTCATTCAGGATGATATCTTACATCCATTTGTCTACAAAATACTTGATGTTCTTTTTTTTTTTTATAGCCGAATAGTGTTCTGTTGTATAAATGAGCCATATTTTCTGTATTCATTTTTTTTTTTTTTTTTTTTTTTTTTTTTTTTTTTTTTTTGGTTAAGGGGCATCTGGTTTGTTTTCAACTTCTGACAGTTATAAGTAGGACTATTATGAACATAGTGGAGCATGTCCTTGTGGTATGGTTGAACATCTTTTGGATATGTCTAGGAGTGGAATAGCTGGGGCTTCCAGTTGAACTATTTCCATTCTTTTTGAGAAAACACCAGATTGATTTCCAGAGTGGTTGCACAAGTTTGCATTCCCACCAGCAATTGGAGGAGTGTTCCCCTTTCTTCATATCCTTGCCAGCATGAGCTGCTGTTTGAGTTTTTGATCTTAGCCATTATGATTGAGGCAAGGTAGAATCTCAGGGTCATTCTTTTGCATTTCCCTGATGGCTAAGCATGTTGTATATGGTGTCCATAATCTGTTGTTTAACAAAAGCTCAATGAATTTAAAATCATTTCTTTAATTCACATTGTTAATTTAGGTTAACATCTGATTATCATTGACTATATAAAGTCCCTTTTTTATTTTTAGGCATTTTTTCTACTGTTATGCTTTTATTAGATACTCACTATATTTACATTTCAAATGTTATACCCCTCCATGCTCCTGTCCCCTCACCCCTTCCACATGTCTCCATGAAGGTACACCCCCATCCATCACCCTCTCTACCTCAGTGCCTTGGCGTTCCCCTACATTGGGAAAACACACCCTCACTGGACCAAGGCCTCTTCTCACGCTGATGCCAGACACTGCTATCTTCTGCTACATATGCAACTGGAGCCATGGGTCTCTCCATGTGTGCTGAATGATTGGTGTTTCAGTCCATGGGGTTTGTGGAGGGTTTGGTTGGTTGATAATGTTGTTCTTCCCATGAGGTTGCAAACCCTCTCAGCTCCTTCAGTCTTTTCTCTAGATCCTTCATTGGGGTCCCCGTGTTAGTCTGAAGCATGCTGAGCATCTGCATGATTCTGGAAGAGCCCCTGAGGAGGCATCCATGTCTGGTTCCTGTCAGTAAGTACTTCTTGGCATCAGCAATAGCGTGTGGATTTGGTGGCTGCATATGGGGTGGATCCTAAGGTGAGGCAGTCTCTGAGTGATTTCTTCTTCAATCCCTGCTCCTCTATTTGACCTTGTATTTCCTCCCATGAGTGTTTTGTTATCCCTTCTAAGGACTGAGCCATCCACATTTTGGCCTTTCTTCTCTTTGAGTTTTATAAGGTTTGTTAATTGTTTCCTGGGTATTTAGAGCTTTCTGGGGCTAGTATCTGCTTATTAGAGAGTACATACCATGTGTGTTCTTTTGTGACTGGGTTACCTCACTCAGGATGATATTTTCTAGTTCCATCCATTTGCCTAGGAATTTCATAAAGTCATTGTTTCTAATATTGGAGTAGTACTCCATTGTGTAAATGTACCACATTTTCTGTATCCATTCCTCTGTTGAAGGACATCTGGGTTCTTTCCAGCTTTTGGCTATTATAAATAAGGCTGCTATGAACATGGTGGAGTATGTGTCCTTGTTAGATGTTGGAGTGTATAAAGACCCTTCTAAGTGTTCCAGATATCTCATTTAATTCATCAGCAGATCGCAGAGACCCAGGGATCCACTCCACACCTGTCACTCTCACAACAACACAGAAGCAAGCTGTCTGCATCTCAACATCAGAGATCAGGAACCAGGCTATGGGAGTTCTAGAACTTCCCTATGACACACAGCCAGTAACTGCTATATTTAAGTTAGATAAAGGCTGCTTTATGAGTTTCATATATAATTCAATAATCTACATCGAAAAAAATGTTTCTGCCTATGTATCCAAATGTGTGTGTGTGTGTGTGTGAGTGTGTGTGTGTGTTGCACATTGTGGGAGCAGTGGGTAAGAACAGGAGGAAGAGTAAGCACAACTAAGCTATGTTTTTTTTCCCCCCCAGATTGCTCTTATTTGTAGTGAGGGGAAGCGAAGAAGGAGAAAAGGCTGCTCTGTGGGCAGCAAGTGGATGAAGATTTGAGGATTTTCTACGAGATCACTCAGTGTTTCCACTCCTTTTAAATTAGAGCACAAACTCGTGAGTCCCATGATGGCTTTCTTATAGGCATGTTATCATGCTTTGTTCTAACTCATCCCCCTGCCTCACTACCATATGTCTTTGGCCCCATGTTGCTGCCCCATTTCCTTACACAAATGCTCCTCTCTACTTTCAGGGAACCTGTCTCCCATCACTATGTCTTCTCAGTGCTCACTATACAAAAAGAGCTCTGCTTTGTGTATCAACCAATTTCCTTACATTTTTGAATCATAGTAAAATTCACAATTGGACGCTTGCCAATCTACAGGGAGGCCCTGTTAACCACACGGTTAAATTGCTCTCAATTCATCATCTCCCTAAGCTTAGTCTTGGTGCAGAACCAATGCCCTGATGATTGGTCTCATTGGACAGAGGTTTTGTTATCTTGAGAACTATCTAGAGTTTGTGGCTGTTGCAATAATCTAAATAAAGAAACAAAACTCGAAAAATTGTCAAAAATAGGGATGAGGGCAGCCATTCACATTTCAGAAAGCAAGGCTTGGAAATGCTCTGCTTTGTAATAATACGTGTTTATGGGTCATGGTGGGAAGCCTTAACCAAGCTTTGCTTATCTAATGTCTAACTACAACTAAATCACTCTGGGCAAAAATAACTATGTTTTATTTTAACTACTGTATAATGATAAAAATTATGTATGATTTAATCTTAGATTGGGAGGTTTCTATATAATTTAGAATTGGGTTTATATTAGGAGTTATGAAGGAATTTGTGTTAACATACAAGCACACACACACACACACACATACACACACACACATACACACACTAGATTAGTCCAGGAATGTTGTAGTGACCTGTGTGATTATTTTTACATGCCACTATTCCAACATATGACAAACTGATGTCTTGTTTGCTACCATATGGTCAGAGTTGGCTGCGGCGTCTCTACATTGGCTTACATGTTCCAGAGATATAAAAATTCATAACGTGTAATGCCCAAAGCAGAATGCCAGCATTTCTGTCTCTAAAGACTCCCCCAAACTCCCCTCAGATTTAACCCCATGTTAAAATTTCCGTCTTACATAGTGACCCATTCAACACATTCATGTTGTTTTTCTCCATAGAATTGGGTTTTCCATGGATGGAGACTCACTCACTCTCTTCTGATATGTCTGCCAGCAATATTTTCTTTCAGATTTCCCTTAATTCTCAAACAGAACATAAAATAATTATAGAACTGTGGACTATAGTTTCAAAAACCTCACAAATAAAATAACAAATATTGTTCCTTTATTGTAGATATATAAAAATAGATGGCTGGAAGCATTTCTTGTCTTTTAGACTCAGAACTAAGGAGGAAAGAAATAGAGAGCTTAATTCTTCTGTTACTCACAATAAAGCATCACATTTTCCCTAAGTTATCATTGCTTTATCCACCATATCCACACTATTTCTGGTAGTCGCCACATTACACATGGGGAATACTGTAGTGCTTATGTTCAAATTACATTTATTTTACTTAACAATGGTCCAAAGAATATGATCAATGAGGCTGATAATTTCATTACTGTATAACATCATTGTTCTACTTTGCTTGAAATTATGCGTCTGCGCTCATAGTACAGGTAACCTCAGGTACTAACATTTCTTAAAAGTTCTTCATTTATAAATTAAGCTTTACCATAGGAATGCATCCATCTATGTGGGTCCAGAAAAAAAAAACTAGTATGTTTGGAGTTTGGTAGTCTCATGTTGGAGAAGGATATGCTTTTTATTAGCATATACTTACCATTCAGCACTGTGAATAAAAGAAGAGCTTCTTTTTTATTAAAAATTGTTAAACTCTTAATATTCCACGTTAACTCTTGTATTAACATTTATCTTTTATTAACACATTTCTTAAATATGTCTAATTTATAAATTAAAATTTATCATTAGTGTTCATGCATGTATGTTTACAGGGGAAAAAATGCTAGAATTTTTGGAGTTTGGTAGTTTTTGAGGTTTCTAGCATCCACTAAGCGTCTTAGGATACATTCCTTGTAGAAAGGGTAAACTACTGGGTATTGCATAATTCATTATATACTAAATTTATTGCTTAAGTCAGTTTCAGTTTTTACAAATTGTCTGCAGTTTTAAGATTTGTTGCATAATATAGATTTTCCTGAATTTACTCTAAATTGTCTTATATATGAGAGTTTGATATATTATTTCCTTGACAGTTACTAAAGGCTGATCACTCAAAGAAGTTTGCTGAAGCTGACATATAGTACTCTGAGATTTTCAAGGGATAATTTACAGGACTAAAACTACAATAATTGCTTCAACCCTTTCAGTTAGGTGTACGGTGGTGCATTAGGCAGGACAACATCGTCCATGACAATCATTTTTTCCCAAACTTTTTAAGATTTAATCTTTTTCTTCTTTTTTTTTAATTGAAAAAAGTTATTTAAAAAAAACAAAGATAAATGTACAGATTTTAAAACCATTTTTGCATAACAGTATATGAATACATTTTTGTCAGTACATGATTTTTTTCAAAGGTTTGATAGTGTGCCTTAAAATGTTACTAGTTACAATGAGCATAAAGTACATGTAAAACAAGATGTAACCTGGAAACAGTCAAAGTTTTCTTGGTGTGTAACGATTAAGCATAATGGTTTTTCTTTCTTTTTTTTTTTTTGGCCTTTGTTTTTCTTGAACTTCATATAGTCTGTGAGTTGTTTCTGGGGTGTTCTGAGCTTTCTTGGGTTAGTAACCAATTATCAGTGACTGCATATTATGTCTGATCTTTTGTGACTGGGTTGTCTCACTCAGGATGATGTTCTGTAGATGCATCCATTTTCTTAAGAATTTCATAAAGTCATTGTTTCTGATAGCTGAGTAGTACTCCATTGTGTAAATATACCAAAATTTTTGTATCCATTCATCTACTGAAGGACATCTGGGTTCTTTCTGGATATTATAAATAGGGCTGCTATGAATATTGTGGTGCATGGGTCTTTGTTGTATGTTGGAGCTTCTCTGGGGTATATGCCCAGAAGTGGAATAACTGGGTCTTCAGGTAGTACTATGTCCATTTTCTGAGGAATCACCAGACTTATTTACACAGTGATTTTATCAGTTTACAACCCCACCAACAGTGGAGAAGTGTTCCTCCTTCACCACATCCTCGCCAGCATCTGCTGGCATCTGAATTTTTGATCTTAGCCATTCTGGTTGGTGTGAGCTGGAGTCTCAGGGTTGTTTTGATTTGCATTTCCCTGATGGCTAATGATGTCAAGCACTTCCTTATATGCTTCTCAGCCATTCGATATTCCTCAGTTGAGAACTTTTTGTTTAGCTCTGTACCCCATTTCTTAGTAGGGTTGTTTGATTCTCTGGTGTCTAGCTTCTTGAGTTCTTTGTATACCTTGGATACAAGGCCTCTATCAGATATGGGGTTGTTAAAGATTTTTTCTCAATCTGTTGGCTGCTGTTTTGTTTTCTTGACAGTGTCCTAACCTTACAGAAACTTTGCAATCACTAAGTCCCATTTGTTGATCTTTAACCTTAGAGCATGAGCTATTGGTGTTCAGTTCAGGAAATTTTCTCCTGTGCCTATGTGTTCTAAGGTTTTCCGTAATTTATCTTCTAATTGTTTCAGTGTACCTGGATTGATGTGGAGATCTTTGATCCACTGGCACTTGAGCTTTGTACAAGGAGATAAAAAAGGGTCTATTTTTATTCTTCTGCATGCTGAGTGCCAGTTGGAACAACACCATTTGTTAAAGAATCTGTCCTTTTTCCATTGAATATTTAGAAGCACTTTTGTCAAAAAATCAAGTGACCATATATGTGAGGGATCATTTCTGGATCTTCTATTCTATTCCATTGATCCATGTGCCTATCTCTGTACAAGTACCATGCAGTTGTTAGCACAATTGCCTTGTAGTATAGCTTGAGGTCAGGGATAGTGATTTCTGCAGATATTTTTTTGTTGTTGAGGATGGATTTCACTATTTTAGGTCTTTTGTTATTCTAGATGAAATTGCACATTTATTTTTCCAACTCTATGAAGAATTGGGTTCGAATTTTGATGGGGATTGCATTGAATCTGCAGATTGCTTTTGGTAAGATGGCCATTTTTATAATGTTGATTCTTCCAATTCATGAGCATGGAAGATCTTTCCAATTTCTGAGATCTTCCTCGATTTCCTTCTCAGAGATTTGAAGTTCCTGTCATACAGGTCCTTCACTTGCTTAGTTATTGTCACACCAAGGTATTTTATATTGTTTGTGACTATTGTGAAGGGCATGTTTTCCCTATTTTTTTCTCAGCACTTTTGTCCTTTGAGTAGAGGAAGGCTACTGATTTGTTTGAGTTAATTTATTATCTAGCCACATTGCTGAACTTGTTTATTAGCTGTAGAAGTTCTCAGGTGGAATTTTTGGGATCACTTAAGAAGAATATCATGTCTTCTGCAAACAGTGATGTTTTTACTTCTTTCTTTCCAATTTGTATCCCTTTGATTTCTTTTTGCTGTCTAATTGCTTCGGCCAGGACTTCCAGTACTATGTTGAATAGGTAGAGGGAGAGTGGGCAGCCTTGTCGAGTCCCTGGTTTTAGTGGGATTGCTTCAAGTTTCCCACCGTTAAGTTTGATGTTGGCTGTTGGTTTGCTGTATATTGCTTTTATTATATTAGGTATGGACCTTGGATCATTGTTCTTTTCAAGACTTTTAACATGAAGGGGTGTTGAATTTTGTCAAATGCTTTCTCAGCATCTAGTGAGATGACCATGTGGTTTTTTTTCTTTGAGTTTGTTTATATGCTGGGTTACATTGATGGATTTCCATATATTAAACCATCCCTGCATCCCAGGAATGAAGCCTACTTGATCATGGTGAATGATCGTTTTGATATGTTTTTGGATTTGGTTTGCAAGGATTTTGTTGAGTATTTTTGCATCAATGTTCATAAGTGAGATTGGTCTGAAGTTCTGTTTCCTTGTAGGGTTGTTGTGTAATTTAGGAACAAGGGTTATTGTGGCCTCGAAAAATGAGTTAGGTAGTGTACCATCTGTCTCTATTTTGTGGAATAGTTTGGAGAGTATTGGTATTAGGTCGTCAAGAAATATCCGATAGAATTCTGCATTGAATCCATCATGATCTGGGCTTTTTTTGGTTGGGAGGTTTTTAATGACTGCCTCTATTTCTTTAGGTATTATGGGATTATTTAGATTGTTTGCCTGGTCCTGGTTTAACTTAAGTATTTGGTATCTGTCTAGGAATTTATCCATTTCCTCCAGACTTTCCAGCTTTGTTAAGTATAGGCTTTTGTAGTAGGGTCTGATGATTTCTTGTATTTCCTCAGTTTCAGTTGTTATGTCTTCACTTTCCTTTCTGATTTTGTTAATTTGCATACTCTCTTGTTGCCCTTTAGTTAGTCTAGCTAAGGGTTTATCAATCCTGTTAATTTTCTCAAAGAACCAGCTCTTGGCTTTGTTGATTCTTTGAATGTTTCTTTTTGTTTCTATTTGGTCAACTTCTGCTCTGAGTTTACTTCTTGCTGTCTACTCCTCTTGGGTGTATCTGCTTCCTTTTGTTCTAGAGCTTTCAACTGTGCTGTCAAGTTGCTGGTGTATGCTCTCTCCAGTTTCTTTTTGGAAGCACTCAGAGATGTGAGTTTTTGTCTCAGTGCTGCTTTCATTGCATCCCATAGGTTTGAGTATGTTGTGTTTTCATTTTCATGAAATTCTAGAAATTCCGTAATTTCTTTCTTTATTTCTTCTTTGACCATGTAATTTTTTAATAGATCATTGTTTAGTTTCCATGTGTATATGGGCCTTTTGTTTTCTTTGTTGTTATTAAAGAGCAGCTTTAGACCATGGTGATCTGATAGGATATATGGTAGTATTTCAATCTTATATATATTGAGGCTTATTCTGTGTCTGATTATATGGTGAGTTTTGGAGAAGGTGCTGTGAGGTAATGAAAAGAAGGTGCATTCTTTTATTTTAGGATGATATGTTCTGTAGATGTCTATTAATTTTAATTGGTTCATAACGTCTGCTAGTTTCACTGCATCCTTTTTCAGTTTCTGTCTCCATAATCTGTCCATTGATGAGAGTGGGGTGTTGAGGTCTCCCAGTATTATTGTGTGGGGTGCAATGTATTTTTTGAGCTTTAGTAGGGTTTCTTTTATGAATATGGGTGCTCTTGTGTTTGGATCACATATGATAAGGATTGAGAGTTCTTACTGACAAATTTTCCCTGTAATGAGTAAAAAATATTATTCCTTATCTTTTTGATAACTTTTGGTTGAAAATTGACTTTGTTTGATATTAGAATGACCACTTGCTTTTGGGGCCGTATGCTTGGAAGGTTTTTTCTTAACCTCTTACTCTGATATATTGTCTTTTTCTGTCTCTGGGATGAGTTTCCTGTATGCAGCAAAATGCTGGATTCTCTTTGTGCATCTAATCTGATAGGCTATGTCTTTTTATTGGGGGAATTGAGTTCGTTTATGTTATCAGATATCAAGCAATATTGGTTGCTGTTTCCTGCTATTTTTGCTTTTAGAGGTAGAATTGTGCCTGTGTGCCTTTCTTCTTTTGGTTTTCTTGCTTAAATATTTTCTTGTTTTTACTAGGATGTAGTTTTCCTCCTTATATTGGGGTTTTCCACCTATAATTCTTGATAGTGCTGGGTTTGTGGTCAGATATTGTGTATATTTAATTTTATCCTGAAATATCTTGGTCTATCCATCTATGGGGATTGTGAGTTTTGCTGGATATAGCAGCTTGGGCTGACACTTGTGTTCTTTTAGGATCTGCATGATGTCTGTCCAGGATCTTCTAGCTTTCTTAGTCTCTGTTGAGAAGTTGGGTGTGGTTCTGATTGGGCTGCCTTTATAGGGTACATGACCTTTTTCCCTTACTGCTTTTAGTATTCTTTCTTTGCTTTGGGAACTTGTTGTTTTGAGTATTATGTGTTGGGAGGAATTTCTTTTCTCGTCCATTCTCTTTTGCGTTTTGTAGGCTTCTTTTATGCTCATGGTCATTTCATTCTTAAGGGTAAGGAAGTTTTCTTCTATGATTTTGTTGAAGATATTTACTTTGCCTCTTAGTTAATATTCTTAGCCTTCTTCTATTCCTATTAACCTTAGGTTTGGTCTTCTCACGGTGTCCTGAATCTCCTGGATATTTTGGGTTAAGAGCTTTTTGGCTTTTGCACGTTCTCTGACAGTTTTGTCTATGTTTTCAATGTTGTCTTCACCCCCTGAGATTCTCTCTTCCACCTCTTGTAGTCTGTTGGAGATTCTTGCATCTTTGTCTACTGATTTCTTTTTTAGGTTTTCTACCTCCAGAGTTGTCTCTTCTAGTGTTTTCTTTATTGTTTCCATTTACATTTTAAATTCCTTCTTCAATTCCTTTATCTCTTTGGTTCTGTTTTCCTCTAGTTCTTTGATTTCTTTGAGTGTTTTTTTTTTTTTTGTTTTTTTTTTTTGTTTTTTTTTTTTTTTTTTTTTTTTTTTCCCCTCTTTAAAAGCTCCTATTTCTTTATGGTTTTTCTCCTGTTCTTGTTTAAGGATCTCTATCATGATCTTGAGGTATGATTTTGGGTCTGATTCTTTTTTTTTTTCTGGAGTGTTTGGCATTCTGCTGTTTGCTCTGATGGGAGAGCTGCGTTCTGATGTTGCCAGGTTGTCTTGGTTTCTATTGGGTAAGTTCTTTCGCTTTCCTCTTGTCATCTTGTTGTCTGTGATTATAGGTGGTTTTGTTGTCAGTTCCTGTCTCTCCTGTGTATGTTGCCTGGATCTCTGCTCTTCCTGGTGGCAAATGGCTTGAGCGTTTTTTTTTTTCTGTGTGCATGAGCCCTCCTGGTGGAAAGCAAGGCAGTAAAGCAGAGTTCCTGTTCCTCTGAACCTATCGGGTGCGTGTGAGTTTCTTTGTGCTAGGCTCAGACCTCTCTGCGTCCTGGCTACTTGCAGTGCAATCTCACCAGGCCTGTTTCCCAGGATCTCTACTGTTCCTGGTGGCAGATGTCTTAAGTGTTTGGGCTGCATGCATGGCTCCTCTAGGTTGAAACTGAGTCCCTAAGGCAGAGTTCCTGCTCCTCTGAAGCAATGGGAGGGAGAGGGGGGCCGCTTTCCAAGCAGAGCACTCAGCCCAGACCTTCTCTGTCCTGGCTACTTGCAGCTTAGTTTCACTAGGCCTGCATCTCTTGTTCATGATAATATTAAGGATGGTATAAGCTGGAACCTCGAGATGAAAGGGTTTTTTTTTTCCTAAAAGTCAGAATGTGGAATCTCTAGAAGCATGTTTAGGAGGTGTGATGTGTAAGGTTATTGAAAATGGTAATTATATGATATAAGATATTCACTGTTGGGAGAGAAAGAGAGAGAGAGAGAGAGAGAGAGAGAGAGAGAGAGAGAGAGAGAGAGAGAGAGGGAGAGAGAGAGAATGAGACAGAGGAGTGATTATTGAGAAAAGATAGAGACAAACAGAAGGCATTTATACATTCTATCTAACTGATTTACTTCTCAGGTAAAAATACAAATAAGTCTATTTCATAGGAAAAATAACTATTTGTTCCAAATGAATAGTTTGAGGCAGTTAGTAAGTAGACCTTTAGAAGTACAAATGCAATTGGATTTGTAATTTACCATCTCTCTCTCTCTTTTAGCTCATGCACAACTACAGATTACAAGTTAGTATAAACAAGGTGCTTTTTTTATTTTCTCTTTTTTTTTGTGGTATACAGTGTACTAGCAAATGTTCCCTTTGCACTGTATATGAATAAGCCAAAATATATTTTAGAAACAGCGGTGAGGAATGTCAGTGGACTGAGAAGAAAGTTTGACTGGAAACACAATTCAAGCACATGGAACAAAATACTAGGAAAACACATGGCTTCTAACAATATGCTCCATGGTTAGACAGCTTTGATGGTCAGGAAGATTTCTTGAAGCTTTTTCTACCGATTGAGTTGTTTGCCCTGAAGACTGTTAAAACTCAATATAGCTGTATTCCAGCTAGACACCTGAGAAGCCTCAAAGCTAGAATCATATTGGCCCAAATCTGGAAGGAGTGAAAAATGCTTTGGAAATCTTGAAGATGTGTAGTGAACGTTACTGTTGCTCGTCAGAAGAAGTCACATCTAAGTGGCTTTGGCAGTCAGTGGTTGACATAGGTTCACAAAAAGCTTTACTGAATCTCTCTCTCCTTGCCTGGAAATATATCCTCTAACATGGAACTTATTCTACCTGGATCATTGAATATTTGTCTAAAATTTAGGAAGATTTCAGGTAGTTAAAACTGAGGGAAAGATAGATTTCTGTCTTGGGATTTTCTGTCTGCCTCACAGGAGGGAGTGAGTGATAATGTAGAGGTGAGGACATCAGCAGGCCAAAGATGCTTCCATGTCCAGGCCTTTCCTGGGTTGTTCTTTTTGTCAGCTGTTAGTCAGGCAGCAAGTGTGTGTGACAGAGCTGGGTGTGGAGCATGCTGTCATTATAATCCAGTTAGATAAACCTTGAAAGAGTAACTAGTAAATGTGTCCCCAAACCGTCAATGCATTCCACATTGGCCACTAAAAGGAAACCAAGTAATGCATACTTCAAGTGCTTCATACTTGTTGGATTGGTTTTCTAACCCCATCAAATCTTTTTTTTTAATCTCCATATTCCCAATACCATTAAATGTGAACACCCTGAGTAGATTAAGACAATATGAACATACTCTTGGGGTCATTTTGGAATTCCTTGAGAACTCAGATTGCCATAGAGTAGCAAAGACAGAGAGAAGACGAAATGGAGAGAAACCACAGCCAGTAGGTTCAGGCTGTTCCCTGTGATGAAATTTCTTTTTTTATTTTTTTTTCTATTTAAAATATTTTTGGCTGCTTGTATTTCATTTTTTATTAAATATATTTTATTTACAATTCAAATGTTATTCCTTTTCCTGGTTTCCCCTCCATAAACTCCCTACCCACTCCCCTTGCTTCTATGTGGTGCCCTCCTACCCACCCACCACTTCCTGTCTTCTCACCCTGACATTCATTTCCCTACACTGGGGCACTGAGCCTTGGGAGACCAAAGAGCTTCTTTTCTCATTGATGTACAACAAGGCCATCCGCTGCTACGTATGCAGCTGGAAGCCATGGTTCTGTTCATTTGCACTCTTTGGATAGTGGTTTAGTTTCTGAGAGCTCTGGTTGGTTGGTATTGTTACTTTTATGGCATTGAAAACCCCTTAAGCTCCTTCAGTCCTTTCTCTAACTCCTTCATTAAGGACCCCATTCTCAGTCCAATGGTTGGTTGTGAGCATCTGCCTCTGTCTTTGTCGTGATCTGGCAGAGCCTCTCAGGAGACAGCTATATCAGGCTCCTGTCAGCACTTTTTGGCATCAGCAATATTGTCTGGGTTTGGTGGTTGTATATGGACTGGATCTCCAGGTGGGGCAGTCTATGGATGGCCTTTGCTTCAGTATCTGCTTCAAACATCTCTGTCTTTCTTCCTGGAATATTTTTGTTCCTCCTTTTAAGAAGGACTGAAACATTGGTCTTCCTTCTTCCTGACCTTCATGTGGTCTGTGAATTGTATCTTTTGTAATCTGAGCTTTTGGGCTAATATCTATTTACCAGTGAGTGCATACTACGTGTGTTTTATGTGATTGTGTTACCTCACTCTGGATGGTATTTTCTAGTTTCATCCCTTTGCCTAAGAATTTCATGGTCATTATTTTTAATAGCTGAGTAGTATTCCATTGTGTAAATGTACCTCATTTTCTGTATATGATGAATTTTCTTGACTGGCAACTGGGAACTGGAAAACATTGTTCTTGTCTCTTCATAGTTCTACATCATGAGAGTGTCAATTAAGGCATATTTTATCTTTCTTAGGACTAACAGAATGGCAGAATGGGTCAAGACAAGATCAAAGTTTTTGTTATTGGCTACTCCTTAGCAGAATTTTGACATCACCATTTCACCAGGCAACAGAATTGTTTTTTTTCCCCACTTAGAGTCCTGCTTACTTTCAGGAACTGACAGTGTTTTCTGACAAGTCATTTCCTACCTGCCTTTGGGCTTGGGTCTCTATAAGGAAGAATAATAGCTCAAGGGTGATAGGAGGTGGAACCTGTTTGTAAGAGAATCCTAGCAAGAGGCTGTGGGTAAAAGTATGTCTTTAAAGCTCTGTATATCTGGTAAATTAAAAAAACCTGTAATGTTTGAAATACTAGAAACTAAGACAAAGTAATATTTACTCACACTCCTCACGACTCACAACACAGGTGACTTTTTGTGGGACATCCAGTTTCCCTGAAGATGAAACAGGGTTTTAGTCTGTGCAGTTATCAGTGACTGTTTAGGGCATGTTGGGAGGTTGGATGTATAGTTCCTTGAAACTACCACACTTCCTTCACCTACCCAGCTAGTCCCGATACTTCTACTGATTGCATCTGGCTGTTTCTAAAGTTATACTAGATTTGCAGATAAATGTGGGTGGCTTGCTAATACCTTTTACTCCATAGTGCTGACATTTTCACTTATCTGTTGGACAATCACAGGCACTTATTTTTTTCCAGTCATAAAATGTTAAATGAGACTGTGATACATTTTCTAGAATCCTATTTTGACTCTAAAGTCTTGTTACTATGGGTAGGTATTTTCAGTTGGTTTTCAACCTGTCTCTCTGTCTGTCTGTCTGTCCGTCTGTCTCTCTCTCTCTTTGCGTGTTTGTGTGTGAAGTGTATTTGGTAGACACAAACTTTGACTACAATACCAAACTTCTGATCAGTGGTGCTTTGGTTGCAAAAAAATGAGAGCATTTTGAAGTTATTAACTTCTAGTTTCTTTTCTAGAAGAAAACTATTTTCTTATAAATGCTGACAACAGCAAGAAATGCATAGGGCTAAATGAGCAAGGGAGAGGGAGGAGTTTGACTTTCCACCTAGCCTTGAGGCATTAGATAGAAATATAGCCCATTTCTAACTTATGACACATAAATGGAGATAAGAATGCAGACTGTATTTTGTTGCTTAGTGATTAGCTTGGGGGAGTATCATATACATTTCTACATCTTGAGTAGTTTGGCTGTCCTAACTCAAGAGATATTAATTTTTGTGTCAAGTGATATTTATTATATGTGGCAGTTACTGTAGTAGACATTATCCAGGTCTAGACCTCATAGACTGTGAGGAGACAAAACCAAGGAAATAGGTCAACAATATATGATCAGACAGCATAAGAGATGAAAAGTGATAAAGTAGAGACATGGGGTTCAAATGTCATTCTGGATATGACATAAAAGATGAAGAGAATGTGAGAAAGAAAAAGAGGAAGGGAAGACAGAGAAAGGAGAAAATAGAAGAGGGAGACATGAGAAGGGGAAGAGAAAACAAGTGAGGAGGACTGGAAGGAAGCAGAAAAAGAGGAGGGGAGGAAAGTAAGAGGAGGGGAAGAGGTATAGGAGGAGGAAGAGGGGAAAGAGAAGAATAGATGGTGTGGGGAGGAGAGAGCTCGGCTATATGGGGGAGACTTTGACCTCTGCTAGCTGTGAAACCTTGGAAGGTTTGTAATGTGGAATAGGCATCATCTGACTTCTGGGTCTCAAAGATCACTCTGGGGCACCATTGCCTTTACAGTTTACTGGAAATATATCATTGGTAGCATAAAACACTGTATTCCCTGAACAGTTATCAGGAAATCTTGTGATACTTTGCATGAAAATTCAATAGCTAAAGACTCCAGAACTGCCTGAAAAAAAAAAAAAAAAAAAAACAACAATTGGGACAACCATGAAACAGATGACTGTATATACACATATACATATGTAAAACTCTATTACCAATATAATTCATGTTTAGCAATATAGTAATATATATTTTACTAGTGTAATATATATGTATATATTAGTAATATAATTTGTTTGCTTTTAGTAATGCCTATGATTTAGATAACTGATTTAAAACCAAATTTATATTGAATTTGCTATTAATCTTGGGCAATAGAATCATACTGTCATTTATTTTCTAGAACTCACCATTTCCTATCTCCATCAATGCTATATACAACATTTTAAACAGTGCAATGTATGAAGACAAACACTAGTTCTGAACACATCCCTCATAGAAAGAATATTTTTTAAATAAATTCCTGTTATATTTTTCCATCTCTGCTCTGAGCCTTTGAAGTCATGTTTAGAGAAAAACATCCCATCTCTTTGCCATTTATAAATCTCTTAATCCTTTAAGTGCATGTTAAGTGAACACTTTGTTTTGGCAATGAATTAGAAATTTCCTTCTTTTCATTTCCTCTTTATTCCATAGTTTTCTCTCCCACTTTGTCCTCCTCCTCTGTCTTTCTTTTGTGGTTGCAGAAGGATCCGACTGTACAGAGGCAGCTATGTTTTAGTTGATGGTGTACTTTGAAGTCTCACTGTCAAGCTTACTCTAAATCACATCCTCTCTTATTAGACTATTCTGCTGCTTGGTCAGAGAATGGTGACTTCAACTGATGTAGATTTTAACTGCAAAATAATGTTTTATGCAGTGGTATAAAATAATAGAGAATGAACTGTTTAGTGGCACGCAACAACAATGAAAGCAAAGTCATTCATCAAAATTTTCCAGCTCCCAACTATAACTGAGACACTTACCCACGTTTTCCCTTATGAATTTGGAGAATAAGAGATAAATATTGAGAGATAAAAATTTCACGACAGGGCAGTTCAGTTGGACCGACTTAAATCTCCTGTTTTAATTCATTCAGAAAACTAAACCTGATTTGAACCAGTAGATTAATTTTTCATTTCTCTGTTTTCCTGTTTCTACCTTACATGGAAGGTGACCTTGCATGAACAGGTCTTCTTGAGATTTGTTTCTGTTTTCATGTCTTTTGTGTCTGCTCACAACAGCCATTATTGGAACAACCATTGTATTTTGTAGATTTGTTTTGCCTGATACTAGAATCACAAATAAAGCCAATCAAGATCTTAAAACTAAACATTATCATTTTGATTTTTTAGCAATTAAATTTTTTTCTTTGACAGTTTCATATATGCATATTATTGGATGTTTATCTCAACTCCTCCTTTCTTATGTTCCTCCCATACATGCTAGCTGCTACCTTCCTTAAGGGTCTCCTGCCCAACTTCCCTCCTTGTTTTGCTACCCATAGCTTTTAATCAGTTTATGAAGACTTTCTTCCCCAACCCTGAATCCACTAGTAGCCAATAGTTTAGCAGGGAAAAGCGGAATGCCATGGGCCTCTCCCAATGCATGTCTGGCTGTTGATAGTCTCTGTAGATAGAACATCTTGTGTTTTATGTGGATGGATGCATCACCTGTTGAATAAAAAACCTATAGCCTATAGGAAAGAATAGAATAGGATGTGGAATATCTGGGAGGCAGAAAGAATTCTGGGATAGAACAAGGCTTGGGGGATTTGCCTGGGGAGATGTGACAAGAGGGATGCATAGTATCTGAGCACAGGTAACCAGCCATGTGCAGAATGTAGATTAGAATACATGGGCTATCTTAAGTTATGATCTAGTCAGAGAAGGACCTAGCTATATGGCCAAGGTATTTACAAATATATTCTGAGTATAAATCTTATTTCTGGGAGCATGGGTCTGGGAGGAAGAACCAAATCAAACTTCTACAAGGTTTATCTTTGTGTGTGCAATGACTGTGTTGTTTTATGAAGGTAGATAGCATTTTGCAGCCTTTTTTTTTTTTCTTAAAATTTTACAGCTCTTGCAGGCTTTCTAGCCTTTTGCAGTATTTCCTGTGTCTTAGAAGTGGTGACATGTATGCCCTGTTTTGTGCTGATCTCTCAGTAACCATTTATTGCAAGCATATTTGAGCAGCTATGACTCCCTGCATGCACCACGGCTCACTGTCTGGGCAGATGGTGGCAGATGCCACAGTGTGCACTAGAGGTCAGGGGCCTGGCTCTCATTACCTATCTGGGTGGGGTAACCGTGGGGAAGGAAAAGTGTCTAATGTTAACATTTGACAGCAGAGGCTAAACTGTAAAACTTAAGGGTGGGATTACAGAAGAATAGAAAACCCAAAGGGATTTGGTACCCTGCAGTCTTTCTTTAAAACCAGCTCACTGAGAATATCATTCTGGATAAAGCATAGGGAAACCAGAAAGATATCAGAAAGTTAAAGTTGAAATTTTTGATTCTGAATAATTATTAGGCTTAAAGTCAACAATCACAAAATTCAGAGTAAGGGAGTAATAATTCAGTACTATCTTTGAGATTTATAGAAAAGTCCCTCAGGCATAGTTATAACAGTAAATGTTGGTCAGTGTTAATTCTTGACTCTGTGCAGTCATCACCCATGCCGGCAAGAACAGTGATGCGTTGCTGATGAACTCTGATGTGATCTGAATAGTGAAGTCTGAACACATTTATGAAGCTTTGAGATTTTTGCTATAAAACTGAAAAGGGCATTAGTTGTAGGTTGACATATTAATACACCAATGCCATGATTTGGAAACTATTAGAAGACTGACATATTGGGTTCTATAATTATTCCTTTTGCAAATGAGTAGCTTAGTTTAGCAGAAAGAGTCTGGGGCTTCCCTTGGCCTTGAACAGTATCATTTTCTGGATGGAATACATATGTTTCATAAGTGATAGGGCAGATGTAATGTAATTGTGTGCTGAGTATTTTGAGAAGCCTCAATTTGCTTCTGAAGCACTTTTTCAGGGGATATCCGATCAGATGCTCACAGATACCATGTTCACATTTCCTTTACTACAAAGACCCATGGGTGGAGAAGAGAAGAAGGGAAGGCTACCAGCAGCTTTGGCGGATGTCACAGAAGGCAAACATTTAGGTTCACATGGTGGGCATTTCCCTCTGAAGCCTGTAACTTAAATTTAACAGTATTTTCTTTTAAACAAATGCCCATGTGAGAAAAAAATGTCACCATGAGCAGTTTGGGGCAGTGGTGATAAAGTAGGATTTTCAGTTCTGATAGCTCAAGATCTGAATCTGACCTTAGCATTAATGAACTAGGTGAGATCGACCACATTCTCAGTGCTGATAGGTTGGCTGTCATACTAACTTAGAAGTCAAGCTTGAAGATATTAACCTCCAAAGGACTTCTTTTTACGATTATAATGATAGTATTCATCACAGAAAGATGAAAAAAATAAGGCAAAACCACGTTGTCCTTTACACATAAAATTCGGGTGCCTAACATTTTGTGACATGTCTTTTCATTTCTTTCTGTTTCTGGGAGTGCACGTAATTGAAATGAATTTGATTTAAGGCAAATGTCTTATAGACTTTTTGCCAGTGCTTGGTGTAATCATATGGCTACTTAATAAACACACGTCAAGTTAGGAGATTGTTCTGAAAGTGAACCTTACCTAGCAAGAAAGGAGAATGAGATTCATGGCTGATTTGTTCTGAGTGCTGAGTGAGAGACACTCTGAGGGAGTGCTCACTCATTTTCAGATACCCCCTCCCCCAACTAGAAACTATTTATATCTTATTGAACAAACAGATAGATGGGTTGTAGGTTCAGTATATTTGAAATTAATAATGATGGTGTTTACTTGATATTTGAGGAGTGGTTGTGTATACAAGTTGTTTGCAGTCTCTGAGCAGGAAATGTCTTTCAGCATCACTGAGACTATATAGATGAGTCAGTGAGGTGACATATACGAAGAATAAGTCAGTGAGGTGACATATACGAAGAATAAGTCAGTGAGGTGACATACACGAATAAATGGGGTTTTAGGTTTTTAAACAAATGACTTTTTATCTTATTTTCTTTCTTTTTTTCTATTCTTTTATTAGATAATCTCTTTATTTACATTTTAAATATTATCTGCTTTCTCAGTTTCCCCTCTGGAACTCCCCCATCCCATCTTATTTCTTTTTATAAGGTGTGTTCTGGTTTCCGATACTCACAGGGCCACTCTCTCAAACTCCATGATTTTAGTGTTTTTTTTTTTTGTTTGTTTATTTATTTTTCTTAGACTGGGTTTCTTTGTGCAGCTCTGGCTGTCTGGAACTAGCTGTGTAGCCCAGGCTGGCCTCAAACTTAGAGATCCACATGCCTCAGCCTTTCTAATGCTGGGATTAAATGTTCTACCACTCACTATTGCTTGGTGATATTTAAGGTTTTAATCTTTTTTCCCCTTCATGTGTGCCTTTGTGCATTTGTGTGTGTATATGTGCACACTTTTGCACATGTAAGCCTGTGTGTATGTGTGTTCCTGTGTGTCTTTTCTCAGTCTGCTGTTGGAGTCATCGAGTATGTGGGTAGAGACAGCCATTGGGACTCTCTTTACTGGAGACAAGGGGAATAATTCCTGGGACTTTGAGCTTTCTTCACCAGGCAGCAGTGCTCCTAGGACTGGGGGCATTAGCTAGTCAGCTGACTTGCAATGAAGCAAGGTCACCATCCTGTTAGTTAATTCCACATAGGGAGTTAAGACAAAGGGTATTTCCACATCACACACCTAGTAGATAACAAAGTCATGTTCAAAAGGCTTCTATGAAGTGACAAAGTGCTGCCCCACTCACAGCTGGAGTGAGGCTGCTTCGGTGAGAATGCTGTTTATGCTGACTTTAGGTCCATCTGGATTTTATTTGTACAGGAAGATTTCATCTATACTGTTTTCATAGATCTGCTATAAGAAATGATCACAAAATTGGTGAGTCCTCATGAGAGAACTGTCTAGGAAGACCCCCTTTAGATAGAGGTGTGTGGCCCTAACCTTTAAGGCCTGGCATATGGTTGGCAGATTATTATTAGAGAAGTAAATAAAATATTCTGATACAAATGAGCCATTGTCTATATTTTGCAGGGAAAATCTACATAGAGAAATGTGCACTACAAAGTCTTCATTTCACTTTTTAATTTTAGGGGTTTGAGTATTAATTAATCACATTAGAAGAGTAGCAATAAACAAGTCTTCCCACAAAGAGAAGAAAACAAGTATGAACAAATATTTAATGTTTAACAATTCTCCCCCCAATATGTCTTTACTTTTCCTTTTTGATAGTAGGGAAAAATAGGTGACATCAAGCCTTCTATTCTTAGTATCTTTGACACATAATCCACTAATTTCACAGCATAGGAAGTGAGGCCATCACAGCACAGGAAGTGAGGCCATGTTTATTTCTTTCTTCTTTTTTTTTTGTTTTTCTTATGAGCCTCATTTTTTCAGTTGATTATATCACACTTTAAAAACAAAAGTAGTCATCTCTAACCAAAGGATTTTAATATTCATGTATTTTTCAAGAATTCCAGAGATCTACCTGCTTTCACCTGTCTCCTTCCCCTATCTGAGTAGCTAGGGTTAGAGAAACAGGGACCAATGGTATTTTGTTGTTGTTTTAAATATGGCTTTTTTGGGCTTTCATGCTTGCAGCAGCTAATTTATCAAGTGAATCATTTCCCTTGTTCTGTCTTTAGGGTGCTAGAAATGCTAGGGACAGAATCAAAGCCTTTTATAAGGTAAGTACCCATTCTGCCACAAAATTACATTTCCGGGCCTTTGTGTATTTGGAGAGAGAGAGGAGAGAGAGAGAGAGAGAGAGAGAGAGAGAGAGAGAGAGAGAGAGAGAGAGAGAGAGAGAGAGAGAGATGTGCAGCAGCTTCCTAGAATGTAGGACCCAGTCAGCCAAGGTTGGGTGTTGACAGGTAAGAAGGGCTTCCTTCCCTAAGCCAGGTGGTCTGGCCACTTGACTGCTGGCAGAACACTACTTTGGGCAGAGCGCCAGGGGGAAGAAGAAGCTGTGTCACAGCTGGAAAGCTTGAAATATCCTCATTGCCTCACCCACCACCCACCCATGCAATGACTTAATGGATCTGCTGCTAGCATTTACAGAGCAAGAAAGCGCCAAGGGCTTCCCTCTTAGTAGGTGAAAGGTTAAGCTGCTTATTGGGAAAACACAGATGGATGGGTGGGAAGGAACCCTTGTGAATCTGGAATCCTCATTAAAAAAGATACAAATATGGGCCAGATATGTTTTAGATCCCTTTAATTCCCTTCTTTTATTTTTCTTTGTTCTTTTTCTCCTCTTTCTCTCCTCTCTGCCTTTAAATTTGTGTTCCTGATCTGTGCTGGGAAGCCATGATTATCTCAGCATTGTTTGTATCTAATCTGGTTATGTGTCTATCATGTTAAACTTGGTTCCATTCTCACTGAAGCAATGTTCTATCATACAAGTGAACCTCTTCTATGTCAAAGGTTAACACTTTTGTTAGGTTCTTCCCTAAAGAGCCAAAGTAGTAAGGAATGAGGATGGGAGATAAAGATGGGCTTATGGAATCTACTTTTTAACAGAATGCTGTTAACAGGGAAACTGAGGCTGGAACACCCTGTGGGCTCAAGAGTTGTGGTCAACCTGAGCAACATGGTGCTTCCTGTCTTTCAGAAACCGTGAGAGGTTGGAAGCTTCATTAAATTTAGCAAAGTGGAAACATCTGGTTGAAAACTGAGGGGAAAATCATGTGAGCTTCTGAATTAACAGAAAAACCCCACTACTGCTCATTAGTTATCAGTCATAAAATCATATAAAATGTATGACTTTCTAGTTTTCCCTCCAGAGCAGAACTAGACCTATCTTGGCATCATTTGCATGATTAGGTCATTCCTATTGTTTGAGTGTCTTTATAGAAGTTGAGTGGGACTCATGCATCCTTGCTGTTGAAGTGAAGGGAAGTCATAAAGTGTACTAGAATGAGATGATGTAGGTCACAGTGGCTACCCTGGTGATCGAGAGCATATTTCTATGTCACCTAAAGCATGATAAGCATGCACAAAGGAAACATACAACCACTGAATACAAAGGACAAGATATGTGTGTTTTCTCTCTCACTAGAGACAGTTCCTTTATGTATAATCGTCTTTGTGGGCCCCTGTGTCAGTGCAATGAGACTTCCTGTGAAGACCTGTTACATATATTGGCAGATTTTACAATGGGTTTTGACAATTTTATATGAGAACAAAGCAATTACAATGAATAAGTATGAAATTATAAAATCTCTAGCAACCTATTCACCATGAAGAGCTTTTCAGAGGACAAAGTGGAACAACAAAAGATAAAAGACGGGTAGGTGCCTGCCAGAAAGAAAGAAACAAGAAATCACATTCCAATAGCCAAAACATCTTAAGTTTCACTTTTACTTTTGTCTTTCTAATTTGTCCATCTCCAGGGTTCTCAAGGATCTTCTGCAACAAACTTTGATCAGAAGATCTGGAAGTCTGCAAATGTTGGAAACAGACAATGATACTGTTCTGTTCTTTCCCCTCAGAGTCAAGCTTGTCACTTGTTGCCCGCATGCCAGTCTTTCTGTGAGTGTGTAAATCTCTCACACTCGGCTTCTTCTTCATCTCCAATAATCTCAACAACCTGTCCCATGGCAGCTGGGGTGTTCAAGCTTTCTAGAGTTGTAGCAGACAGAAGGAATCAGAATCGGAAGACAGATTATTGTTTGCATCCATGGCGAGCCAAGAAACAAAATCACCTGGACAGAGCATTGTATTTTTTAATTTATCCAGTTTTACTTGCTTTAGGCCCAACTGAAGAAACTGAAAAAAAAAAAAAAAAAAAAGACTTAGTCCATTTATTTTAGTGTAGTTTGTAAGGTAAGAATAGGCTGTGCATTTTAAGATGGTTATAAACAGCAACAACTAGTATGTCCAAGCACATGGAAGTCATACACTTAAGCTTTGGTGTTCATATGTAAGGTTTTCTTGGGACTTAGCTGTGTTCATTATATCCATATAGTGTAGAAATTGCTTTGAATACAGTATCTACAATACTTATTGTCGGCTCTTTGCAAAAAAATATCCTAATACTTTATTTAAATCTATTTTAAATATACATAATGGTGTTCTACTAGAAAACTGGATTTTCTTGGGCAGAAATTTTATATAACTAGAATTGTCATTGCCTTAGTGGATAACAAACACAATGACATATCTAGCACTTACATGAAAGTATTTGTTCCAGAGACATACAATAATACAGGTTTTATTTTTACTTGGTTTTTAAAGACATATTTTAGTTTTTAATTTGTGTGTATTTGTGTGTTATGTGTTGTATGTGTGTGTCTGTGTGATGCATGCATTTACCTTCAGAGACCAAAAGGGGGCACTAGATATCCTGGAGCTGGAATTTTAGGGTGTTGTTAGGTCATTTGACATGGATGCTTAAAATAGAATTCTGGTCCTCTGGAAGAGCAGCAAGTACTCTGAGCCATCGAGATGACTCTCCAGGCCGATGTACAGCTTTTAGAAGGCCATGCAACACAACCTTCTTGTTGCCTAAGCTTTGCTTTTCTTGGTGCATATCATGGAACTTGCATAACTAAAATTTTGCTTTATACATAAACCCTAAATTTGGAGTGTATCAAGGTTTTCATGGTTGAGGATCTTTGGTATTTTAATGTATATCCACTTCTCAGATGTTGTGTGTTGGACCTTAATACATGCAAATTATCTACCAAATCCGGCAAATAACAACAGCACAGACTCAAGACCAATTTCTTTCTCATTATATTTTCCCATTGTTTAGGAATTGAGAGGGCTTATCTGGGTAATGTTTCTCCCCAGGAGATCTATTGTTGCTACCTGGTGGCATTTGCCTTTTGTCCTTGTTTCTTTGATGACTCCAATGGTGGCTATTTGGTAAGGGTTCCTATCAGACTGGGTTTGGTAACCCACCCTACCTTTATATATCATGTCTGGGCTCTGAAATACAAGCAAGATTTCTAATGTGGCATCCAATGCTCTTAAAACAAAAGTCAGATCAAACTGCAATTTATTTTAGAGGTAAGAGCCAGTGTTGACAGAATGTTATTTCTGTCACACAGTTCACCCTAGTGCTTACCAGACAGAACACATGTGAGGGCAGGATATTACATCCCTCTTTCACAATGGATGAAGTTTTCCTAATGATGGCCTGCTGGTTAAAAGAAAAACCAGTATTGAACCTGACTGAACAGAGAATCGCTGTTTAAGAACACATAATCTAAGATGATCTAATCTCAAGGCTGTCATCTTCCACTTGTAGATGGGATGTCCTTTATTTTTGCCACAAGGAGATTAAAATTATTAGCTCAATAAAGGCGCATTTGTTAAAGTTATCTTATTGAAGAGAGCAGATACTGAAGTAACGTAAGCATCCTGAAGCATGCCTTCTGTCCATGTTTCTAAAAGAGGATGAATTATGTCAGTATTTTCTCCAATAGAAATACATTTATAAGAGTTTCTCGGCTTGTTACTTAGATAAACTTGGTATCAAACCGTCCTCCAAATGCTTAGTTTATACCTAGAGATTGGTGCTGCCCTCAGCCTTCATTAGAGAAGTTTCTTTTTACAGCAGGCAGTAGCTAATCTAGTGATCTACAACTACTCACAATCCAAAGGGGAAAAAAAATCAGAGTGCTTGTTCCTCAACTAGATATCCATTTTTACCCATGGCAGGGCTCAAGGAACACTGTGTAAGGAGAAGGGAGGACATATTTAACAGCCAGAGGTTGGAGTGGAGTGCTAAGAAATTTTCCTATGGGACAATAACATGACAGTGGGTAAGGGCCTTTGTTGCTAAGCAGAGCCTTTGTTGCTAATTTTGATGACCTGGATTTGATTCCTACAATTCTTATGGCTACTAGGAGAGAACTAGTTCCTGTAAGTTGTTTTCTGACCTCTGCATGTAGTGAATGTGTACACTCATGTGTCCACATGTACACACAACCCTATGCATTAATACACACAAACAAAATAAATAACTATAAAAAGCTTAAAAATAATATCTGCTGAACAGGACACAGCCATTGCACCTATGGACTCAGTGCAGGGGTTCTACTCATGGAAGACTTGCACAAGACTGGAACCATCACTTTCCTCATGCATCTGGGGGAGGCCCCTGAGGCTCCACTCCTCACTGAAGGACTGCAACCAGCTAAAAGGTTTGGGGATAAAGAGTTCATTTTCTGCACTGGTGTATCCACTGATAAGTTTTCTATATTGCAGTTAATGACCGGCCACTCATGTCCATTCAAGCAAATATAATTAAACCCCACGGGTAAGAAAGAAATGTCATCAAAGTAGGAGGGGCCTTGTTGGAAAGAAGAAAGGCTTCCGGAGACAAAGCAAGACATGAGAGTAAAACAAAATGAGATGGGGTGGGTAAGAAAGACATAAGAGGGGACGAAAATGCCCCAAGTTCAGTGTTTACACACATGAAATTGTTGAAGAGTAAAAAATAATCTTGGTTTTTAATCACATAATTTTTGAGAGAAAATATTGTTGCTTGTAATATATGAAGAGAACAGGAATCTTACATGCATGCTGTAATATGCAAATATATGGGAAGTGAGGGAAATAAAAGGCACTTGAAGCATTGTTGCTAAAGCTGGAAATATAGTCCAATGGGAGATATCAGGCCTTGGGTTCAGTCCCCCAGAGAACCAAATTCAATACCCTTCTCGAGTTTCTCTATCACCTTTGGTATCCTTGCTTGCCAGCAAGGTCAGAGAGGTAATGCTTGTACTTGACTTTGCCAAATGGAGAATTCTGGACCCTTCTTCTACCTTGGATCTACTTTAGTGACTGGCTTCATTCTTTGTGCATCTCACCCGTGAGGTATCGCAGTTGATGCTTCTTTCCTGTGTCACGTTAGGTCTTTGTTGCTCTTTCCACAGCTGATGGCTAGTGGTTAAAGCTGTTAGCAGCAGCGGTAAGGTTGCTGTGGCTAATACCAGCAGTTAAACTCATTGTCACTGCCCGAGAGGCCCCTTGCACTTCCTTGTTCTTTAAAAAGTCACATTATATTGTGGGACTAGCTTGTAAAATTTTGTGGGCAATCAGAACCCCTTGAAGTTTTCACACAGAGAAAGGAAAGGGTTTGCCCTGTGAGAAAACCAGGGTTGGATATTTTTGTCCTTTTCTTTTTAGTGCAAAGCATCCCAAAGAAGCTTTTTAATGGCAAAACAGTTCATCAAAACTGAGACCAGTGCTGCAGAACAGTCTGTGGTTTCTGTAGTTACTGTTAGCGTTATGTATTGTGTGCATTTTAAGAACTTTGAATGTCTAGTAGAGTCTGTACTTTTTGCGGCTTGTCTGGGCTCAAATTCATAACCTCATGAAAAGTTATTTTATTGGCTAAAAATGAACTCTGCCCCTTCACTGTCAGACACTACAAATGGAGATAGCGAGAGCCTTTGAAAATGCTTTATAATGTAGTGAAAAGGGAAACCACTCCGTTTACCGTCTTCAGAGATCTGAAAAACATGAACAGTGACGTCTGATAGGAGGCCACTTTGGCGTTTGCCTTGAAATGGCTTTCTGTGAAGCATTTTTCCCTCACAACAGGACTGATTATTGTCAGGTCCCTTCTTGACTTTTTTTTTTTTTTCTGGTAGTTGTTTCCTTTTCCTTCAAACCAAGTTAGAGCTCCGTGATTGGTCGACTCTCCACAAACTCACTGTGGCTCTTGTCGTCTAGTTAGGAGATTCTGGAAATCCCCCTGGTGTCTTTTTTATCTTATTTACCAAATATGTCTCTAGTTGTGTGGCTATGAAATTTTATCCAAAGAGCTGACTGGCTCTTTCTGACTTTAGCACACACTGAAGTTTATCGTTTGACTTACTTGCTCAGTCTAGAATTCATAAAGAAGTCCCTAGTGGAACAGTGGCCACATATTGTCTCAAATAAGATTACTTAGCATTATTTTAATGTGAGAGGAAAGCTCTGGAGAGCTACCATTGCTTCTCTGGCTGGTGGGTGGTGCAGTGAGGAATGGGAAGTGTATGAGCATTACCAGATAATTCTATCTGACCTTTCCCCGGGCCATTTTTTTCTGTTGTTGCCCTGTGCCCTGTTTCCTCTGGGGCCATCAAGAGGATAACCCTGAGATATCAGCCCCCTTAAAGCGGCAGCTCTTACTCTGAATTTCTTTGAGATAACACTACTCTTCATTGTCTTTGGCTCCTTCACTGTCTTTTGGCTCCCTTGGTACCAAAGTTAGGCCCAGTCCTTCAGAAGAAGGTGGCGGTCTTCCAGCGACTAGGAAATCTTGATAAAACTATATGGTATACCCATTGAGGGCATTTGTAGTTTAACCAGGGTCTTCTGAAAATGCAAGCATAAGAGTTAAAGGTTGATTTTTCTCCCACTGTACTTACCTGTCCTACGTATGCACTACATCTTCTAAACTATACAGTAGGTAAGCTAGGTAAGGTACTCTGGTTTGGGTCTTAACTGAGTTTTTCAGGATGTGACAAAGTTTATTTCACTTTTCTCCCTTGCCTCCCTCCTCTTTCCCTTCCTCTCCTCCTCTTTCCTTCCTTCCTTTCTTTTTTTATTCCCCTTCCTGTTTTTCTATCTTAAGTGCTTCAGCCTAATCAGATATCTGCTCCATATGATAGTTCATAAGGAACATGGGTTAAAAGAGACAAACACCAGCCTTCTTTAAAAATATAACTTTCTATTGATTCTTTGTAACTCATCATGTAATTCAGTCCCACCCATCTCCAAATGCCATCCTTTTTGTCCACACTTCTTTGCTTCATTGTAATGACTCATTGGTCTAGTATGAGGCCTCTGGCTTCTGCTACACTCTCAATACAAGAACCTCACTGGGAGTCCTCCTGGTTATTCTGTTGTTGCCCTGTGCCATGGAGATCCTGCAGCTTTGGATCTGCAGGACCTGCTCTTTCAGGTGCTCCAGCAGATCATAGAAGAGAAAGATGTTGGGGTGGGCCAACTCAAAGCATTGGATCTGGGCCTGAGAAGTAACCGAGTTGATAAACCCACTAGTTCTCCTGGGCTCCTACCACAAGGGTGAGCTCTCTAGAACTTCCCTGGATAGCTCAGCAAAGGCTGCACCTGGCAGGAGGCAGGTTCAGCTTTCCTGCTCTCATGCCCTGGGGCTGGCTCACAGCTCTTCTGAGTGCAGCGTCCAGCTCTTCCATTCTCATGACCTCTCAGTCAGCTTTCCCAGGGCCTACTTTCCATGTGGCAGGTGGTGGATGAATGTGTGTGTGTGTCCGTATCCTGTGCCACCCCATAGCAGACTACGGGTGGGCCTAGCTCTCCTGAGTTCAGGCTCTCAGGATTAGATCTACTGTAGCGTTCAGGTGTAGGGTATAGCAATTGTAGTAGAAAGTACAGAGGAACAGGGATCCAAACGAGGTGGATAAATGCCAGAGATGGCCTCTTTCCAGAGAAGCAAGAGAGAGAGGATGGATAATGTAAATGGAGGGAAAGCAGCTGCAAATCTCCACAAGAGCTCTGCCTGTGGTCATGATTTTTGTAACCTAGGCAATTCACTTGCTGTCTTGAACATTAGGTTTACATTTGTAAAGTGATGGTCATTTTACTCTTCAAAACAGAAGCATCTAAGATGAAACTTTATCAGGAAAATGTAAATCAGTTAGTTTAGTTTATGAGACTGAAAGGCTAAGGAGGGCTTCTTACTCTGAAATAAAACTATCAATATGTTATTATTTTTGGCCTCTGTCAGTTTGAATCATGATTAGAATGAACCCTTAGTGAAAAGCTGTATCTGGAGAAGAAACACAAGTGAAGTGTGATCCAGAGAACTGAGTAAGATGAACAGCATCATGTTCCAGGGGCTTGGGGAAAGAGACGATGACTTTATCAACGAAGCAAGGGAACCTGAAGTGTCAATTTAGGTTTAGATAACTTCTGAGTATTCTGGTTTAGTGAGTGCCAAAGACTACAACTTATGAGCTATGCAATATCATTTGATATTATCAAAGGACACTATAAAATCATCATTTGAAGTTGCCCAAGAATTTGGATATGGTAAGTTTCAGTGATAATGGTCCTTGAAAGCTCTGTTAATTTCCCTCCATTTCCTTCTGGGTAAATTACAATCAAATCATAGCGTCTTGGACAAAATAGACAGCAGTGGTTACTGCAGTAGTACAGAGACGAAGTGAAGGCCTATGACACTTGACAGTCTCATAGAGAACGAGGAGCCATTTGAAGACACACCTGGAGGAAATGTGAAAGGACTCTTACTGGAGAGAGTTGAATGAGTTGTGGCTGTGAGTTGACTCAAGTGAGAACCTCAAAACTGCACGGTGCACTCAAGTCTCTCAGTTCTGTTCTCACATTATAGGGAAGTGCAACCTAGGAACACCATGATTCCATCGACAATTCTTACCTTCAGGTCACATGTAACAATCTACCACATTCCTTGTAGGTCATGTTCCATATTGAGTAGGGCATATTAATGAAAACATCATTGACCTAGGGATCCACTGTCAGCCTCCTTGGAGAAAGCAGTCCTGTTTTAGGACGAGTTGATGCCTTAGCTCCTCCCCTTAGGGGACTTCATAGCATGTTTTCAGATGATTCTCTGTGATGCTAATAACTTCCTGTTCTGTCTTCTGGGGTATTAACATAGATACTGGAGTACAGCATATCTTTTTCAAGATAAGTGAAGTGGGAACTTAAGGCTTCTATGGAAAGTTCGTTGGATGGTGTTTTGCTGCGGCAAATGTTTAGCCGAAGTGGACACAGGTGAAACTTTCAAAAGAACATTTAGCTGAGGTAGACACAGGTAAAAGGATGTTCTGCTAAAGCAAGCTCGTGAAAGGACACATGGGGAACTCTGCTGATAGCAGGCATGTATTGCTCCACCTTACATTGTTTGGTTGAGCTGCATTTGTCAAGACTCCACAGGGAGAAATGCACCAGAAACATTCTAGTAGTGTGCTGAAGTTTCTTGCCGCTTCCACAGACTCGAGCTGATGGGCAGTATGATGTCAGCTGAGACAGATGCATGTGCTGAGGCAAGACCCGTTCAGGACTCTTATTTGATGGGCATAAAAAGGACTCAACGGACAGTGATAAAGGCTGAGCTTGGCTTGCTCATAGGGCTAGCTGTGCAACACTTGTGGGACTCAAGTCTTTGCTGATCTTTGCTTCCCTAAGAGAAGAAGCACAGCTGAGAATTCCTGGCATTCCTTCTGGGCTCTCTTGCTGACTTGAGCTGAGGCCGAGGCCTGGCCATCTCTGTTAGGTCACTGCTGTTGATTGCTATTTGCTATCCCGACTTTCCAGAAACTGGACTGCTGGTGTATCCACAAAGAGTTTGCAACTAGATCAAACTACTGCTGCTGCTGACCTGTGAACTGAACCACCAATTTCGAGACAATACAGACAGGAGTTGCTCCGAAGAACCTTTCTAAACAGGTTTGCTTCCCCCATATTCTTTCTGTTTCACTACCTCTGGTGGGTAGTGGGCTACAAGAGAGCTTAAAGTGTTTAAAAATTATTATTAAAAATTGATTTTGAAAAAATTAAAGTTACAGATAAGATGGAAAATAAATGCAGTGTCTTGGAGGAACCCTTTTCAGAGAAAGTGACTATCCTACTTGCATACCTTCCATTGGGGAAGCTCAGAATTGCTTTATCTATGGCCTCTCTGCTGATCTTCAAAAATACTGAGATCCACTTGTTTGTAGGGTGGTCAACTTGTCTGATGTCTTTGGAGCTATTCCAGTTGAAGCATTAAGATTCTGTATTCTGGGAGCTTCTGAAATTCAGCCTCATGCAGATTAGTAATTCGAGCACTTTCAATAGAGGTAAGTGGCAACTCAGGGTGATCCTTCTTGGTTATTTTTCCTCTAAATTCAGTTCCTCACCTCATTCACAGTAATTCCTGTTTACTTTTTTTAAAAAATATTTTTGTACATTAAATTTACTCATAAAACAGTCTGAAATGTACAATTTTCCCCTTTATCTTCTAGACAAATTGTTGCATTCTCATTTTTGGTGTAGGACTTGTTTTGAACAGTATATAGGAACATCAGATCACAGTATTTGCTTGTGAGGATTTAGGACTAGGAACAGCTTCATAGTCTGCATAGTAGCAACATGAGGTTTCACGGATTTTTGCATGGTAGTTGACGATGCTGCATGGGCACATAGCTGAGCCTAGAATCCCACTTATAAGTGTCTCTCACAGCAGCACAAAGACATAAAGAGAGGTCATTCTGTAGGATCCTTTGGAGTAATAAATACTAGAATTGTCTGCTCATATAGCTGACAAAGATGTAAAAGGAGGTAATTAAGCAAATTTCAGTTTTTGAAGCATTCTTTGAAAGAATATGATTTTTTTCTTACAACTTTATTTAAAAAAGAGGTACATGTACAGATTTTTAAAAGCATTTTGGCATAAAGCTATATGAATATTTTTTGTCAGTACTTAATTTTTTTAGAGGCTTGATAATATGCATTGAAATCTTACTAGTTACGATAAGCATAAAGTACATGTAGGACAGAACGTAACATAGAAACAGTCAGAGTTTTCTTGGTGTGTATAGCTTAAACATAATGATTTTTTAATATCAAAAAGAGCCACAAGGCTATATTCTTAGCTTTTGAATTATTAATGACTTAAGGTCCAGGTATACCACACTCTGAGAGGGTGCTATACACTTATGTTTTTTCTAAGACGGACTGAGAAAAAAATTTACTTGTTGGCCTTTCTTTTTTTGAGCTTCATATGGCCAGTGAGTTGTTTCTGGGGTGTTCAGAGCTTTCTGGGGTTAGTATCTAATTATAAGTGACTGAATTTTATATCTGTTCTTTTGTGACTGGGTTATTTCACTCTGGATGATATTCTCTAGATGCATTCATTTTCCCAGTAATTTCATAAAGTCGTTGTTTCTAATAGATGAGTAGTACTCCATTGTGTAAATATACCACAATTTTTGTATTCATTCATCTACTGAAGGACATCTGGGTTCTTTCCAGCTTCTGGCTAACAATATAAATTTTTAATAAAAGCATGAGATTAATTCACAGTTAATGATAGAGGATTTTATAATGTAAAAGCAAGAGAATAGCAAATTAAAACTCATGCACATTATATTTCACATCTACTATTTTTTCTTTTCTGGAACTCATACATACTTAAAACATGCAAATTGTTAATATTTAGGAAGAAAATGGAAGAGAAAAAGTTATTAGGAAATTAGCCTCTGTATTACTATTGTTGTTTTATACTTACAATTACTTTTAGAGTAACAATGTTTCCAGAAAAAGAGTATTTGCAATCCCACCAACAGTGGAGGAGTGTTCCTCTTTATCCACATCCTCACCAGCATATGCTGTCCTCTGAGTTTTTTATATTAACTATTCTGACTTGCATGAGGTGGAATCTCAAGGTTGTTTTGATTTGCATTTCCCTGATGACTAAGGATTTTCAACACTTATTTAGGTGCTTCTCAGCCATTCAGTATTCCTCAGTTGAGAATTCTTTGATCTGCTTTGTATCCCATTTTTAGTAGGGTTAATTTGATTCTCTAGGGTCTAACTTCCTGAGTTCTTTGTATATGTTGGATATTAGCCCTCTGTCAGATGTAGGACTGGTAAAGACTTTTCCCCAATCTGTTGGCTGCCATTTAGTCCTTTTGACAGTGTCCTTTGCCTTTAAGAAGAAGCTCTGCAATTTTATGAGACTCCATTATTCAATTCTTGTTCTTAGAGCATAAGCCATTGATGTTCTGTTCAGAAAAATTTCTTCTGTTCCTGTGTGTTCTAAGTTTTTCCCATTTTTTTTTTCTATTAGTTTTAGTGTGCCTGTTTTTTATGGGGAGGTCTTTGATCCTTGAGCTTTGTACAAGGAGAAAAGAATGGATTGATTTGTATTCTTCTGCATGCTGATTGCCAGTTGAACAAGCACCATTTGTTGAAGATGCTGCCTTTTTTTTTCACTGACAATTTTTTAGCTCCTTTATCAAAGATCAAGTGGCCATGGGTGTGTGGATTATACTCTGGGTCTTCAATTATATTCCATTGATCGACCTGCCTGTCTCTGTACCAATACTATGCAGTTTTGATCATAATTGATCTGTAATGCAGCTTGAGGTCAGGGATGGTGACTCTCAAAGTTCTTTTATTGTTGAGAATAGTTTTCACTCTCCTGGCTTTTTTTTGTTATTCCAAATGAATTTGCAAATTGCTCTAACTCTATAAAAAATTGAGTTAGATTTTGATGGGGATTGCATTGAATATGTAGATCGCTTTTGGCAAGATGGTATTTTTACTATATTAATTCTGCCAATTCATGAGCATGGGAGATCATTCTAACTTTTGAGATCTTCAAATAATACTACCTGATTACCCAGATATACCACTCCTGGGAATATACCCAAAAGTCACTCCAACATATAACAAGGACACATGCTCCACCATGCTCATAGCAGCCTTATTTATAATAGCCAGCAGCTGGAAAGAACCCAGATGTCCTTCAACAGGGGAATGGATGCAGAAAAATGTGATATATTAGACAATGGAGTACTACTCAGTTATTAAAAGCAATGACTTCATGAAACTTAGGCAAATGTATGGAACTAGAAACTATCATCCTGAGTGAGGTAACCCAGCTACAAAAGAATACATATGGTATGCACTCGCTGAGAAGTGTATATCAGCATCAAAAAAAATTTCAGAATATCCAAGAAACAATTCACAGACCTTATGAAGCTCAAAAAGAAGGAAGGCCAGAATGTGAATGCCTCAGTTCTTAGAAGGAAGAACAACATACTCACGGGAGGAAATACAGGAGCAAATAAAGGAGCAGGAATTGATGAAAAGATCATCCAGCGACTTTCTCACCGGGGGATCCATCCCTTATTCAGCCACCAAACCCAGTCACTATTGCTGATGCCAAGAAGTGCTTGGTAGCAGAAGCCCGATATGGTTGTCTCCTCAGAGGCTTTGCCAGAGTCATACTGAAGCAGATATGGATGCTTGCAGCTAGCCATTGTAAAGAACATGGGGACCCCAATGAAGGAGCTAGAGAAAGGACTGAAGGAGCTGAAAGGGTCTGCAACCCCACAGGAAGAACAACAATATCAACCAACCAAACCATTCAGAGCTCCCAGGGACTAAAACACCAACTAAAGAGTACTCATGGAGAGACCCATAGCTCTAGTTGCATATGTATCAGAGGATGGCATTATCTGGCATCAGTGGTAGGGTAGGCCTTTGGTCCAGTGAAGCTTTGTTTTCCCAGTGTAGTGGAATGCGAAGGCACTGAGGTAGGAGTGGATGGATGGGAGGGGCAGCATCCTCATGGATGCAAGGGGAGTGAGAGAGGGGATGGGAGTGTGGAAAAGGGAATAAAATTTGCAATTGTAAAGACAGAGACTATCCAATAAAATGATAAAAAAGGAAAATGAATATTTGCAGTACTGTTCACCATTTTTAATTTTTCTTAAGTTCAGCTCTCAGTTTTGGCAGCATGAAAACATATTATAAATTTTAGTTTCATATCCTGTTCTACCTGCCATGCACCAGTATCAATGTATTTTGTGGTCAATTATTAGCAGCTAAGTTATCTAAAAAATAATTAAGTAGCTCTTTCATGTGCTCACCAGTTTTTCTAAATGCATGGCTGTCTTCTTTTTTTTTTTTTTTTTTTTTTTTAAGATGAGAATGACCATATGGACAGAAAATATATTTAAAATGTTTATCAGTTTTCCTAAAGCCACAATTACAAGGGAAACAGGAAATTAAAATAAGGTCTATATGTGTACTTGATCCTCTCGTATTTTAAAATTTTATTCATTCAGGAAATTAAATGATATTGAATGAAAATGATTTGTGATCTTTCAAGGGTTTGGGAGAGAATATGGCATGGCCTAGAAGACAATGAAAGAGATCGTAATGGCAGGGGGATTGAGCAGATTTTCAAATAATGCAGAGAAAGACTAATAACCAGGAGTGGCCAACTCATTATGGCTTATGCCTTTTGTCTTCTCTTTTGTTTTGTCTTCTACATAGAATTCTATGAATATGAGTGGACTGGAGAGGCTTTCTATCATTTAATCACAATGATTCTGATAACACAGGGAAAATGATGCACACGTGGAAGGAAACTGTGTCTTCATTAGCTGCATGAGGAAGGGAAAAGTGAGTCAAGCATTACCTTCCTGAAGATACATGCTGATTATATTAGTTATAATTTGCTCCCAGAAAATGTTCATTTGAATAGTTTTGGCTTTAGATAGCTTTTCTTCTCTCTCTCTCTTCCCCCCTCCCTCCTTCCCATCCCCCCTCTGTACACACACACACACACACACACACACACACACACACACACACACACACACACACACAGGTTTCCAGTATCCTTAGACCTAAAAAGGGAAAGTCAGTTGAGGTGTGAAAAAGAATCATGATGAATCCTTACAGCATCAACTGCTCCTTCAGTCTTGTGTAATGGAGGGTCTAAAGAGAAGAACAATCATTTTCAACCACAGCTTTGCAATGCTATCCAGAGATAATTGAGAAGGAACCAGAAAGTGATGTTTTAACTTTGATATTCTAAACATCTATAATTCTCCTTAAAGTAATTTGTCTGGTATCTTTAGGACCCTTTGGTCTAGGGTCTCAAGATTACATTGGAATTCTAGTCTGAATAGATTAACCTTGTTGATTAAAAAAAAAAAAGGCTATCATGATGTCGAAGATGATGTTTTTACTTGTTATTATTGTTTTGTTTGTACTTGAAATAACTTTAGCATTATAATTTAAAGATTTACTTTTACACACTAAATATATATGTCCGTGGATTCATGAATAGTTTATTGCCAGGTTCTTGCCATTGTAGAAGATTTCAAAATTAACCATTTCCACTGGGGTTCACTGGGTCCGGAAGTATTCACTTTTGGTACAATTCTCATGATCAGTTTTCTCACCTGTTGCTCCTCTTTATCTTCATCTTGGCAGCACTGGGTCATGTCCTAAGACTTTATTTTCTTCCAGTCTCCTGTTCGGTGACGTAGGAGATGAGATTTCAGTTAAGGAGTCTTTGATATAGAAAACAAATGAAGATCTGGAATGATAAATGTCTGAGAGCTGAAGATGGCGAAGACATCAGTCTCGTAGCTGTGTTAGTGGTTTGGAGGATGGAGTGTGTGTGGGGAGTTCCACAAGACCATTTGGCTAATGTCAGTAAACGGTATGCCAGATTAGGTATCTGAACACATCTAAGAAGGAAATTAGGAAGGATGACAATGAACTTGGAAAATGCTGTACATATGGCATCTGTCTTCAGTGCATTTAATAGCCCCCTCTATCACATCTGTCATAGTTAAGCAGACAATGTCCTGATTTTGGCCAAGTTGATTTAATACTTATTTGTTGTAGCCATTTCTAAAGCCACACAAAACTTCCATAATAGTTTTTTATGAACTTCCCACTATTACTGATGTGGAAACCGAGACTAGCAATGTGAATTCTGCTATGAGCACACAAGGCAATGTTGGGCCTGACTCTATTCAAGAGGTGGGTTCTAAGCAGTCACCCTAAAAAATTTATTTTTTTGTAGCCCAATAAGGTCAGCTTCATTGTTCTTTATTTTTTCACTTCTCTAAAGCTAGGCAGATAGTACTGTTTATTTGTTTGTTTCTTAGAGGCTGTAATGACCTGGAACTTTTTTTATTATTTTATATTAATCAGTTTCACATTTCTGTGTTGTCCCTGTTGGGTATTATATGTTGGGTAAGAAATATGGTGAAAATATATGTGACTTATTTCTACACTGTCCTCATGATAGTGTAGTAGACTTGCCTGTGCTGATAAAAGTGTACATAAGTCTCAGAGTCCACTCATTCATTCACCCATCTTACCTCCTCTCCATCGGTGCTAGCCAGACTCTTGTCTTTCTATGGCCATATATTTTCTGCTGATCTAGGATGAAACTATTGATCATGTTTTCTTCTCAACCCCTGAAACTTAGATTTAGTCTTTTAGAATAATGTTTTCACATTCTGTTTATTTGTTCTTATAAACCTATATAATTAGACATTTAGCCTCATTCCAGCATCCAGGGATTTATGATATGTAACTCAGATAAACATGAGTGTTTTTATTTTCATTTCTTCACCCACCTATTGCTTATAAAAGACATACTTTTCTAAATTTTAAGCTCCATAATATATAAAAATACCACTCATCTTTGAATACTTGTTGTTTCAACGCCTATTTAGCAGACACTCAATAAATATTTGTTGAATAAATAAATAAACAAGCTTAAGATGGTTTAAAAGTTTAGATTCTAAAGGTAAAGAGATTAAGAACCACCTACCGATCAGTACACTCTTGTTATTCTGAGTTTTGCTCTATTGTGGAGGTCTACCACGGTGCTACATTCCTTTTATTGTTTTATGATGTTGATTTGCGTGGGCTTGTACTGCATGTAGTAGAGCCTGTGTGGTTTGGCAAATAGAAGGGATTTTAATTTGCTTTGAGTGATTCAAACATGTTTCCATAACAACTGTTTTATTTGCTTCCTTGGTTTATTTTTAGTAATTTTTTTTGAGGCTTAATCACAGACCAGACTGTTACATGTTGCATTCTTGAATATGTATTCAGGAAACACGCTCCCCCTCCCCCCTTTCCTTTCCTCTGCCTGTCATCTGGCCATTTGCTTGTGTAGGTAGAAGAGCCAAGTTTATAATTACCTAATAAGAATATTTAGGGCAATTTTGAGAATGTGTCTATGGGATGTTACAAATGATACTAAAATATTTCCTTGGCTTTTGTTATTTCTGAGACCTTTGAGCAATGCTCAGGGAAAAGTTAAACTGAAATGGCTGAGTGAATTTGTGGATAAATATCAATACAAATGTACAACTGATAAGGACAGCATAGGAGATTTAAATTTCATACAGTAAAGCTGAAAAAACTTGCATCAGTGGCTCGACTGAGTTATTGTTCCATGACTAGAATCTTCCATGTTGTATATGAAGGAACTTAATATTCTATTCGTGTATAAGCAGGATTTGTCTAATGTTTATTCTTGATCAAACCACTACTCGTGAGTTAAAAATACCTTGAACATGTTTTATTTGAGGATACTAATGTAGAGAGGAATCCAGCACATCCCAGACCTGACCTCAACTATCTTCTTTGTTATGCTATGTCTGCCAGGGTGAAAAGTTTGGGACTTTTTACAATAGTTTTCATGCCAGATGGCGTGGAAGGAATGTTGGCTTGGTAATCTAGAAAATTCAAATTTTTGTTTCTACCGTCTGCTAACAAGCTATGTGACTTTCTGAAAACTCCTTAACCTTAGCCTTTTATTTCCTTACTTATTGAAATAAAATAAAGTAGGGAAAAAGGGATCCAATGGCAGGGAAGAGAGACCAAGGCAGCCCCCATTGCACTTGTTAGGGGAAACACATGAACACCAAGATGTGCATTTGCTGCAAATGTGTAGGATCACTAGGTCCATCTTCTGCAGGCTTCCTGGTTGGTGGCACAGTCTCTGTGAGTCTACATGGTCCCATGTTAGTTAACTCTGGGACTTTTTGTGGCATCCTTGACCTCTTGTAGAGTGGTACCCAATGGGGGAGTCCCCTACTCTGAGGAGAAGGGGGACAATTTAGGGAGAAATTTGTAAGGGTGGGACTAGGAAGAGAAGAGAGAGTAGATTGTGATCAGGGCATAAATGTATTAAAAAACAAACAGATAAAGTGAAGGCCCAACCACATGAGCTCATAGGGCTTTCAACACAAGCATACTTATGTTAAATGGTTTTTTTATACTTGTGAGTTGGGAAAGAGATTATTTTCTTGAACTGTGAAACAATTGTAGCAACTCTTTATGTAGCAAAGGTGAACTTGTAGCTAGTTAAGGACTGTAACCTGCAGCTACTGCTCAGCTTTACCACAACCAGAAAAACCATGGCCAATGCTGCTAGAGGCACAAGAGACAATGCTCCAAAAGTGATTTAACTCTGTGGAAATTGAGAATGAACAGTAAAGAGGATCTTGGTGTCCTGTAGTGTGCAGGTACTGCTTAGTGTCATCACAATCTTGTGAGGCAGGTTTGGGAGAAAACATATATTTAGAAAATTCACAAACTTGATAAAGATCATGAGTGTAGTAATCATCCATGGTAGGGATCAATTCAAAGTTCTCCTTGAGACCAAAAGCCAGCATCTATAACTCCATTATTCCTGAGAAACTCACTCTCCATTCATTTATCTAGTGTTTGTTGTATATATATCAGGTTGCTGACATTGCTCTAGAATAGATGCCTAGTTTTGTATAGAGAATGAACCTAAGTTCCTCCATCATGAAACTTGCTTGCCAACAAGCAGAGCTCTTATTTGTAGACAGACTAAACATATAGGTATGTTGTATGTTTGTAGAGGGTAAGTGAAGTGGAACTTTCTGGTTTATTTAAAGACTCAGTTGTGTCTTGTGATTTTTTTTTTCTGGAAACTGGCTTATGAGAGATGATGTTTTGCTAAGAACAGACATGTAGTGTTTTTTTGGAAGCTGACTGGAAATGGGGCATGTGATGTTTTGCTAGAGCAGTTTCTTGAGTGAACAAGTGATGTTTGGAATGTGTATAAGTATAACCCAACAGTCAGTGGATGGGGATGTTGCATTGGTTCACCTTGACACTCTTTTCTGGGGTTTGTGGGCTTTGCTGATGCTGGCTTTTGCTGAAGATTCTGTGGCACTGGCTCCTCTTTCTTTCTTCCCTGAACATTGCTTGTCATAACTTTGTAGAGAGAAACACACCAAGAACTTCTTGTGATATTCTGATGGCTTATTGTCTCAAGGCTTATTCTGGATAGAACTGCTGTTGCTGACTCATTAATGGTGTTTATGAGTTTGAACTACCCTCTCTGATTCATGTGAACTGAGGTTCTAATACTCTAACAGTGAAGATTGGAAAGTCCCCCAAGACCTATTTCTAAACAGGTCCACACACTCTTTGCACTATTAATTTTTTCTTTCCACTATCTATGGTGGGTTAGAAGGGAGGTTAAAATGTTTAGGAACCCTTATTAAAGTGGGTTTTAGGAATATTTAAGCCTTCAGGTAAGTAATGGGAAAGGTAAAATTAGAGCTGGATGTTAGGATTGTGGAAATGTGATGGAAAGGTACATGAGCTGTCAGGCAGAGGTGTACACCATTGGAATTCTAAGTTTTGACAAAGGATCTAAAGAGATGAAGGAATTCTCTGTACAGATGTATATAGAAACAATATTCATGGCAGAGTGGTGCACAGGTCATGAAGAATGTGCCTGTCTTTTTGCAATCCAGTTACGACAGAGAAGAAGTCAATATAAAGTGGGCTGAATTCATACACTAGCATCCTTCCCCATGGTTTGCTGAGTTTTTAGAAGCAGATTGACTCTTCTTTTTTGTCCTCATCATGATGTTCCATTCTTCTTTCCTAGAAAGACAACTGGGTAGGCTTTTCTTCTAAGTCTTTTTGCTCTGATACTGGGCTCTCAAATTTGCTGATTGTGACTGTTTCTTGATCTGAGCCTAGAATATGGGTTTTTCAGTTATCTGGGAGCAGACCACAGGTTACCAACTAAACAAAGGGAAACAAGGATTCTCATCTCTTCCCACCATGGTCCTTATAAAGCTTTGAAAATAGGAATCGATCAATTCTGTATAGCCAAGTCCCATGACTCAGATTCAAGTTTGTGGCTTTTGGATTGTGGCCTAAGTTTCTGCATTTTATACAAGTTTCCAGATCATGTGCTGATGTTGGCCCATGTTCACTGTGTATCTAGGATGAAGTTGTGTACTATGAAGATGATATGAGCCTGTAGTTCTATTGTGTGTGTGTGTGTGTGTGTGTGTGTGTGTGTGTGTGTGTGGTGTACATATTAGGGCAGGAGTGAGTATACATGTGGAAGCAAGAGGACAATGGCATTACTCAGATTCTATCCACCAGTTAGTTATTTTGAGGTAAGTTCATTCGTTGACCTGGCACTGTTCCACTAAGCCAGGATTGCTGGCTCGTGGGCCCTGGTGATCTTCTTATCTATCAACCTAGTGTAGTGATCACAGGGGAGTCCACACAAGGTGCTGGGGATCAAACTGATCTCCGTGCTTACAAAGCAAGCACTTGGATACTTGAGATATGTGCCTGCTCCGCAGCCCCCAGCACTGACTGCAGTTTAGACAGTGCATCTCTACCCCACAAATCCAAGCTAGGAAAAAATAACTCATCGAATTAAAAAAGGAAAGAAAAGAAAAGACATTCTTACCCTCCGGAAATCTCCATGGGCCTTCTGCCCTCACCTTGTTTTCAGTACCTTTGTCTAACATACTGCCTAGAATCTAAAATTGCTTTCTAATGATCAGAAACTATAATTCTAACCTATTATATTTTTAATAATTATTTTTTTATGTGTATGGGCATTTTGAGTGTGTGTATGTATGTTTTATGCTCATTCTGGACAGAAAAGAGTGTTAGATCTCCAGAAATTAAAGTTACAGACAGTTGTAGAACTCTGTGTTAGTGCTGGGGTGGGAATCCCAGGCCTCTTCAGGAAAGGCGGTCGATCTTCAGCACTAAGCATTCTCTCTAGCCGCACACTTCAAAGTCCATATCTATAATTTTCAGTGCTCTGTCACCCGACCTTCACTTTAATCATTGCCTGTCACCTACCACATTGTGGCCACAATGCCATCATTTCTGTTTCAGAAAGCCGATTGAATCTTCAACTGATGCAGGGATTGCTTGTGAAAGAAACTTGCTGATTTGCTCAGAGCACAGCAATGATATAAACTCCAAAATTTTGAAAATAATTTTCATTAAAGTAATAAAGCTTTAAAAATTAAAGTGCTTTGGATTTGAAGAAAGACTCAAAGAGCAAATATTTATTATATATCTACTATTTATCAAGCATCATTTTTAGACATTTGAGAAATTTCAGTAAGCAAGAAAAAAAACAGAAAACCCAAGTTTGGTGATACTATTAAAATGAGGAATCCACTGTGGCTAGGACAATCAAGCAATCCAGTGGGACAGGAGAAAAGCTGGCAATCATATAAGAAAGAAGGTGGCATTTGAGACAAACCAGGGGACAGGAACATCTATTCAGAAAGTGTTAAAGAATGAATCTTAGTGAGAATGCCTACAAATGCTGTTTAGACCAGTGTAAGTATAATAAACTTAGTAGCTGTGTGTGTGTGTGTGTGTGTGAGAGAGAGAGAGAGAGAGAGAGAGAGAGAGAGAGAGAGAGAGAGAGAGAGAGACAGACAGACAGACACAGAGACAGACACAGAGAGAGATGGAGAGACACACAGAGAGAGACAGACAGACACAGAGACAGAGACAGACAGACACACACACGCGCGCACACACACACACACACACACACACACACAGAGAGAGAGAGAGAGAGAGAGAACCTTATAAAGTGTCATTTATCATCCATACAAGCTTATTTTGGAGTGATCTAAATTGGATATTAAAAGAAATTAAGGAGTCTAATTAAACAGGTTCCACTAAAATGACTCAGTATCTGAAAGTGATTCCACCTGCAGTATAGGCAGGAAATATTTTTGTGAGAATTTGACCTCCATAACCACTTCTTTATGAGCCCTGCCTCACTGAAAGCACTACTTCTGCCTCAGCTAAATTAGGGAAGTCACTTTGACAAGGCCCCAGGTTTTGGCTAAAGAGTTTATTGGTAGGGACAATCCTCTCCCAAGCAGGGAGTGGCAAACAGGTCTTCGAGGTATACCCTGCTGAAGAGGAGGGATTTGTAGTATTCTGTTGAGTGGTAGGAAATGCTCCCAAAAATTCCAGAAAAATGGCTTCAGCATCATCCAGAGGCTTCAAGCATCATCCAGAGCTGTTTTGAAATGTTCATTCTCAGGTCAGCATGAGGATGAGGGGTGCTGACAATATAGGGCTCATAAGAGTGAGTAGGTTTCCATTTGTTCCCACGAGAACATCTGTCTTCACTCTGTTGTCACATTACAATTCACAAGGAACCACATCAAATCAAGATGAACAACCAAGACATGGTCTCTATACCCGAGACCGAGTTGGTCTGGAGATGGGCCAAGGAAGTCAGTATTTTTAGTTCTGTCTACATGAATCTAGTGGGAAGAACCAGTGAGATAGAAAAGATTTGCTAACCCTGGCATTTTGGAATGAGTCTTCTTTGTGATGAGGGGCTGTCCTGATCTTTACAGAAAGTTTATAGCATTCGTAGTTTTTACTTACTAGATGCCTAGAGAACACTTACCCTCATTGCGAAAACCAAAAATTACCAAAGATTACCAGATGTCTATTCAGGACCAATATGCCTTTGTTGAGAACCACTGTTCTATGGTCGTGTTTCTCAGTTTTGTGGAATTCTACCCAGGAGAAATGTAATACTAGCCACATACACAATTTAAATAGTTTTCAGCAACCACCTTTAAATGAACAAAAACATGTAAAACCAACCTTAATTAATATAGCTAACTTAACCCAATACTATTCGAGCTAGTTTTTAATATTCCCTCACTATAAAGTCATCAGTAAGCTATGGATTTATATTGTGTTTCCAAAATTCTTGAGGTCTAATGTGTAACCAACCCAGAACACTTCAAGTGATATTAGCTACAACTAGTATGCTCAGTGGTCTGTGTGGCTGAGACTGTGGTATCTGGCAGACATGCTTTTGGTAGGCATCAGAATCAGTTTTCATGTTCCTTAACATACAGGTTGCTGACATGCTTTACTCTTATTTCAAGCTTCTGCTTCATTAACATGCGAATTCCACACAGATGCCCAGGTAATAAAGGAGGTGTACTTTGAAAACTAGAGGAGGAAAATACTAGCACATTGCTCAAACTAGAGAAGAAAAAAACTAAAGAAATCCTAGTGTATTACTCAAACATGAGTTTTATTTGTTTGTAGTTAGGGTTTTTGTTTGTTCATTTGTTTTGATCAGTGACAGTGACTTGGAGCCCAGAAGACACTGATCATCCTGGGTACTTCCCTAGGTCAACTCTATCTGCTTACAGGACTGTAACTCACATTATTGGGGGACCATCAAGAGCTCTGACAGGTGGCAATACACATCCTTGAGCAGGACCTCCCCTGTCTTCTAAGGGGCCTGTTTTCTTGTTAACATATCTCTCAGTACTTTTTTTTTTTTTTATCTACAACGTTCAAGACTTTAGGATTTCTTTTCTTTTCCTTTTCTGGTTATCATTATCTATCAGAAACCTACTACTGTGTTTTCACCCATAAGTACTTAGGTATTTGCAGAATTAATGATTCTATAAAGGAGAAGGGAAGGAGTGACAGTAAAGTATTTAGTCACGTGTTTGGGGATCAGCTTAACCCTTTGCGTGGCTCCTGTTGCTCTAGAAGTGTGAGTGGCCCTTCCTAAGGTCTTCATCTGTTCTAAGCAATATGTGTGACTCATTTTAAAATGACTGCCTCCCAGGAAGCTATCTCTCAGTCCCCATGATTGCTTCTTCCTGCTGACGAGGTGAAGCCCTATTTTTTCCTTAATGGGACTGGAGATGATCTTTCTGTTTGTGATGTCACCACATGTACCTGGGATGGCCCTCCTCCAGGGCTGTTAGTGCCAGGAACATGCTGGATGCTCAGGCTGAGCCTCTTCCCAAAGCCAGCAGCATTCCAAAGCTTTCACATTTAGATTGACTCAGTCCTAAATAGTGAGCTCCATCACAGGGTGGAAAATTGCCTCCAAAGGGAGTGACTGATGTTACAAATCCTGGCCAAACTACATTATACTTTTTGGTCACATATAAAAGTAGTCTGAGCACTTGTTCTCGTTACTTTTTTTTTTTCTTATACTTTTAACAATGGAAAACAATCTCTCCAAATTTCTTTTGGAACAAGCCTACCCCCTTCCCAGATTTTCCGTGCTGAGATTTAATGTTAACAAAGCGTGAATTAACCATTAGATTTATGAGCTCTGTCTGTATAGCTATGTTCACAGAAAAGATGACAACGTGACTGCAGACACATGGGAAGATGTGATTTAGTGTCTCGGAGGCAGGTGGCTGTCAGAAAAAAGCTAGAAATGAGATGTGCTTCATGTTATGTGATATTCTTTGCTGCCCATTTTATTGTCTTTTCCTTACGAAGCTCTTTTTACTTAAAAAAAGGAAAATAAATAAATATCAAGGGACTTTTTAAATATGAAGGTGTAAATTTTAAGATTTCTTTCCTCTTTATCTAAAGGAGTGATTTTAGGAATTGATCTAAAAACGTCATTCTCACCTCAAAACAGATATTATTCTGGAACCAATTATGAGTGACCTTTTCCTGGGAACACAGCTGTAGGTTACCCTAAATCATGTCTCAATAAACAAATAGCTTCCTGAAGGTTTACAGTAACAAAACAAAACTCATAAAATCAAGACAGTTTTCAGTCCATTTGTGGGAACATGAGAGAGGTAGGTAAAAGAGCTCAGAGTGAAATCTCAGCTATAGACCTTAGATACCTCCTGATAACAGCCGCCTTAGCCTTTTGATTGGTGCAGAATATGGTTCTGTTAAGTTAATACATTCCCAAAAGCATTTAGCTCTGTGTCACAGGATGCTAGATCTGGTACAGTGATCTCTCTTTGGGGAGCTGAGCACAGGCCAGGTAAGTTATAATTAGGCTCTTTACCTGCAACATTCAAAGCTCTCTGCACATCACTCAAGTTGTAAGCAGCCAATTAGCCTTTGCCAACACAGTTTCTCTCTAGCAGCTCTCAGTGAGGGTAGGTTATTATACATTCCTAGGCACGCATGAGGTTTGTGTGTGCTTATGATGAAAACGACTGCTTACTCAATAAAACATACCAGGAAGGGGGAGGTTCGGAAGGTATGACAGCATTTGTTAATATGCTCTGACTCACTCAATGAATATGGCAGGTCTGGGAACCAGCCATTACCCCGAATATTCTCAAAGTACAGTGAAAATATTTTTTTGCTTATGAAATTTCAGGTAAAAGTTGCCTGGGGGGATGTTTTACAATCAGAAGACAAACCACTGTACTTAATTACACTTACTCTAGTAACCCTGCTTTAAGGCATTCAGACAGGGAAACACTTCTGTTCCCTTGCATAATCGTAGAATGTCTCTGAAGAGCCGTTCTTTTCCCTTTTTGTGTATTTAATAGTGAGCAATGATGGGGCCGCTCTAACTGTGGGTACTGTACAACAGCAAGGGTGTTGTTTCTGTAGCAGAGATTGTTAAAAAAATGAACTAAAGGGAACAGCCTACACCACAAGTAGGATGTTTGGCATATTAGTTACAAGAAGAACACAAAGGGAAATAATTCTACATTGAAACAAAGGCTAACATTTCAAATAATGTTAGTGTTAAGCAGAAAAAAATATATGGTAAAGGAAATAATTTGAAATTGTGCTCTCTCTGTGCATCATCTCATTTGTCTCTATGGTAACCAGAACACACAGACAGGCATTTTTCCCATTGAGCAATGAGGAAGTGGAACATGAGACACTTAGTTATATAGCTGACGTAGGGATGAAGACAAAGTGAGGGAATCTGGAGAGCTTTGGGGACTTCTTCAGTGATGTGATTATGTCTTTTCTAGAGTTTGTGAGTATCTCACACCCCTCTCAAGATAGGGGTGTGAGATACTCAGGATGCTCTCTAAGGAGAAAAGCTTCCTTTCCTCCAGGCTGATGAAAACCAGGTCACAGGCTGGGTGAGTCAAGCAATAACTGACTTCTGACGGACACTCTTACACAAGCCCAGCTGTCTAGTAGAGTCTCAGACCAACAGAGCTGCCTCAATACTCTCGGAAATCAAATCTGTTGGGCCTTCCACATACACACATATGTACATACAAACATACATTGACCACCAAGTCTCTAGTGTGCATGAACTTGGGTATGTTTACAGATGCCAGGGTGAACTTTTTATTGATACAGCTGTTTCTGAGTCATCTCTGTATAACCCCTCACCCACACTCCTGTAAGTAGTCCCAATAAACACATTAATTCATCAAATTGGACTTTGGTGATATCCTAACTTTGATCTGTTATTACTTCCTATTTGGGGTGAGTACATGTGTGTTAACATTTCCCCAAGAATAGTTTTACACAACATGATGTCATAATGGTCTTTCATCTAAAAATGTCACATCCTAATTTCATCATGTAATAAAGCAGGCATAATCCATTAATTACATATTCTGAAGATGTCAAGATATTTATTCATTTATTTATTTATTTTTATTTTTTCTTCTATTTGATCATACTTGTTCTTAGACCACTTTAATGATTTTTAAAATTTTAGGTATTGTATTCTCCAGAATTTATGATTCTTTTTTATATTTTTTATTCTTTTAGAACTTGTTAGATAATAATAGATGATGAATTTATTTTTATGTAATAATATTACATGTATTAGTTACATAATAATATATTATGCAACAAATATATTTGTTACATAATAGTATATGATAAATATATGATTTTTTCTTTTTCTTTTTCTTTTTTTTTCTAAGAAAGACTGAGGTTTTCACATTTTGGCCTTCTTTCATTTTGAGATTTATAAGGTCTGTTTTTTGGATATTCAGATGTTTCTGGGGCTAGTATCCAATTATCAGTTACTGCATATCATGTGTGTTCTTTTGTGACTGGGTTACCTCACTCAGGATGATAGTCTCTAGTTCCATCCATTTGCCTACGACTTTCATAGTTATTGTTTCTAATAGCTGAGTAGTATTCCATTGTGTAAATGTACCACACTTTCTACATATATTCCTCTGTTGAAGGACATCTGGACTCTTTCCAGCTTCTGGCGATTATAAATAAGGCTGCTATGAACATGGTGGAGCATGTGCCCTTCTTATATGTTGGAGCATCTCTGGGGTATATGACCAGGAGTGGAATATCTGAATCTTCAGGTAGTACTATGTTCAATTTTCTGAGGAACTGCCAGACTGACTTAAAGGATGGTTTTACCAGGTCAAGATATTTATAATTAATGATGTATTTTCATTATTTCCTGCAGTAATTTGGGAAGATGAAGTCTTGAGTTGAAGTTGACCTATGATAATCCTGAGAATAAAATGGACAGTACTGCATGCACATATGTGAAGATGGTGATATCATTTCTTGAGATTGATTTTGAGGCTTTTGTAAATCTTTCAGGTTCATATTTTGCTATGTAAACTATCCCCTGGTTATTAGCCTGTGGAATTTGTAGGGTTAATTCTAACTGAGTTCTAGTCACATGGGAAAAGTGGTAAACACATGTGTCTAGAAGGCGTGTGGTGGTCACCTTATTCATCTTGTCTGTCCAGTCTATGCGCCAGTGTGCCACAGGTCATCCTGCAGGATTCTGTTTATCTTCCTTCATCAACATATCAGTAAAAGCTGTGTCTGAAATGATCTAAAATTTCCCATCCATTATCCCTCTGCACAGATAAATCTAAATCAACCGACATTCCATCCTGCCCTAACCTGTAGTAATATTTGCATGTTCATTAAGGCAATATATTTTCAATATTAATATTTTATAGATCTATTTGAATTGAATTATATGGCAATCTAGCCTGAAGTTTTCCTACTTGTAGAGTTTTTGAGTCTGGTTTGAGATTAAATTCAGCTATTTCTTTTTCTTTCTTTTTTTTAATTGAACAACTTTATTTTAAAAAACAAAGATAAATGTACGGACTTTAAGCATTGTTGCATGAAAGTATACAAACACATTTTTGTCAGTATTTGGCTTTTTTTTTAAAAGAATTGATAATGTGCAATAAGATCTTACTAGTTACAAACAGCATAAAGTACATGTAAAACAAGATGTAACCTAGAATTAGTCAAAGTTTTATTGGTGTGTAAAGATTAAGCATAATGGTATTTTATTATTTATTTTGGCCTTTGTTTTTTCTTGAACTTCATATAGTCTATGAGTTGTTTCTGGGATGTTCTGAGCTTTCTGGGGTTAGTATCAAATTATCAGTGACTGAGTATTATATCTGTTCTTTTGTGACTGGGTTATCTCATTCAGGATGATATTCTCTAGATGCATTCATTTTCTTAAGAATTTCATAAAGTCATTGCTTCTGAGAGCTGAGTAGTACTCCATTGTTTAAAAATACCACAATTTTTGTATCCGTTCATCTACTGAAGAATATCTGGGTTCTTTCCAGCTTCTGGCAATAATAAATAGGGTTGCTATGAACATTGTGGTGCATGTGTCTTTGTTTTATGTTGGAGCTTCTCTGTGGTATATGCTCAGAAGTGGAATAACTGGGTCTTCAGGTATTACTATGTCCAATTTTCTGAGGGATCGCCAGACTGATTTCCAGAGTGATTGTATCAGTTTACAACCCCACCAACAGTGGAGAAGTGTTCCTCTTTCTCAGCATCCTCACCAGCATCTGCTTGCTGTCCTCTGAAATTTTTATCTTAGCCATTATGATTGGTGTGAGGTAGAATCTCAGGGTTGTCTTGATATGCATTTCCCTGATGACTAGTGATGTCAAGCACTTCCTTAGATGCTTCTCAGCCAATTGATATTCCTCAATTGAGATTTTTTTGTTTAGTTCTGTACCCCATTTTTTAAATAGGATTGTTTGATTCTCGGGTGTCTAACTTCTTGAGTTATTTGTATACCTTGGATATTAGGCCTCTATCAGATGTGGGGTTGGTAAAGATCTTTTTCCAATCTGTTGGCTGCCTTTTTGTTTTCTTGACAGTGTCCTTAGCCTTACAGAAACTTTGCAATCTCATTAAGTCCCATTTGTCGATATTTGACCTTAGAGCATGAGCCATTGGTGTTCTGTTCAGGAAATTTTCTCCTGTGCCTATGTGTTCTAAGGTTTTCCCTACTTTCTCTTATAATAGTTTCAGTTACCTGGTTTAATGTAGAGATCTTTGATCCACTTTCACTTGAGCTTTGTACAAGGAGATAAAAGAACTATTTTCATTCATCTCAGTGCTGAGTGTCAGTTGGAACAAAACCATTTGATGAAGAGGTTGTCCTTTTTCCATTGAAGGTTTATAGCTCCTTAGTCAAAAATCAGGTGACCATATACATGAGGGCATATTTCTGGATTTTCTATTCTTTTCCATTGATCCATGGCATATTTCTGTGTCAGTACCATGCAGTTTTTAGCACAATTGCCTTATAATGTAGCTTGAGGTCAGAGATAGTGATTCCTGTAGATGTTTTCTTGTTGTTGAGGATGGATTTTGCTATTCTAGGTCTTTTGTTATTCCAGATGAAATTGCACATTGCTCTTTCCACCTCTAAGAAGAATTGAGTTGGAATTTTGATGGGGATTGCATTGAATCTGTAGAATGCTTTTGGTAAGATGGCCAGTTTTGCAATATCGATCCTTCCAATCCATGATCATGGGAGATCTTTCCATTTTCTGATATGTTCCTTGATTTCCTTCTTTAGAGATTTAAAGTTCTTGTCATAGGGGTCCTTCACTTACTTAATTAGAGTCACAGCAAGGTATTTCGTATCGTTTGTGACTATTGTAAAGGGTATATTTTCCCTAATTTCTTTCTCTGCACGTTTGTCCTTTGAATATAGGAAGGCTACTGAATTCTTTCAGTTAAGTTTATATCCAGCCAATTTGCTGAACTTGTTTATCAGTTGTAGAAGTTTTCTGGTGGAATTTCTGGGGTCACTTACATGCACTATAATGACATCTGCAAACAGTCATGTTTTTACTTCTTCCATTCCAATTTGTATCCCTTTGATTTTCTTTTGCTGTCTAATTGCTCCAGCCAGGACTTCCAGTAATATGTTGAATAGGTAGGAGGAGAATGGGCAGCCTTGTCTTGTCCCTGATTTTAGTGGGATTGCTTCAAGTTTCTCACTGTTAAGTTTGATGTTGACTATTGGTTTGCTGTATATTGCTTTTATTATGTTTAGGTATGGGCCTTGGATTTCTGTTCTTTCCAAGACTTTTAACATTAAGTGGTGTTGAGTTTTGTAAAATGCTTTCTCAGCATCTAGTGAGATGACCATTTTATGATGTTTTTTTCCTTGAATTTGTTTATATGGTGGATTACATTGATGGATTTCTGTATATTAAACCATCCCTGCATCCAAGGGATGAAACCTACTTGATCATGGTGAATGATCATTTTAATGTGTTCTTGGATTCGGATTGCAAGCATTTTGTTGAGTATTTTTGCATCAAAGTTCATAAGTGAGATTGGTCTGAAGTTCTCTTTCCTTGAGGTGTCTTTGTGTGGTTTAGGAACTAGGGTTATTGTGGCCCCAATAAATGAGTTAGGTAGTGTTCCATCTGACTCTATTTTGTAGAATAATTTGGAGAGTATTGGTATTGGGTTGTCAGTAAATGTCTGATAGAATTCTGCACTGAACCCATCATGACCTGGGCTTTTTTTGGTTGGGAGGCTTTTGATGACTGCTTCTATTTCTTTAGGTGCTATGGAATTATTTAGATGGTTTATCTGGTCCTGGCTTAATTTTAGTATCTGGTATCTGTCTAGGAATTCATCCATTTCCTCCAGATTTTCCAGCTTTGTTGAGTATAGGCTTTTGTAGTAGGGTCTGATGATTTCTTGAATTTCCTCAGTTTCAGTTGTTATGTGTCCACTTTCATTCCTAATTTTGTTAACTTGGATATTCTCTATTTGCCCTCTAGTTAGTCTGGCTAAGGTTTTATCAGTCTTGTTAATTTTCTCAAAGAACCAGCTCTTGTTTTTGTTGATTCTTTGAATGGTTCTTTTTGTTTGTATTTGGTCAATTTCTGCTCTGAGTTTATTTCTTGCAGTCTACTCCTCTTTTGTGTATCTGCTTCCTTTTGTTCTAGAGCTTTGAACTGTGGTGTCAAGTTGCTAGTGTATGCTCTCTTAAGTTTCTTTTTGGAAGGGCTCAGAGCTATGAGTTTTCTTCTCAGTACTGCTTTCATTGCATCCCATAAGTTTAGGTATGTTGTGTTTTCATTTTCATTGAATTCTAGAAAATCCTAAATTTCTTTCTTTATTTCTTTTTTGACCACAGTATTGTTTAATAGAGCATTGTGTATTTTCCATGTGTATATGGGCTTTTTGTTGTCTTTGTTGTTATTAAAGACCAGCCTTAGACCATGGTGATCTGATAGGATGCATGGAAGTATTTCAATCTTCTTATATCTCTTGAGGCTTGTTTTGTGACCGATTTTTGGTGAAGGTGCCATGAGATGCTGAGAAGAAGGTGTATTCTTTTGTTTTATGGTGAAATGTTCTGTAGATGTCTATTAATTCTAATTTGTTCATAACTTTTGCTAGTTTCACTGTGTCCTTGTTCATTTTCTGTTTCCATGATCTGTCCATTGAGGAGTGAGGGGTGTTGAGGTCTCCACTATTATTGCGTGGGGTAAAATGTATATTTTCAGCTTTAGTAGGGTTTCTTTTATGAATATGGGTGCTCTTGTATTTGGTTCATATATGTTAAGGATTGAGAGTTCCTACTGTCAAATTTTCCTTGTAATGAGTAAACAGTGTCCTTCCTTATCTTTTTTATATCTTTTGGTTGACAATTTACTTTATTCTATATTAGAATTGCTTCTCCAGCTTGTTTCTTGGGGCCATTTGTTTGGAAGTTTCTTTCTCAACCTTTTACTCTGAGATAGTGTCTGTCTTTGTCTCTGAGATGAGTTTCCTGTATGAAACCATATGCTGGATTCTGTTTATGTATCCAGTCTGATGGCCAATGTCTTTTCATTGGGGAAATTTGGTCTATTTTTGTTAACAGATATTAAGGAATAGTGATTGTTGTTTCCTGCAATTTTTGCTTTTAGAGGTAGAATTGTGCCTGTATGTCTTTCTTCTTTCATTTTTCTTGCTTAGGAGCTTTCTTGTTTTTACTAGGATGTAGTTTCACTCCTTGTATTGGATTTTACACCTATAATTTATTGTAGTGATGATTTTGTGGTCAGATATTGTGTAAGTTTAGTTTTGTCCTGGAATATCTTAGTGTCTCCATCTATGGTGATTGAGAGTTTTGCTGGGTATAGCAGCTTTAGCTGACACTTGTGTTCTTCTAGGGTCTGCATGATGTCTGTCCAGGATCTTTTAGCTTTCATAGTCTCTGTTGAGAAGTTGGTTGTAATTTTGATTGATCTGCCTTTATATGTTACATGACCTTTTTCCCTTACTGCCTTTATTATTCTTTCTTTGCTTTGGGTACTTGTCGTTTTGACTATTATTTGGTGGTGGTTATTTCTATTCTGGTCCACTCTATTTGGAGTTCTGTAGGGTTCTTTTATGCTCATGGTCATCTCATTCTTAATGGTAGGGAAGTTTTCTTCTACGATTTTGTTGAAGACATTTAATGTGCCCCTTATTTGATATTCTTCTCCCTGTTCTATTCCTATTTTCCTTAGTTTTGGTCTTCTCATTGTGTCCTGTATTTCTTGGACATTTTTGTTTGAAGCTTTTTGGTTTTTGCATCTTCTCTGACTGTTTTGTCTATGTTTTCCATGTTGTCTTCGGCCTCTTCCATCTCTTGAAGTCTGTTGGAGATGCCTGCATCTGTGACTTCTGATTTCTTTTTTTAGGTTTTCTACCTCCAGGGTTGTTTCTTTTAGTGTTTTCTTTATTGTTTCCATTTCCACTTCAAATCCCTTCTTCAATTCCTTCATCTCCTTGGTTCTGTTTTCCTCTAGTTGTTTGATTTATTTTAGTGTTTTTCATGTTTCCTCTTTAAAGGCTTCTATTTCTTTATGCTTTTCATCTTGTTCTTGTTTAATGATGTCCATCATCATTTTGAGGTATGATTTCAGGTCTGAGTCTTCTTTTTTTGGAGTGTTTGTCATTCCGCTGTTTGCTGTGATGGGAAAGCTGGGTTCTGGTGTTCCATGGTTGTCTTGGTTTCCATTGGGTAAGTTCTTTTGCTTTCCTCTTGCCATCTTGTTGTCTGTGATTATAGGTGGTTTTGTTGTCAGTGATTGGTTCATGTCTCTCCTGTGTACCTGGCCTTGTTTCTGGATCTCTGCTGTTTTAGGTGGCAAATGCCTTGAACATTTAGTCCGCACGCTAGGGCCATACGGGTGGACCTGAGTCCCTATGGCAGAGTTCCTGCTTCCCTGAACCATTCAGGGGGCTATGCTTTCTGCACACTTGGCCCAGACCTCTCTGTGCCCTGGCAACTCGAAGAACAGTCTCACCAGGCCTGCATGCCTGGATCTCTGCTGTTCCTGGTGGCAAATGGCCTGAGCACTTGGTTTGCATGCAAGGGCCTTCCAGGTGGAAACCAAGTTTCTACTGCAGAGCTCCTTCTCCCCGATCCAGTGGGGGATTGTGCTTTCCGCCTGCCAGGCTTAGCCCTCTCTGTGCCCTGGCCACTAGCAGCGCAGTCTCATCAGTCTTGTTACCCTGGATCTCTCCTGTTTCTGGTGGCAAATGGCCGGAGCATTTGTTCCGCAAGCACAGCTCTATTTCTGTTTTCAATTCCTTCATCTCTTTGGTTGTGTTTTCCTGTAGTTCTCTGAGTGATATCCCATGGTTCTCATGTAATTGTTTAAGGGAGTTATTCATGCACTTCTTGAAGATCTCCCTCACCATCATATAGTATGATTTTGAGTCTAAGTCTTGTTTTTCTCATGTGCTTTGCAATCCACTACTTGCTGTGGTGGGAGACATGGGTTCTGATGTTGCCAGTTTGTCTTGTTTTTTTTTTGCTTAAGTTCTTTCTCTTTTTCCTTGACATTTTGTTATCTGTGGTTATAGTTGATCTAATTGTCACTGACTGGTGCCTCTCTCTCCTGTGGATTTGAGGGCCTATGGGCTCATGAAGGAAATTACTTCTGGGTGTTTGGCTCTTTGTGGGAAGCAGTGAGTTCTGATGGTATTGATTCAGTTCTGTCTTCCTGGGCACAGGTGTGGGAGCTCTTATGAGGCTGTACTAGGATCTCAGCCCTCTGCTCGAAAGTCCTGAGCCCTAATGACTGAGACCTGGCTCTTTCTCTAGGCCAAAAAGGACCCTTTTCCAGAGAGCACCACACTCCCTGTGCTCTAAGAACTCTTGTATTCACTCGCTGGACACTCCCAGGGTCTATGCATCAGGCTCACCCTTGGTTCAGGTGTAAATGCACTTGTGCAGCTGATCTGAGCACTCAGTCTTTCCCAGGCAGATCTGAGTCCTGATGACAGCGATCCAGCCCTCACTGTGGTCAGGAAATGGCTCTTTATTTATTTATTTATTTATTTAGAGAGGACTGCACTCCCTGGACTCTGAGGACTCCTGGTGTGACCTCCCCTGGCTTGTCCAGGTGGAAGAGCAGAGACTGTGAAGCTTACCTGGGAGCTCAGACTCTTGAGGGCAGATCCTGAGTCCCTTGGTCCAGGTGGAAAAGCACCTGTGCAGCTGATCTTAGAAAATGTTTAAAATTGATTTAAAAACTTCAAGTAGAGAAAGGAAAACAAACATGGAAGTGTTTTTTTGGATTATTCATTTTTCTTTTTTTTTTTAAAGTGTATATTTTATTTATTTACATTTTAAATGTTATCCCCTTTTCCAGTTTCTCCTCTGGAAACCTATTCCATCCTTTCCCCTGCTTTTATAAAGTGCTCCTTGACCCACTTACCCACCTCCTCCCACCTCATCACCTTAGTATTTCCCTACATAGGACATCAAACCTTCACAGGACCAAGGGCTTCTACTCCCACTGATGCCCAACAAGGTCATCCTCTGCTACATATGCTGCTGGTGCCATGGGTCCCTCCATGTGTACTTTTTGGTTGGTAATTTAGTCCCCGGGATCTCTGGGCAGTCTGGTTGGTGATTATCTACAAAGTTATCTTCCCCTAGGTGACTAATGTTACAGTTTCAGATAAAATTGATATGTCTAAAAGTACAACCCAAAATGGTATTTTCTTAGCAATTGCATTTTAAGGTGTTTTTTAAAAAATTGAATCTCTTATCTGTAGTGGTATGAAGAACACTTTTATTTCCTTTATTTTTGAGATCATAATATATTTTTATCATTTCTCCTGCTCTTTCTCCCCACCTCATATACCCTACTTTATTATATTTCAAATTTAATTTATGGTCTCTTATTTTACTAATTATTTTTCACAGACACACACACACACATACACAGATACACATTTCTAAATACATAAATACAAACTTCTCAGTCTTCATGATGTTACTTGTGGTTGTATTGTTTGAGGGCTGTTTGGTATTGAATATTCAAGTGATATTCTCTTCCTTGAGGCAGACTTTTTATCCTCAGAAGTTTTTATTTGCTCAAAGTTCTTTGTGGAGGCTTGAGAACTAGTGAGTTTTCCTAACCCCATCTACATTAGGCTGTCAATTTTTGCCTTCCCCATCAAGTTGTGCTTATGTGTCAGGTTCATGAGACTTTCTCCGTATAAATTCTGACATTTCTAGGAGACACAACCTCAAGGCACTTCCTGATTCTTTGGCCCTTAACAGTTTTTCCATCTCCAATTTTAGAATGACCCCTGAACCTTAGATGCAGGAGTTGTGTTGACAATTATTAGTCAGCACTGGTGTCTAGAACTTTGTACTTTGTTTGGTTGTGGTTTTCCATAATGGTCTCTCTTTGTTGCCTAAAAAGCCTAATCTGTACATAAGAGCAAATATTCAGAGTTTAGTTAGGGATTATGCTGGTTTACTAAAGTGGTGATTTAAAATTTTCATTCAAAAATATTTTCCAGAAGAACCCAAGTCTCTGTCTCACTGACATATATTTGCCTATTATTGCTTTGAGATGATACATAAAAATCTCTTATATCTAGACTGGAGCAATGAAACATATTTTTCACTAGTATTTATTTCAAACGTTGCTTTTGCATATTGAATTTATGTGGCATCTCAACATGGTTAGACCCAGATGATGAAGAACTTTTTGTGTATAATTAAGTTGTCTGTTATGTGTATTTCCAGATGCAAATATATTTTCCTTATGAAGCACTCTGCTCTCTGCAAGACATGAGAAGTCATTATCTCTGCTGTTTTATTCCCGAGTTTCAAAATGTGATTATTGAAATAATAGAACATAGCATGATGGTTTAGTGGCAATTTTAAAAGGAATTTTTAAGAACATTTTTATTTTTCTTTATATCCTCCAGTTCTATTAAATGTAGTATTTTCAAACTATGAGAATCTTGAGACTATTAAATTAACAGTAAACTCCTGGGTAAAGCTTAAAAAACGTCTAAGAGATTTGGAAGCCATATCTTTTCTTCTGGTACAATATCAACAAGGCTATGTCCATTGTACAGAAAATGTCAGCATGTGTGCACTTTGCTATAGGACTAGAGGAGAAGTCTGACCATGTAGTGAGATTCAGAGGTATCCATTTAGGCTGTGATTAGTAGCAACTGCATTTTCCAGCTCTCACCCTGGCTATTTTGAGTGCTACAGTGAAGTCTTGGAGTTATTCTATGGTCTGGGAAAGTGCCTTCAAACAGAGCCCTGTCATGGGAAGTTATAATCCCTTCTCCTCCAGAGAACAGTGGGTGATTTGCTTTTTACTGATTAATAGAGATGCTTAAAACCAATCTCTGTATCTCAATGTGAAATAACCATGTGAACAACTCAGGTTCCACTCCCTGTGGAATCTCTTTGACTCTAAATTCCATATTTTTTGACATAGGAAGGGCAAACAACAATATGGGAGGTGACTGTTTAAATTCACCATAACAAAATGTCTGAGATAAATAACATAAATAAAGCATTTATTTTGGGTCATGGTCCTAAAGATTCAATCTAGAATAGGTGATGTCATAGACTTGTGCCTCTGGTGGCACACTGGGTAGCACTGGGGGAGAAAGCACAGAGCTACAAACTTCTCATGTTGTGGTCAGAAAACATAAAATAAAATCAATTTCAGATTCTGTGTAGTTGACAACTGAGATTGGTCTACACAAAGTGGTAGTTAGTCCCTCAGACCTCCCCATGTCTTCAGTGACCTAAAGACGTCACACTAGACTTTCCTTGTACATGTTCTACCTTTCACCAGTGGCACCCTGAAAACCAACTCTTTGTTGTAAGGATTCCGTGCAACATTTATTCAACCCACAGCAGGCAATAGGTGCTAGGTTCTCTATTCAGAATGCAGCAGTGACAATTCTGCAGTACTTACAGCAGGACCTTTTGGCAACAGTGAACAGGAACGCTGTTGACTCTGCATCTATTTAACCTTTTGAAATTAGTGTCATTATCCAGTCTCTGGGTTGATCCCACTGAAGGTTGCCTCATCATCCATGTTCCCATACTTACATAACAGTAGGGAGGAAATAAAGAGAAACAGGCTTTGAGCCACCTGGTCAAATTCACACAGCTTGGCATAGCCTTGGGAATGGACTCTTTCCTGACTTTCCAAATGTAAGGTCAACTCTCCATCTGACAGAAGGCAAGTGGGTATTGTTAGCATCTAATAAAACTTTGGAGAACAAAAAGACATTCAATAAGACATTACTGACTAGCAAATCACCTAAGAATGAATATTCACCCAAAGATTATATAATAAGGAAAACAAAATTTATGCCAGGTCACCTTCAGACTCATAAGTTTGAAGATGAGAAAGCTAGAGGCCAAGTCACTGGTGAAGAATTTCACAGCTAGATAAGACAAATGTTTGGCTTAAAGCTGACTAGACACCCTGGAAACATCCCACACTTTTAGGCTGAACACAGCAGCCAGCCACTCCTTATCATAGATGACCAAGCTTGTAAAGAATACAGAATGTTGGGGAGTTATGATAAAAAATACTGTCAGAATACAGAGATCAACAATTCTGAGCTACTAGTCTTTTCAGAAAGGGTAATTTAGAAACATGAAAGAAATAATGACAAGATTTTAGGGTATTTGACAAGAAAGGTTGGGTATGAGAGATATAAAAACATAGAAATGTTCTAAATTTAGTAGTTGTCAAATGATTGTAGGCTGTGTTTTTAAAAATGTAAATAAAATAATACATATAAAGTGAGTAAATATTAAAGATACAAAAACATGCATTAGAGAACCTGTTCTCTAATAAAAGAGCTGTCACATACAAAACCATATCAGATTTTGGATAACAACAACTTTAAGGCCAATATGTTCACTGAATTATAAGTTGTAAACATATAGTCTTAAAACTTTTTATACTTGTTTGTTTGTTTGTTTAGAGACAGAGTCTTACTATGTAGCTCTGACTGTTCTGGAACTTACTATATAGACCAGGTTGGCCTCAAACGGACAGGGATCCAACTGACTCTGCCATGCAAGTGCTGGGATTAAAGGCATCTGCCACCATGCCACTAGCTAGTCTTAAGATTATAAAGTAAAAATTGACAAAGCTGCAGGAAAAATTTGGCAAAACTTTCACAAATATCTATCATTTCTCATAGAGCTCATATTTTTAGAGAGAGGAAGACTGGGTTTTTGGAGTTTCATTGGATAATATTTTGAAACAAAACCAGACATCACCCTTCTCTACCTCCTCTAAAAAATAAAAGAAAAAAAGTGAAATAAAAATTGAAAACTTATAGGATAGTCTAAGTTATAAACTTAGATTTAAAAATTCTGAAAAAGTCTACAGAAGGTGATTTTATGTTGTAATCATTCATTTGTTTACACATAATATAGATTACTAACATGATATAGATTACTAACATAATATAGATTACATTACTAACATTATATAGGTTACTGACATGATATAGATTACTGACATGATATAGATTACTGACATGATATAGATTACTGACATGATATAGATTACTGACATGATATAGATTACTGACATGATATAGATTACTGACAAACATGATATAGGTTACTAACATGACATAGATGACTAACATGACATAGATGACTAACATGACATAGATGACTAACATGACATAGATGACTAACATGATATAGATTACTAGGAAATAGGTATAGAATTGTAGTATGTAGGAACAGTTGCATTGGTCAAAATGAATTATTATAACTTTTCCAAAATTGTCTCTGGATGTACAAGCTGAAAGACTGGAAACTGCACATAAATATCATTAGCACAATAACAAGGTAAATATAAAAATTCAGAGTAATTTCCATAGATGTAGCATGAAAAATTACTAGAATTCAAATATCATTCATAGGAGAAAACAAAGGTGATAACACATTAAGAATAAAAATTGATTTCCTTTTTTTAGTATGAGGATTGGACTAGGAACCCATAAATCATTTTTTGCCAATTTGTGATAGCTGTTCATTAAATAATTAAGAGCGAGACAATGGTGTTGGCCGGCAGTGTTTTGCTGTATTAGGTGCTATAGACATAGTCTTACTGTCAGAAGTAAAGAAATTAGACGCATAAGCGTTGCTTCAAGATTGTATAATATCATATACTAGTTCTCTCTACTTCCCTAGCATTTGTATCACATTATCTAGTCCCATTTCCTGACTTAGCATTATAAATCCTCTGCCTTTTCAGCATGTGGAAGAACACCCCCACCCCACCTTTTAAAGTTAAGGTGGTCACATATAGATTCAACACAGGCAGAATAAAGCCTCTTAAGATCTTTCCTCACAGCTGGAAAGATACACTTTTCATATAAAGTGAGGCTTAGAGGTTCCAGAGGTTAGGGTGTGAATATTTGAGAAGGCTTTGTCGATAAATGATTGAACAGTAGAGCGGTAAACAGAGCAAAGTTAGGAAAATGGAAGAGGAGGAGAGAAAAAAAAATCAAGATGGCGCCGGGGAAATAAGACTTAAATCCTGGTGGCTATAATCCAACATAGGTAGATATGAATATTTAAAGGGATTCTATAGGTCTTTATCTCATACGGAAGGGCATTTTTTATCTTTGTCTATTGATTGGATGTAATCTTATTGTGTAGAGGGTTTGTGAATTGAGAATCTATTAAATAAACCTGTACGAAAAGTTACCGGGCTTTGAAGTGATGTTTGTGCCGGGCCGTGGAGGAAAGAAGACACTGGGGTAGAAATTCCACGCGGGAAAGAGGCAGTAGAACTGGCAGAGTGAACCACCTGGGAAGGGACTGTGTGGAGGGAGAAGCTGACAGACCGAGTGACAGCGTCCATGTGCTCAGCTCTATATTAAAGCAGCGCCCAAGGAGTGAGACCACAGGGACTGGTAGAGATAAGCCTTTCCTTTTAAAATATTTACTGCAACAGAGTACTGAGACTTTTCCTTTCTCAGTATTCTCTCAGTTTTTTCTGTCTTTCTTTCTTCCCACTAGAACACATCTTTCAATAGCTTTGGTCAACACATGCATGAGAAAATTGAGATCCTGTATTTTAAAAGCTTCATTTGTGATGGTGATTTTGTGCATAGACTGTTAGGATGAAAAGCAATGGTGTTTTGAAAGGATATTAGCATGGCAGCACATGCCTCTTTCCTTGTTATTCTTCAGAAATAATGTTTTAAAAGACTTGGGACATTTGAACTACCAATTTATAAACCATCATAAATGACTGTCAGTACTGTGAACGCATATGAAAATACCTTATTTAGTTTGTGGTTTCATTTTTCAATCTTTTTCATCTTCAAATCAAATAATTAAATGAAGGGAGTGTAAAACCTTAGCTTTGGACTATTTCAGTCCTATGTAGGACAAGTTTACAAAGAGAAAACTATTCCATTCATCTCATAACAATGGGTGAAATATTCAATTTTTCTAGTCATGGTTACTTTTGCTTAGTATACCATGACCAAAGAAACTTGGGGCGCATTAAGCTTATACTCTCACTTGACTGTTCATCATCAAAGGTCAGGAACTCAAACAGGGCAGGGCCCTGTAGATGGGAGCTGAAGCAGAGGCCACGGAGGGGTGCTGCTTACTGGCTTGCTTATGATGGTTTGCTCAAACTGCTTTCCTATAGAACCCAGGCAGGACCACTAGCCCAGGGATAGCCCCACCCACAATGGGCTGGGCCAGGGAGAGCCCCACCCACAATGGGCTGGGTCCTCTCCCAACCATCTCGAATTAAGAAAATGTTCTGTAGGCTTGGCTACATCTTGATCTTATGAGAGAAAATTTTCAACTGAGGCTCCCTTCTCTCTAATGACTCTAGCTTGTTTCAAGTTGACATAAAATCATGCAGCACATGAGTAAGAGAGATGAAAGTTTAATGTTATTTTCACTTTTATAATATATAATTTTGATTTGTTTATACTTAATCTTTTGGTAGATATACTAGCTTGAACTGAGCAAATTAACTTATATCTCAGAGTCTAATACAATGATTTAAATTTTTAGTATTTGAATCTCAGCAACCATAAAGAAAACTTAAGTGATAGATTTTATCATGTGAAATAATTTGTCCAATAAAGTGCCTGAGTGAAGGCATTCACACTGCAATAAGCGTGCAACTCAATGAGGAAAAATTTTAAGTCCATCAGAAGTTACCCACATCGGTAGAAAAAGTAGTTTTAGTGAAAAATGAAGTCAACCAAGAGTGTCAAACTTTTCCAGTTTGTTAATATATGAAATATTGGAAACATATTCATGAATGTAATTAAAGTTAAAGTAACATAATAAAAGAAAACATTTTTCATAAAGTATGACATCTTATTATTAATAGCAATAGCTAAAACATATAGAAACAGCTAAAGGATGAATGTAAGTTAACGTGTCAACACAACTATTCTATGTTCAGAAATTTTTGTGGTTTAACAGAAGTATACTGTTGGTTTTTGGGGGAAGTATTTTTTTTTGAAACTTTATTTTAACAATGAGTGCTTTACATGCATGTGGTGGTTTGAATAAAAAAAAAAAGTCCCCCATAATCCCTGGTATTTGAACACTTGTCACTAGTTTGTGGCTTGGTTTTGGGTGGTTTAGGAGATGTGGCCCTGCTGGAGGAAGTACATCACCAGGGGCGGGCTTTGAATGTGGGTAAGTCTGCCTCACTTCCTCTATGTGCCTTCTGCTTCAAGCTCAAGGCTCTTTCTCTTTTCTTCGTGTTTACCATAAGGAATGTCAGAGCTCATCTTCATGCCAGATTAGAATCAAGTTTTATTTCTTCTTGTCTGAATTGCTGCAATGACGGTTGTGGCTGGAGAGTTCTACTGTTATGGCAGACTTCATGGAACTTAGTTCTCTCTGGTGGCTTTCTTCTTCATGGGGGGAGAGTCATGGGGCATATTTTTTAGTATGCCCTAAAATCTAATTCTGTGTTGTTTCTTTGGTGTTACGTTCTCTCTCATTTTTATGATCATAAAAATATTATATTTTTTATATTTATTTTATATTTTTACATTTATATTCATCATTTATTAATATTTATATGTTTATAAAGCTTAGTTCACATACTGCTTCTTTCGTTTTGGGGCATATGATTATTTCAGTTGCTTGGGAAATTTTTTTTTTATCAAGACCAAAGTGCTACTTTTATGGTTTACAGGCTTTTAGATTGTGGGCCTTTCCCTTTACTGAACACTGTTACTTTCCATCCTACCTTGTCTTGTTTGTGGAAAAATTTGCTATAAAGTGGTTTTGCATTTCTGCTTGTATCTCTTCTTAAAACCAGTACTTACATGATTTTGTCAGCGTATGAATTCCCGTTCTCTTAAATAACATGAACTCAGACTTGATACATCTGTGTTTTAGAGGCACAGGTCTCACCTTCTTATGGTGGAAGGCTTTACATGTTTTTCCTTGCAGGCACCATTGTGGGCAACTGCTCATGGTTTTTATATTTAACACAGCACAGAGTCTCTGCTTTGCAAGTGCCAGCATTGCAGCTTGGCTTCAGAAGTTGACACTGGAGTTAGGATTTCTGTGGAGTTGATTTATTAGTAAGTCTTGCAAGCAAAGAAAGAACATGAAAAAATCAGAAATAAAATGGGTTTTGAGCCAAGCAATGGTAGAATGCCAAAGGAAATCCCACTTGGGAATGTTTGACTGAGGTCTAAAGGAAGGTTGAGGTCATTCTTTAGGACCATCTTCATTGTATAGGTATTTGAGTGATTACAGAGAAATCTAGGGCTTTCCTAGGAGGGTCATTTATTTCCAGGATGTTCATTTTATACTATTGTTCAATGGAGAAACTAATAGCTTGAATCCACTTCTAGACAAAGAGATAAAGTGAAGGTATACAGAGAGATAGCCCACTGGAGTTGTCAAGGGTGGGAAAGAACCAGGACAGAGAAGTAGATTGTCCATTGCAGCTCATCTTCTGACTGGGCCTAAGACCAGAGCTAAATCCAGTATAAGTCTATATGAAGGTCTACCCCTTATTGTTGATGCATTGGTGAGAAAGGAATAGCCTTCTGTCCACTTCCTCTGTTTGAAATCCTCTAGATTTTAGCATCACCTGTATTCTTATAGTAAAGATTAAAATGATGTCATCTTACCCATTCTTTTATGAGCTTGAATAAGGAAGGCATCTTCCTCAGTGCATTTCTCAAGGACATAAGAAATGGAATGTAGCATGTATAACTTCAAAAGGAGAGAGAGAGAGAGAGAGAGAGAGAGAGAGAGAGAGAGAGAGAGAGAGAGAGAGAGAGAGAAAGAATGCATTTCATTTAGATATAAATTAATGACATAAGCAAATATAAAAAAAAAACCAGCTTGGGTTCTTTTAAAATGACCTAGATTCTTTACAAACTACTAGGAAGAATTTTGGTTGGTCTTCAGGTAGTGTGCTGAGTGCAGATCATCTTATAAAATCACAAGTATGTATTTTCTGTAAAATACAGACTCCTGACTATGTTATTAGTAATGTGCTAAAGAAGCACAAATGCCTTACAAATCCATGCTGCTGCAGTCATGTAATTTCTCAATGGTAAGAATAGTAAAACCTAGGTGACTGCAGATTGCATGCCTTCTATTACCTTGTTTTCTGCTTTCTAACAGATACAGGCCAAGCAAAATAGCACATAAATGAAGCCCAGAATCTTATTATTGAGGCATGACTCTTTCTTTACAAGGCCTGATCTAATCTGTAGGGTTGTGCTGGAAGAGATGCTCTCTCTTTGTCTCTGTCTCTTTCTCTGTCTCTCTCTTCCCTTCCCACTCCCTCTCCCCTCCCCCTCTTTTTCTACCCCCTTTCTCTCCCCTGCCTTTGCCCTCCCTCTCCCCCTCCTTTGCCCTCCCTCTCCCCTCCCCCTCCCCAAGCTCTCTGTGTGTATGTGTATCTGTCTGTCTGTGTCTCTGTCTTTCTGCCTGCCTGTCTGTGTCTGTGCAGGTAATCATGTTTTAAACAGATTTGAGAAAATATGATACCGCTCCTTGTTTGTCTCTGGAGCTACAACTTAAGTCAAAGGATTTGTTTTCCTCCTCAAAGTGCTTCTAACTGTCTAAAACAAATCACAAAATGAAAACTGAGGGAAATGACTCATGAACAGTAATTCACTGGTATCATGGCCACTAAGCTGTAGGAGCAGACCTGGGTGGGCCACTGGTTTTTCAATTCAACTTCTGCCATCTTCTTCAGTTTCATAGCACCCTTTAGACAATCAGCTTTTCTTCTGAATGTGTGCATGAAAATGAAAATCACACTTCCCCCCACTCGTGGTGTAGAGGGGTCAGGTGATGTAATGGTGACTGTGGTTCATCACAGTCAGTAGATAAATGGAGTGATTCTGACACTGTTGCTTGTCAATGAGTAATGGCTCATAGAACTTATATTTGTTAGCTACCTTAATTGTAATTTAACAGTACATATGACAGATGCAGTTTGCTTTCTGTTCTGTCTCCTCTCTCCCTCACTCCCTCCTCCCTCATTTCCTTCCATAGGTCTATATGTTAGATTCATATTTGCAACATATTAAAATAACTCTCATTGCTGCCATATGTATTATTAAATCAGGAAATACAACCTCTCTGAAACACCAAATGAAAATACACAGACGTTTACAGAAGTCTTTCCAGGTTTCAGCCTGACCCCTAGGGACCCAGGGTGCTGTTATTTTAAGCAACTGACTTCCTCTCTTTCAAGAATGGTGAAGGAAAATTATGTTCTAATTCCAGACACTATGGCGCTCTGTGTACTTTGCCTATTAATTTCTTATAAAGCCGAGCTAAAGCATGTATTTAGTGTTTTATCATAAAAGAATCACACATTTAAAACAAAGCAAACTAAACTATTGACACAAATACAGTAAGGCCATTTTGTCAAATAGCATTGCCAACTTTCTGAGATAGTCTAGGTTAATAGGACATTTATCACTCAATCATGGTCAAGTCCTGCATGACTTCAGTTAATAGTCCAAGTTGATTTTATTATGTAAAGGTTAACAATAGACAGACCACTTCTGGTCTATTGTGAAGTCTATGTCTGCGTTTTAAATCATATTCCTAAAAAAGCTCTTTCAAACAGACACTGGTCACTTTTACTTGCAAATGACATTTGTTAAGGACTTACTATGAACAAAAAGGCTGCCAGACTCTTTGCAAGAACAGAACAGAAACATGTCAAATGATGCCTTTCTTTCTTTCTTTCTTTCTTTCTTTCTTTCTTTCTTTCTTTCTTTCTTTCTTTCTTTGTTTTTCTTTAGAAAACAAAAAGTAAAGGATTAATTTTTTTCTGTTTCTTTTCATACAGAATGAGCATCTTTTCTGGGAAAAACATAAAACTTACCAAGAGGGTCAAACTGCCCTTGGGATTAGATGGCACTGTGTAAGAGCTGTACCTTTTGATGTGTGCCCTAGGAATGATATTCCAGTGATATATGTAAGGTCTGAACACTCCTGTAATTCGCAGGTATTGTCAGAAAAGGACCCCAAATCTTCTTTTACTAGGGAATCCAGTAATTGTGTGAGAATTAAATAAATTGATATTGTTATAAATATCACTGTACTCATAAAACTGAATAAGAACTCAAGGGATTGCTTTGTGTGTGTCCCAGTGAGTGATTATCTGTCACAAGGCTTTATGAAGCACATACTCTGTTGTGGTCTCTGGCTCATGTGCAGTGGACAATCAGTTACTAGGCCATACATTACTCTACCATTATGACAGCCCCATAAAACTTTAGTTGCTGCTAAAGTTTGTGTTTGTGTCTTATGGATAATAAAAACCTAAACCATAAAGATTTTCATTAGTTACACAAAAATAACAGTCTACAGTTTTGGAACAATTTTTGGACCTATCTCTACCCAACCACTGAACCTACCCATATCTTTCCTACTGTACAATATGACTCCTAAATTTGGTCAATTTCTAACCATATGCATGGATCACGTAACAGCCTAGGCTAAATCAAATTCTAAGTCTTTCTTCACTGTTCTAGCCTTGGTTTCTTTCTCTTTGGTCTTAGTTCAGTTCAGTATCAGGTATTTTAATAAAGTGGTATGAAGGGCCTGTGACAATGTAAAGCAAAATTTAATTGTAGGAATGTCAGAACAAGCCAGGGTGAGTCTGACTGGGCAGGCGTTGCTGAGGACGTGATAGTTTACAGGAAAATATGACAGCAATTGTGTGGAGTTGATAGTGAGTTGGAGAGTTTGTTTTGCAAACCCATTTTTAATATTAAGTACATTTTTATATAATTCAAAGGTGCTTGTTGTACATAGTGTATATATATGTATAATATATAAGCAAATTAGCATACACTAATGCATAAGATAAACTATATCTTACCTCAATTGTAGTACAATGCATTTATTTATTTATTATTATAGCAGTAATTTTTCTTCTTTTTTATTAATTTATTTATCTTATGAAATATTATTACAGCTCACAAAATTTGTTACATAATATATGATGAATACACAATTTATTTTCTTTTTCTTTTCCTTTTTCTAAGAAGGACTGAGGCTTCCACATTTGGACTTCCTTCTTTTTGAGCTTCATAAGGTTTGTGAGTTGTTTCTTGGGTATTCAGAGCTTTCTGGGGCTAGTATGCAATTATCAGTGACTGCATATTGTGTCTGTTTTTTTGACTGGCTTACCTTACTCAGGATGATGGTCTCTTGTTCAATGTATTTGTCTAGAAATATTGTAAAGTCATCATTTCTAATAGCTGACTAGTACTCCATCATGTAAATGTACCACATTTTCTGTATCCACTGCTCTCTTGAAGAACATTTGGGTTCTTTCCAGCTTCTGGAAAATAAATAAGGCTGCTATAAACATGGTGGAACATGTGCCTTTATTATATGTTGGAACATCTTTGGGGTATATGCCCAGAAGTGGAATAGCTGGTTCTGCAGGTAGTACTATGTCCAATTTTCTGAGGAATCGCCAGACTGATTTCCAGAGTGGTTGTACCAGTTTACAACCCCACCAACAGTGGAAGAGTGTTCCTCTTTCTCTGCATCCTTGCCACCATCTCCTATCATCTGAGTTTTTGATCTTCGCCATTCTGACTGGTGTGAGGTGGAATCCCAGGGTTGTTTTGATTTGCATTTCCCTGATGACAAGGAATGTAGAACATTTCTTGAGGTGCTTCTCAGCTATTCAGTGTTCCTCATTTCAGAATTCTTTATTTAGCTCTGTACCCCATTTTAAAAATAAGATTGTTTGATTCTTTTTGAATTCTTTGTATATATTGGATATTAGACCTCTATTAGATGTGGGATTGTTAAAGATCATTTCCCATTCTGCCATTTTTTTTTTCCTGACAATGTCTTAGCCTTACAGAAACTTTAAAATCTCATGAGGTCCCATTTATTGATTCTTGATCTTAGAGCATAAGCCATTGGTGTTCTGTTCAGGAAATTTCCCTCTGTGCCTATGTGTTTTTAGCTTTCCACCACTTTCTCTTCTAATAGTTTCAGTGTACCTGATTTTGTGTGGAGATCTTTTATCTACTTGTACTCTAGCTTAGTGTAATGGATTTATAGTACACAGAACTGTACAGCATTGTGGTAGGAGATTTGTGCACTATAGATGCATTGTATTGCTATTGGGGCAAGATATAGTTTATTTATCATATTCATTAATGTATGCTAAATTGCTTTCTAAGCAGCTCCTTGCCAGAATGGATTTATCTTTAGAGAGTACAGAATAGAGTAGATTGGTTACAGAGTGTTAAAGGAGAATGCATTATTTTATTAAAGATCCTCTTCTACCTTGGTCATAAACTCTCACAAACAATTTTCACCTCTGAGTCTTTTACACGTAGATTTTGTACTTAGATAATTAGGATTTCATGACCCATGAACTCAGCTGTAGAAAAACCTGGCCTGACCTGCTGCTGCTGGTAAACACCAAGAGGAGAACCAGTGTTCTCATTATAAGCTATTTTCTAAAAGACAGACAAATAATGTAAAATACCAGTTCTGTTTCTCTCTTTTTAAGATTGAAATGAATGGCAGTTGGCTGTACAGAGAAGGTTACCATAGATAGATGTTAGAACTGTGGACAAAAATGAGTCAGATTTTGATTTAGCCTAGTCTGTTATCTGATCCATGCATGTGGTTAGAAATTTACCAAATTTAGCAGTCATGTGGCAGAGGTTGAAAGGTGTTGGTGGGTTCAGGGGTTATGTAGAGATGGGTCCAATAAGTGCTCAAATAGTGCAGGACATTATTTTTTGTGCAACTAACATAAATTTTTATGGTTTAGATTTTTATCAACGAGGCTAAAACTGAACAATAGAAGCAACTAAAGTTGCACGTGCTGTGGTAAGAGAAGAAAAACATATGGCAACTGGATGTCAGAACTAAGCTGGACATGAACTATAGATCAAAACAAAGTGTGTGCTTCATAAAGCCTGACTGACTTTTTCCATAGAGCCATCTTGCCGACTTCTTTCTGGTCTTTCTTATAAGAATATCCATTTTTGTTTACAAGCAACTCTAAAAGAGTCTATTAACATAGCTTTTCTCTGAGCCATTATACTGCCTTATAGTCCAACTTACATAAGTAACTATATTCACCACTTGTATTAGTTAGGGCTCTCTAGAGGGAAAGAGCTGATAGAATATATATACATACATATATGTCTATTTATATGTATATATGTCTATGTATATGATGTATATATATATTATATGTACATGTATATGTGTATTAGTATATACATATGTATGTATATGATGTATGCTATATATAGTATATGTATGTACTTATATTCACATACACACAGAGGCCTGATTAAAAAGTGGCTTACATAATAGGCATGGTTCAGTTAGTCCAACAATGGCTGTCTATCAACAAAAAGTACAAGAATCCAGTAATATTTTATCTATGAAACTGGAGGTCTCAGATGGTTTTAGGCATATTTTGGAATCATCAAGAAGTAGGATCTAATGTCAGTGAAGGAATGAACTTGCTAGTGAAAGTGAGGGAAAGCAGGCAATGAGCAAAAGCTTCCTTCTTATATACTCTCTTTAAAACCCATTAGCTATGGCTCACACTAAAGGTTGACTTTCCCACCCCAAAAGATCTGAATTGAAGGCAGTTTTTCCCACTTCAGATGGCTGAGTTAAGAAAAAAATCCTCACAGGTATACCCAGCTGCTTGGGATTTAGTTCATTCCAGATGTAGTCAAATTGCAACCAACTATAGCCATCCCAGCACTGATTTATCTCTTCTTTATGGCCCATTACCTTGTTGTTTGTTCCCATTCTATGTCTGATGATCTCCTTTACAAATGGAGCAATTCTCACTTTCTTTGACTGCAGGATTTTGTGTCAGTGCATCTAATTAACTGTTCAATTTGGCATCTTGAAGACATATTATGTTCAATTAATAAGTAGAAACTTAGGAGCGTCTGCCACCCAAATGTTAGATCTTCAGTGAAAACCCTAGAGAAAGCAGAACAAATTTTATTGGATATTTTATGCATTTTCATTTCTAATGTTATTCCTTTCCCCATTTCCATATCCCCTCCCCTGCTTCTCTGAGGGTGCTCCCCACCTACCCACTCCCACTTCACCGTCCTGGCACTTCCTTACACTGGGGAATCAAACCTTTAAAGGACAGAGGGCCTCTTCTCCCATTGATGCCAGACAATGCCGTCCTCTGCTACATGTGCAGCTGGAGCCATAGGTCACTCCGTGTGTACTCTATGATTAGTGGTTTAGTCCCTGGGAGCTTTGCGGGAGGTGGTTGGTTTATACTGTTGTTCTTCCTATGAGGTTGCAAACACCTTTAGCTCCTTCAGTTCTTTCTCTAACTCCTCAATTGGAGTCGTCCTTCTCAGTCCAGTGGTTGGCTGTGAGCATCCACCTCTGAATTTGTCAGGCTTTGATAGAGCATCTTGGGAGACAGTTATAACAGGTTTCTGTCAGCAAGCACTTTTTGGCGTACACCATAGTATCTGGGTTTGCTGTCTGTATATGGAATAGATTCCCAGGTGGGACAATCTCTGGATGGCCTGCCTTTCCTTCAATCTCCACACTATACATTGTCCCCATATTTCCTTTAGACAGGAGTCATTCTGGATTAAAAATTTGTAGATGAGTAGGGGGCCCCATCTCCCAACTAGTGGCTTGGCCTAGCCTCTGGATATGGTACCTTCAGGTTCTTCCTCCCCTGTGTTGGGCATTTCATCTAATCTCATCACTGTTGGGTCCTGGGGGCCTCTTGCTTTACTAGCATCTGGGACTTGCTGGTGGCTATCTCCAGTTCCCTATCTCCCATTGCTACATATCTCTATTCAAATGTTGCACCCTCTGTATATCATCCCTGTCTCTGCCTATACTTGATCATGTCCTTTATTTTTGCTGCCCCTCCTCTCTTCCTCCCAAGTCCCTCCTGCCCTTTACCTCCTATGAGTATTTTGTTCCCCCGTCTGAAAAGGACCAAAGCATCCACATTTTGATCTTCCTTCTTCTTGAGCTTCATATCACCCGTGAATTGTATCTTTGGTATTCTGAGCTTTAGGGCTAATATCCACTTATCAGTGAGTGCATACCAAGTGTGTCCTTTTGTGGATGCCCCTACACACTGGGCTTCATTCTTGATGTATTAAATTCCATTGCCACCCATTTTCAGTGCTCAATCATTGTAGGCATTGTGTCTACACATTCTCTGTGTGCACTTCCTTCATTTTTGGTGTCGTTGTCTATCCAAGTTTCTTAGTCTTGGTACCAGTGCCTTTTGAGTGAATAATGCTTTGCTGTGGGAAAGCTGTCCTGAGTATTGTGGAATGCCCAGCAGTTTAATGTCCTCTAAGTATTATATTCTAGTAACCCCACCATCTCCACAGTTTTAGAGATTGACAAATATATTATAAAGGTCACATCTCTCCTCAGTGGAGATTCAGTAATTTTTCCCATGTCACAGTCATTTTTTTGTGCCTTTATGGGCTTCCTGAACTTTAGCCTCAACATATGATTCATTTGAAGCTATTCTGAGCCCATTGCCACAAAGACTTTTTTAAGCACTCATATCCTTATGTTGTATCTTTGCCTCCCAGGATTATGTGTATTTGCATTGCTTTAATTACACTGCCTGTATCTACTGTGATCTACAGGGTAAAGTTTGAGGGTCCTTTGGTTATGGTTTGGTCATTTTGTAGATTATTCTATTCTGATTGATAGTCAGGTCAGATTTGCCATTTTCTGCCTCAGGTCTGTTGTGTGTACTATTACTTTGCTTGAAATATCTCTGCTCTTTTTTTACCCCTGTGCTTTCATTCTCAGCTTGGTCTTGCTAATATGTCTTTGTTATCCATTTGTATATGTATAAGTAGTTTTTGAGTAATTCATACTAAATATATCATTGAACATTAAAGCACTGATCTACTAATAATTTCTGTTTTACTTTGTAGTGGGGGAAATAAAGTAATTGGACGTGATTTTTTTCAAAACATTTATGTCTGTATACTAGCCTGGTTCTTAGTTTTCCACTGTGAAATGGTTCCAGTAGTAAAGATTGCCTCCCGATCCTCATCTTACATATTATCATATTATTAGCAACCTCTAATTCTTTTTTATAGCATATATTGATTTTTATTATGTTATTTACATGTTTTATTTGTTGATACTATAATATAATTACATCAATTCTTCCTTCTTTTTTTCTCTCTCTGAAGCTTCTCATATACCTATTCTTTATTGCTCTCTTTCAACATATATATATATATATAGTGTGTGTGTGTGTGTGTGTGTGTGTGTATGTATGTGTGTATTTTATTTCTAAATACATAGGCTCTGTGTGTATAATATTATTTGCATGAACATTTTCAGGCTTTACCATTTGGTCCTAGAAAACTAATCACTGTTTTCTTTCCTTGGTGAAAAGTATTTTCTGGGTAAGACTCTCAGTATTCCCTTTTCCTTATTTGCCTATTTTTCTTTGTTTAGAGTTGAGGTCTCATGGGCTTTTCCTTAGTCATTTTAGCATAACTGTTATTGTTGTCCTTGCTCAATTCATGTTTAGGTGCTCTTGTTAGTAAGACTGTGTGTAACTTCTTCTTTTTTTTTTTTTAGACAGGTAATAATTTATTGTTAGACATTTGGAAACTGTTTGCCTGGCAAAAATAAAAATACAATAAAATTATCCAAAAAGCATTCAGGTGAGTGTTTTGATTGAACAAATGACAAGAAAGTTTGGAATCTGAGTATTTTGTAAATTGTACAAACAACTTTGGCAATTTATAGGATGAAGACAAATGGAGTAGAAAGAACTGTATTTTAATTTTAGAAATGTGCAGTTGTATAGAAAATACTAAAGGTAATAAAATACTTTAACAAAGAAAGAAGAATTACATTTAGAAAGCTGAAAAGATTAAGATCACATGATGATTGACAAGTATTAATAGGACTATTAAAGATGTTTTTAAAGGAAAATGCACATTAAATATTTCAGTATTATTCTAATGATTTGGACACTTTCTTTCTTTCTTTTTTTTAAACTTTATTTTAAAAAACAAAGATAAAAGAAAAAAAATTTAAACATTTTTGCATAAATGTATACAAATACATTTGTGTCAGTGCTTGGCTTTTTTTTTTTTTTTTTTTCTTTTTTTAAAGGTTTGATACTCTGCATTAAGGTCTTACTAGTTACAATGAGCAAAAAGTACATGTAAAACAGGATGTAACCTGGAATTAGTCAACGTTTTCTTGGTGTGTAAGGATTGAGCATAATGTTTTTTTTTTTTTTTTTGTTATTTTGTTTTGTTATCTTTTTTTCTTGAACTTCACACAGTCTGTGAGTTGTTTCTGGGGCAGTCCGAGCCTCTGGTGTTAGCATCCCACTATCAGTGAGTGCATATTATGTCTGTTCTTTTGTGACTGGGTTATCTCACTCAGGATGATATTCTCTAGATGCAACCATTTTCTTAAGAATTTGGTTAAGTTATTGTTTCTAATAGCTGAGTAGTACTCCATTGTGTAAATGTACCACAATTTTTGTATCCATTCATCTACTGAAGGACATCTAGGTTCTTTCCAGCTTCTGGATATTATAAATAGAGCTGCTATGAACATTGTGGTGCATGTATCTTTGTATTAAATTGGAGTGCCTCTGGGGTATATACCCAGAAGTGGAATAGCTGGATCTTCAGGTAGTACTATGTCCAATTTTCTGAGGAATCACCAGACTGATTTCCAGAGTGGCTGTATCAGTTTACAACCGGACCAACAGTGGAAAAGTGTTCCTCTTTCTTCACAACCTCTCTAGCATCTGATGTCATCTGAGTTTTGGATCTTGGCCAATCTGACTGGTGTGAGGTGGAATCTCAGGGTTCTTTTGATTTGCATTTCCCTGATGGCTAAGGTTGTCGAGCACTTCCTTAGATGTTTCTCAGCCATTCGATATTCCTCAATTGAGAACGTTTTGTTTAGCGCTCTACCCCATTTTTTAATAGGGTTGTTTGATTCTCTGGTGTCTAGCTTTTTGAGTTCTTTGTATACCTTGGATATTAGGCCTCTATCTGATGTGGAGTTGGTAAAGATCTTTTCCCATTCTGTTGGCTGCCATTTTGTTTTCTTGACAATGTCCTTAGCCTTACACAAACTTTGAAATCTCATTAAGTCCCATTCGTTAATCTTTGACCTTAGAGCTTGAGCCATTGGTGTTTTGTTCAGAAAATTTTCTCCTGTGCCTATGTATTCTAAGGTTTTTCCTATTTTCTCATCTAATAGTTTCAGTGTATCTGGTTTAATGTGAAGATCTTTGATTCACTTACACTTGAGCTTTGTACAAGGAGATAAGAAATAATCTATTTTCATTCTTCTGTATGCTGAGTGTCAGTTGGACCAACACCATTTGTTGAATAGGCTGTCCTTTTTCCATTGAATATTTACAGCTCCTTTGTCATAAATCAGGTGACCATATACGTGAGGGCTCATTTCTGGATTTTCTATTCTATTCCATTGATCCACATGCCTATATCTTTACCAGTACCATGCGATTTTCAGCACAATTTCCTTGTAATAAAGCTTGAGGTCAGGGATAGTGATTCCCGCAGATGTTTTCTTGTTGTTGAGGATGGATTTTGCTATTCTAGGTCTTTTGTTATTCCAGATGAAATTGCACATTTCTAACATTTCTAGGAGACACACTCTCAGCACACTCCCTATTTCACTGGCTCTTACAATCTTCCCACTCCAGTTCTGCAATGATGGCTGAGTTAGATGGTAGAGTTGTGATGTAGATGCATCATTTGGGGTGAACATCCAAAGCACTGCATTTTGATTGGTTGTAGTTTCTGTAATGGTCTCCATCTATTGCAAAGTGAAGTTTCCTTGATGAAGTGTAAGGACTATACCGAATAACAACAGATATTTAGAAAATAGTTAGGAATTTAGTGGATAAAGTAATGTGGAAATTGTAGATTATTCTCAGATACCATTCAACCTTCACATAAAAACATGTCCAGACAGCAGTGGGAATTCATTTTCTTTCACACACTGTTTTTCTTGTAGTTTCTGCCACATTGTCATCTTTTTATTTACTTTGAGCTTACTCTGGATTTTCCATGGATTGTGAGTGATTTGCTTGATTATTTCTAATTAGTTTTATTTTTATTTGGAAAAGGTTCCAAATGAATGAATACCAAGAAGCAGAAGTCTTTGATCATAATAGGGGCCTGACACATTCTTACTCAGTTTCATATCCCTAGAAATCATTTTTATGTTTACAGCTTTTTCCTTTGTTCATTTATTCTGAATAATGATTACAGTTTATACTTACAATGGAGCATTAACTTCAGAACAAGATATATCTCACCAAATGTTATCAGATTTAAAATTATGATTGAACATCTACAAGACAGTGGATTAGCAGTTGATATGTGTTCTTTTTCCGCTTTAGTGAAGTCACTTGACTGCTTATGCTGACTGGATAATCTTATGTAAAGTCTGGAAGGAATAGTAAAGAAAAATAAAAGATATAAAAATTCGCCAGAAGCAATGAATTCAAACAAGCAATGAAGAGAAAGTAGTGGTTAGTCAGTGTCTGCAAAAAAGTTCAAATGAGATGCTTTTTTGACTCCAAAGACCCCCAGCTTGCTATCTTGAATACAGGAAATACTCTGTGGCTTAATTTATGAGTCAGCTCTTCCTATAATAGATTAATTCTATTTAGCATTGTTCTACAAAGTTCTGGTCAGACTACATGCAATGAGTTTTCATAATTTATCATCAGCTCAGAAGAAGCACAAAGCACACTGTATCTCTGAGAAATCAATAAAAAACCAATAAATTGACATTTTTAATGCTCCTAGAGCTATAAATTTTTAACGATGCAATGGATCTGCTGTTACCCTGATAAAAACTCAATTCTTCACGTTACTTCACAGGACCTGGCTTGATGATTAGAATTGTGTGAAAGATTGCAATTTTGCTTTTATAACACACTCTGTTAAAAAAGAACCCCACCTTTCATTCCGTATGAGATAATTAATACACAGCACGAAAGTGTACCTTTGGTTGTAGTGTCTATGACCTCTGAATTATGGAGCTCAGACTAAGAGAGCTTGGTTGATATCGTCTGGATTCTAGCTGTAGTAACTGTTTATGTTTGTCTTAATATCTTTTGCAGTAGGGTCAGTTATTCTTTTCTGTGTTAGATAATTACGTTCCATTGTATAATATGCTACATCCCTCTGATAGTTGCAAATCCAGTGTTTAAAATGAGCTACTTGTGTTCTTAAAATTATTTTTTTCTATTTATTTAGAAAACTGCTTTGTCTTTAGTTCTTACCCAAATGTGTTTTCAATGCTGCTTTCATACTTCCTTGATTCTTTTCTAGGTCAATAAGTATGCAAGCCAAAAGTCAACAAATGCCCAAAAGAATGTTTTCTTTTTTCTTCAATAAACTTGACTTTCTTGGGATTAGTTATTCTCATTGTTATAGCTTTTGGAAACTTGACACAAAACTAAACACACCCGGGAAGAAAACATCTCATTTGAGGAGTTGCCTGCCGCAGATTTGCCTTGGACAATTTTTTTCAATTCCGTGGTTCCATGTCTGACATCAAAGGGCTTTAATGGTTGAATCCTTCAAGATTTGCTGACTCAACACAATTCTCTCTTTCTCAGCCTGGTTCCACTTTTTTGTTTGCAGTCATCCTCATCAGATATTCCATGACTCTACACCTTCTATCATGTGGAGATCTCCAATACAATCCAGTCATCACCTTTACAGATTGATCTAATGACCTCTCAAGGTCTCTATGTAATTCAATGACACCCTGGTCTCTGTGGCTACCCTTAACCATGGACAAAAATTCCACAGTCTCTTTAATCATCTAACCTTCATGATTCTAGAGTCAGAGCCATGTATCCATTTATGCCATATTCATTGGTCCCTTTGGAAAGTAGACTGGTACCTTCCTTGGATTATGTTTGTACAACATTTACTTTTTTGTTTCCTTTCTGTACTTTCTCATTTTAGACCCACATAAGAGTACTAATAACCACATGAAAGAGCCAATATTACTAACTGGAAATCTCCTCTGCTAAAAAAATTAGCATAAACATCTTCAATTTAGTATTAGGAAGCTTCCTAGGACAATGGCAGAAAGCAGCCACATTCTTTGCCCAAAGATTATAAAACTGGTTTCTATTGAAGCAGGCATCAATGAGCCTGCATGGGTCTGTGCTCAGTTCTTTGTATATACGATGTAGTTGCTTAAATTGGACTTTTTTGGGGGGTCTCCTAACAGTGGGAGTAAGGATACTTCTGACTCATTGGCCTACGCATAGGATCCTTTTACTTCTCCTTGGTTGCCCCATCCAGCATTGATATGAGAGTTTATATATAGTTTTATTGCATATTGCTATGCTGTGTTCAGCTGATATTTCTGGGAGACATAAACTTTTATAAAAAAAATATGGAGGAAAAGTGGATCTAGGGATGAGGGGAGGTGTTGGGGAGAACTTAGAGAAGTGGAGGGTGCAGGGGCTGTCGTTGAGATGTACTGTATAGAAAAGAAGAGATACACACACACACACACACACACACACACACACACACACACAGAGAGAGAGAGAGAGAGAGAGAGAGAGAGAGAGAGAGAGAGAGAGAGAGAGAGATTTTTCTCTAGCTTGGTTGCTCATCTTGTTTCCATCTAAAACCGTATCAGTTGGATCTCTATATTGCATATTCCTTTCAGCCCTATTAGCTTTCAAGCTCTTACTAGAAGAGCCCATTACATTTTGCTCATAATGTTAATCACCTTTCAGGGTCCAAAGCTCCAAATTCTTTCAGATTTCCCCAAAAGAGGACATGGTCAAGTTCATCACAGCAATAGCCCACTCCCTAATACCAAATTCTGTCTTAATTACTTTTCTATTGCTGTAATAAAATATTATGGGCAAGGCAAATTATAGAAGAGTTTCTTTGGGGCTTGCAGTCTTAGAGGGCTAGAGTTATGGTACGGAATATGGAAATAGGCAGGCAGGCACAGCCTGAGAATGGTAGCTGAAAGCTCACATTCTAAGATACTTTATAAGATATAGCGAGCTAACTTAGGAATGGTGTGAAGTTTTAAACATCAAAGCCTGCTCCCAGTGACATATTTTTCTAATAAGATCACTCCATGTCATCCTTCCTAAATAGTTCCACCAATTGGTAAACAACGATTCTACATACCCATAGATAATTGTACTCTTCATCCCCCATCAAGAAAATACTTTCTTTTGACGATACATAAAGACCATTACAGAAAAACCACAATTGACCCAAATAAGGAGCTAGGGAATTTATTTCAAACTGAAACATCTACAATATAACTCTTATATGTAAGACTTAGGGAACATTGGGAATAAAAGAATGAAAAGATTATAAATAACAGGAAATTTGCTGTGAGACTACATCTCATAAAAATGTCAGAGGAACTGTACCCATGTAGTCACACAAACATGGCTTCCTAAACATGACCTGAACAAAGACAATGTGACTAGAGAGCTAATATCATAGGAGGAAAGTTCAGTAGGTCAAAAATCTATAGTAAACTAATGAAGCCACTTTCTGATTGGACTTATGATATACTCTGTGAAACAGAACCCATACCTGAACATGATAAATTATCCAAGATCCTGATACTAGAGAATTCATTGGCCTAGAGAAAAACATACTACTATTATTATGTGAAAGGAACAGCCATAAATGACCCCTAATGATACATTGCTATATTCATAAATCAGTGAATCACTCAATTAGAGAAGCCTCTTGAAGTAGATGGAAATTAACGCACACACTCAGTACTGTATAATGTGTAGAGACTGAGAGACTTTGGAGTACTCAGTCATAGATAAGATATCTTTGTCAAACCCTTATGCTGGAGGGATTTATGCTGGAGAGGAGGCAAAAAGATTGGAAGAGACAGAGGTGATAGATAACTCTAAGAAAACTGGTGTCTTCAAGACACAACAGGATGGATTCATCTATGACCACACAGACTGTGTCATCATTTGTAAAACCTGCATAGGTTCACGTTAATTGGGATGCAGCACTGAGAGGAGGAAGTAGATATGGGTTCCTACTCACAACTGAGAAGTTGTTTGCAATGGATACCTACTGAGAAAGAAAAGTTAGTTTTCTCCTGGAGTGACACTGGGTATATCAAGCACAGTCCAGGCAAGCCCTATATTCAAAAGTAGTTGGTAAGCACAAAACAAGCTCAGACCTTCCCTCCCTTCCCCTCCCCTCCCCTCCCCTGCCCTCCCCTCCCCTGCCCTCCCTTGCCCTACCCTGCCCTACTCTGCCCTCCCCTCCCCTCCCCTGCCCTCCCCTGCCCTCCCCTGCCCTCCTCTCCCCTCCCCTGCCCTCCCCTGCCCTCCCCTGCCCTCCCCTGCCCTCCCCTGCCCTCCCCTGCCCTCCCTTGCCCTCCCCTGCCCTCCCCTGCCCTCCTCTCCCCTCCCCTGCCCTCCCCTGCCCTCCCCTGCCCTCCCCTGCCCTCCCCTGCCCTCCCCTGCCCTCCCCTCCCCTCCCTTGCCCTCCCCTGCCCTCCCCTGTCCTCTCCTGCCCTTCCCTGCCCTCCCCTGTCCTCCCTTGCCCTCCCCTGCCCTCCCCTGCCCTCCTCTGCCCTCCCCTGCCCTCCCCTGCCCTCCCTTGCCTTTTTCCTTCGTCTTATAGGCCTTTTATTCATTTTGTTTTGTTTTGGCACTTTTTCTTATTTGTTTGTTTTGGTTTTCACTTTATGTAGTTCTTTCATTTGAAAGAAAAAGAAAAAAATATAAAGTTGTATGGGTAGGGAGGTGGGGAGGCTTGGGAGAAATTTCAGAAAAGAGAAAGTATTATCAAAATATATCATATGAGGAAAAATTTATAATTAAAATTACCCTCATTACCCCTTTTCTTTTTTTTTCTTCAATTCCTCCCATGTATCCCCTCTTCTGCTTGATCTGAAATCTGTGACATCTTTATCTTTAATTATATATATATATATGTATATATACATATACATATATATATTCATAAGATATAAACACACTCTGCTGAGTCTGTGTAATATTGCTTGTACGTATATGACTTCTGTGATGGCTTTAGTGGTTAGCCAGGCCTTGCATGTTCTCAATTATATGTAGCTCCTAACTTCAAATCTTCAGATATATGTATATAACCTAGAGTTATAGCAAGATTAACCAGGAAGGTAGAATTGAATGAAGGTGAATGAAGAATCAGGAGGCAAGAGAATACCAGGCTACAAGCAACATGAAGGGAGAAAGTAGAAAAAAGTTTTAAAAAGGGAGGAGAGAGGTCAATATAGGAGACAGAAGAAAAGGGGTAAAAACAACAGTAAAAATGTTATTTTTGAAAATGTTAATAAATATTTTATTGATTCTTTGAGAATTTTATACACTGCATTTTTATCATATTAATATTCTTCAAGCACTTGCATTTTCACCATTTTCAGGAGCACAATCATGACAAGATGATGTGGAATGCCTATACTCAGAACTTATCAATTCTTGTGTCATGTAAGCTGTGTGTCTGTTATTGCATGTCTTCAAACAATCAATTTGCAAAGGTACATTTCTTCAAAGTCCAGCAATTCAATAGGGGTAAATTAGTATTGTTTTGTTAGCTCCTTTCAGTCAAATGACAAAAATCTTAAATGAGTCATTGGAATAAATTTTAGTGCCATTTTCCCCAGTGGGTTTTAAAACAGGACAAACTAATTAATCAGTTAGATTATAATTTTCATACATGTTTTAGAGTCTCCTATGGTAGGGGCAATAAGACTTTATGCGTAGTTTAAGGAGCAGACATACATTTAATTTTCACAGTTATGAGGGCTCGCATATCTAAATGGATAGTAGAAGGTTTGGTTGTGGATGAAGATATTCCTGCTGGCTTGCAAATGGTCATCATCTCATTCACACCGGATGTGCTCAGATGACCCTTTGCTCAGAGAAGGACATAGAAGGGAGAGGGATAGGGAGAAGGGGAGATCGGAGTGTTTATATACTTGCTCTTCTTATAAGGACACCAATCTTCTATTATAGCCCTTACTCACAGTCCCATGTATCCCTCATTATTTCTCAGAGTTCTCATGTTCAATATGTTTTTGTTGAGGTTTCAACCAGCATACAACTGTATAGGATGACAAACATTTAGTCTAGACTACTAGATACTGAAGTCCAGTTTGCTTCAGAATCAAGGTTCATGCAATCTCCATGGGGATCTTGGTCACAAAGACTCATAATAAAATATGTTTGGAAAACATAGACTCAAGTGACTCAAGTATATTTTCCACTGAGGTTTTGCTGAGTCTTGAATGTGCACATAATTCTAAATTATTTATGGAAAGCTTTAATAAACATGTAAGACATTTTTCATTCCATGCTTATTATTTCCCACTTGTATATTTCACAGAAAACATTGTAATAATAATAATATATTGACCCATGAAAATTTCTGTATATATGTAAATAAGTTTCATATAGTAGAATTTATTATATGCACATTATGATTACCCAGAAAAAGTGTCTTACATTTATATGTGTTGTATTTTGCATAATATTGAAGAATGTTTTTGAGTCAATATGAAGTAAATATGGAGCAATAGAATATTGGATTGAAGAAGTTTTTTTATGAAATTTAGAATTATGTAATTTCTACACATTTTAAACCTCTCTCATTGTGAAATATTTATGTATGTGAGGAATGTATATCTTCGACAAAGTGTAGATGGTTCACATACATTTATAAATTTTACTTACAGATGTCCCATTATCATAGTAGATGAATCAGGCTATATGTACACAATGAAGTGATTTCTTGAGGTCTCTTAGCTCACTGGGACCCAAAATGGTAGAATAAAGCATCCCATCTTTTAGATCAATGTTCATTCCCTGCTTCTTTGGTGTATCATTGTTTTAGTCCTTCCAGTTCTTCTTTCAAATGAGAAATTCACATTCATCAGAGACATGTGGCTTTAAAATATGCATTAGGAGCTAGTAAGATAACTCAGAGGTGAAGATGCCAAGCCTGAAGACCTGAGTTCAAAGGTTGGAACCTATATGCTGTAAAGAAAACAAAAAACAAGACTCCTCCAACCTATTCCTTGACCACCATATTCACACACTCAAAGTCATACATGCATGCACACATGCACATATGAACAAAATAAATAAATACACGAATAACTAAATTAATATAAAATATTTAAAAAATACATAAATAAAAATGCATTAGGCCTGGCCATCAAATTGACAACAATACTAATATTTATAACAGGGAATAGTTGGCTTCTCATTGGCTCTTGATCCTAGGGAACTTTGTGACTCACAGCTAAAAAATAAATTAATTTTTATTAGGAAAGCATTGTTCATTGAGAAACAAAAAATTGAAATATTTATTACTCAATTTAAAGATTTAAAGAAATCTTCAGTGATCTGAGGTAAGTTATCCACATCAGAATGATAAAGTATCCAGGCCATGGCCTTTGGGGCACATGCTTCTAGAACATTAGCCAGTATGGAAGTGACTCTGTTTGGTGAATCAACCCTTTCCCAAGTTTTCTATTGAGGATATCAGGCTCTCAGAGGAAAGCAGCCATTGTTTAGAGCATCCAGTGCATGAGGATATGCACATACTGTTTTCCAGTGGAAAACTGCCGTTGTCCTTATCAACGATTGATGACTTGTCCACACAAAATTACAGTGGAGTCACACGTACAATTGTGTGATGTTGTCTCTTGCTCTTCCTGCTTGGAGAGATTATATGAGCTCCAAAATCTAATTGCCCTTTGGTGATGAGGCAAGATGAGAGCAAGCTCAGAGGATGGAGATTTCTTTCTATAAACTGTGTCTGACAATGCCTGTTGAAGGATGTTGCCTACCTGAGAGCAATGGACGTTTCAACATTGCCACATTCAAAAATTTTTCCATGGCTTTCGTTCTGCAAGTAAACATGATAGAATCCTGTTCCAGAATTTTGCTCACCCTATTCATCTAATCTGGTAAACTTGTCCAGATGGAATATGCTGAATTTAGCTGTTGTAGCTGGATAGTTCCTTTCAGTGGGAATTAAAGCTGCAAGTTGAGAAGGAACAAGTCCACTCTGTGTGGATGAAGTGTACACAATGTGGAAACAGTTACCAGGCACATGGCTTTGGTGGATGCTGATGCTGGGCTGAGATTACAGAGCATTGGTGCTCATAGCTGGAAAATGTGGGCAATACTCTCTTGTTTGCTAAGAAGCTGTTTGTGCGGTCAGCTGGTACAGAGAGCGGCTTTGGGGAGGCAAACCAGTCAGGTGGTATTTGTCCATCTTGAGTTTACTTTTCTTGTGGTTGGAATGAGAGATGCCTGTGTTTATTTCAATCAGATCCATCTGGGGCTTACTTTAGCTGGGAGGCCACAGCAATGGACAGAGCAATGGGAATGAGAAAACTTGCCTTGCAAAGAAAAAGTGAAGGTTGGAACTTGAAAATGCCTCTTCTGTGACCATCTTAATCCCCGAGGATAGCTTTGAAGGGCAGATGGAAGGAGATAGCACGGAAGTTGGACTCTGCAATGAAGATGGCTTTAGAAGGCTTCCTCAGACTGATTTTGAGGCTGTCACAGCATAATAAAGTAGTTAAACAATTCTATTAACAGATAATGTATATGCTCACCCATGTTTACCATGTTCTTACAGGCTCTAATGGTCTTCTAATATATATTACACACACACACACACACACACACACACACACACACACACACATGTACTATAATATAATTATATATAATATAATATATATCATCTAATATATTGTATTATATATACTATAATAATAATAATAATAATAATAATAAATAACAATCTAATCTCTAAGTGTTTAGGACTTGGAAGGGTATTTATTTATTTATTTATTTATTTATTTATTTATTTATTTGTTTTTATTGTGCATGCCTGGGTACCATGTTCATGCCTGGTGCCATGGAGATTAGATCTTCTAGAACTTGAGTTGCTGATGGTTGTGAGCCACCATGTGGATGCTGGGAACCAAACCCAGGTCCTCTGCAAGGGCTCTAAGTGCTCCTATTGTTCAGCCAACTCATCAGCTTTGAGTTGGGAAAGTTTAAACTAGTTATTTCTCGCTTTTTAAAAATTACTCATGAGTTTTTGGAATTATAGTGCTAAGCAGAAAGATACAAATCTGCCTAGTTTTCATATATTTTACATTTACTGCTAGTTAATGCCTATCCTATGTCACATAAAGCAAATTGTGGATTTGGTTTCAATGCCTTTATAAAAAGAAAGTCACAGGCAGTGATGAATTCATGAAACAAGGAAGGATCTTAGGGTTTGTGGGCTTTAAATAATAATGGCCCCTGGAGGCTCCTATATTTGGATGATTAATTATCAGCAAGCACTACTTGAGAATGAGAAGGGGGTGTGTCTTTGTTGGACAATGTATTACACTGGCTGTAGTTTCAGAGGATAAATGAGTCTAAGAAAGTCTCAGTGTCTCATTGCTTTATTCTGCTGCCTGTGGATACAGATGTAGAACTCTAAGCTATTTCACCAGGACCATGTTTGTCTGCACATTGCCATGATTCCACCACAATGATGAGGAACTGAACTTCTGAAACTGCAAGTAAACCCTAATTAAATACTTTCATTACAACTGCTGTCTTTGATCACATTCTCTTCCAAAGCAACAGAACACTGACTAAGACAGGTATTGAGTACCATTATGTGTAGATCCAGAGGAGCCTAACTGACTAAGACAGGTATTGAGTACCATTATGTGTAGATCCAGAGGAGCCTACAGTACTCTGTATGAGTACCACATTCTTCAACAAGGCAGTGTTAGGCAAAATCTGTCCCTTCTAGGAGATATGTAAGTTAATAAAACATGGTTTGCTGATAAAATAAAAAAAAGACTCCTCTCATTAGGAAATAATTAAACAAGCTTTTCTCCCACATCTGGTCATGTGACACTCACTGGTAAATATCAAGCTTTGACTAACAGAAATGTATACACTGATGCTATTAATATCTAATGTGACATATATCATTAAATGTCAACATATACTACTTAAGTATATTTTTGTACTAGTTAGCATTAACTGTCAACTTGGCAAATTGTAGACCCACTTGAAGAGGGGTCTCAATTGAAATATTATCTTTTTCAGATTGATCTGTGTGCATGTTTGTAAAGAATTGTCTTGATTATTTTAACTACTGTAGGAGGGTCTAATCCACTGTGGTCAGAACTAATCACCAAGCAGGCATCTCTGGATTGTAGAAAAAAGCTAGGTACACATGACTCTATGAGCAAACCAGCAAGCAGTGTTCCTCCATGTTTCCTGCTTACATGTCTCTGTTCCAACTTCTCTGAATCGTAGACTGTGACCTAGAAGCAGAAAATAAGTAAATATGTTCTTCCATGAGTTGCTTTTGATCAGAACATTTTTTTATTACAGCAACAGAAATCAAACTAGAACACTTAGATTAGATTAGAGTCTGTTAGAGTCTCTATGGTCTTGCCTTGCTTTCTATTTCATCAGTGATTTATTTTAGTCAAGAGACTCATCTATCAACCTCTGTATCCCGTGTTTACTATTTAATTTAGTGATTCTATGAAATCCAGGTTTAATTTTGTACCTAAAGGTGTACTTATCTGGCACTAATATTCATAACCTCACTGCTTAAGCATTGCAAGTAAGTATATATGATGTTCGTTTATTTGTATATTTTTATTTTGAACCATATTTTGGCCATAAACTTTATTTATATATGTGAAGTATAATAAACATTCAAATACGCTCAATCCCATTTCCACTGATTTTAAAATGTGGGTACATGTTTTTAATTTATTTTGTTAAGTACACATAACTCTAACCATTTTATATTTTGAAGCAGCAATATTTTGCATAAAAATACTTGACACCTGAAAGATATAAAGCATGTGTATGCAACCCATTTCAGTAGATCTTAGAGGTTGATAATAATGCCTTTGAGGTGATGAATTACAGCAAGACATAATGTTATTAAAAGGAAGGTAACAGTAAAATACAACAGTTGAGAATTAGAAATACATTTGTTTTCATTTTGATCCATATGATTTAAAAAGCAAGGTGCTCTTTATATATATATATATATAATCAGATTATTTATTTATATTTTAATTTGCTTCACGTATTTACTCTGGAAATGCACATTGAGTTAAGCTAAATCTGCCTAAAACTCTGAAAATAAAATTTAATAGCTTAGATAGTTCATGCCAGAACAACTGAACACCATCTGTTTGCACAAGTGGATACTCCAGAACATCCTCACCAATGCTGGAGCCATATTCTATGTTCCTCATAGGTAAAAACTCCTGTTATAGTTTATGGGGAAGGTAAACAAGGACTCATTTGTCTCCTCTATTCAAATTCTGAGCTTATCCAACATCTTACGACATACCCTTCTTTTAAAAAGATATAAGTCAATCAGCAGTCTAGGTTACCCAAACTAGAAAACATGGAAAGATGAGATAGACATATAAAAATATTTAGCGAAATGATATAAAAGATAACTCAGTTGAGAAAGCACTTATTGCGCGAGCATGGGTATTTAATCCTCAGCATCACAGAATGAGAGCTTGTATAATGCTGCGTGTTTAAAACCCAAAAGTCAGTGCTGTTCTAGGTTCAGTGAAAGACTCTGTCTCAAAATATAAGGTGATAAACAGGTGAAGAAGACACCTGATGTTGACCACTGGCCTTCGAACCCTCAGGCACATAGATGGACAGAGAACATGTATGATGCTTGGATAAAGTCAGAAGTCAGGGGTAATCTACAGTTCAAACAAAGTGGAAAATCATAAGGAAGAACGTACAGAAGTGTATATGAAACTTAGAAAAACCTGCAGAAATTTGGTTCTGAGAAAGATGGAGGAAAAAGAGACATAAGTGACATGTCCTGAAAAGTCCAGCAACAAAGATAATCAACTTTATCCTACGAGATGGCGCAATACTGATGAAATGTTATGTGGCTAAGCATGTTTACAGGTTCAATGTTCTGCATCAAGGTGGTGGGTTTATGGCCTGGTACTAATGATGATCCTCTTTAGGGAGTTTGATTTATCCTTAGGTTTCACTGTAGTTGTATATAAATGGTATAAATCTTACCAACCACATTATTCTCCGATATAACTAAAGTGAGCTTTGTCTTTTTTATAACTCAAGGATGCAAAAGGAACTAGATTACTTAAGAGTTGAGCACATTTTCTAGCATACATAGGTTTATATGTTTTGAATAGGGAAAGGGTTGTTCTTACCTTGCTTGAGTTAGGTAGTCTCGTATTTTTGAAAACTTACATTTAAAAAGATGTTGTGTTTCAACTAAAGCTTTTGTTTACCCGAATGCCTCTACCACATTATAAACTGCAGCATTTCATTTAAACCATTGATTTGTATTTGCAGTGCAGAAAATAAACTATTCAGTTTACTTCTGTCAATTCTAATAATAACTCCAATGCTATGCTTGCCAAAACCTCCATTAAAGACATATGCCTTGACTCATGGATTCCAATAATAGGGGAAAACAACCTTTCCCAGCAGCTGGAGGTTTAATGTTGCTTTTGAAGAGAAAAAGGAGAAATATCCCACCCAAATATTTACGTAGTTCAAGACTTCTAAGAGACCCTCAGTAGCTGGTAGGACTCTGTTAATCCTATGGATGGTCTGCCCCCCCCCCCCCAACAAGACCTTCAGCTAGATCGAGGAATAAAAAAGGCACATGTCTCCATCACAGTGGTGTGGGGTTATTGACAAGCTGTTATTTCACTTCTCCACCAACTTTTGATTATGTCAAGCTGAGAAAATGAATTATTTTAGCAGCTTTTCCTACTGGTTTCTACTTGCCTAACCTGTAAGCTTCTCGGAGACACGGGAAGCCCTCCCAGTCATGCACCTTGACCAACGAAGACTCAAATATAAATTCCAAAGTAAGTTGTTTCCCCTTTATAGCATTTCTGAATTTTCACTTTGTTCTTAGAACATGATGCAGAAAAACAATCTGATGGAGGCTGGATGCTGCTTTCACCACAGAGGCGAATTCTAGACCTATTCTCTCTGCCAGAGGATATTATTAATTAATCAAGGCCACAAGTCCCAATTTGCTAGACATACTTGTTGAATGCTGAAGAATAAATAGCATTTGATACTGATCAATTACTCCAGATTATTTGGGTGACCATAATATGAAGAGATTTGATGGAATTGGATTGAATATGGAATGAATGAGATGGATTTAGATAATGAAGGCACTTATGAATGGGAGACAAATTGAAGTTAATGATTTTAACTTCACAGCAAGGATTTGTGGACATATTGTATAAAAATATATTCAGGAACATGCATTAATTTTGTAAAAATTCAAGTCAATTCAAATACGGACCCTGTTTTCTAATGCTATTCAACAGATGGCATTTTACAGATACTCATATCAATGACAAATAGTAAAAAAAATGGCAAACAAATATTGACTGAGCATTCATGTTCTTCATCCCCTATTGCATGCAGGCTATGACGTAGGTTATCTAGTGAAACTGAAAGATCTCATGAATGGCTGTGCATCCCTGTTGCTTACATCCTTTTTGCAATTTGAACATACAAATACATAAATGCTTGAAAGAGTTGAAAATGAAACGGTCTGCATAAGTTTTGTCTAACAACTAAATTTTGTTTCAGGGTCTGAGTGTGTGCTCAAGCAAGTGTGTGTATGTGTGTGTGTGTGTGTGTGTGTGTGTGTGTGTGTGTGTTCATGTTATAAAGGAGTGTGAAACCTGCAACTTGGATGCAACAATTTTAAGGTTTTTAGGTACATGAAAATGTGATCGTTCTAGTTTTGCCATATTCACTATTTATAAAACCATCAGAGGTGTCAGTGCTTTGTAGAAAATGTCATAGCACAATATGACTCTCATTTTGTATCTAATTAATGAGTATGTGACTCTGATAGCTTATCTGACGATAAGTTATGTGTGTTCTCGTGAGACCAGGCTGGTGTACTGTGGTTATTAGAAGACATGATCACTCAGAAAGGAATAACCTTTAGAGATGAATTTTTTGTATTATTCATCCTCCTGAATGAAAGTCACCACCACCACACACAAAATGTGCAGCTTTGGATCTTTCACCAGATCTGGAAATGTCAAAGTTAATAGGGAAGAGTGAGGAGTAGAAATGCATTACACTCACTGGGGTATGAAGCAGATGCAGTGGGCTGCTCCTGGTTGTGGTTCACAAGAAATGTATTCAATGTCATTTGGTGCTCTGCAGTTAAGTCCTTGATTTTAAAAAGGACTCCCCAGTGTTGATCTAGAGTTGTCAATGTTTCGTGAAAAATTCAGCCACTTTCTTCCACCATCAAAATCCTTTTCATCATAATTCCTTTTTGGAACAACTAAAAGCCAAGAAAGCTCTCCTCTGGCATTACAATGAAGGGAAGAATGTTAAATACTTGGTAAGAATGTTATGAAATAAAAAAAAATAATTATTTTTACAAAACTTGGTAAATAGTCTCTTTTTTTAATTATGATACTGTCTCTCAGAGATCTTCAGACCAAGCAACTAAGACAGATTTGTTCTAAATTAACACATTGATCAGAATGAATAAAATATCTCTTCTATGATGCTAACCTTGTCCAGAACTTCTCTGATTCTTGCATAATGACTGTAAAAATGTTCCCACTTTCAACTCTTTTGATAGGACTCATTTTCTCTATTTTGGTCTTTCAAAAACTCTATTCTCTGTCCAGAAATTCTCATCCACTCTTCTAACCATTCTGATGATGCTGAAAACCTATCTCAGATGCCAACATGTTCATATTTTGAGTCTAAGAACTCCAAATGAGAAAAATAACAATAATGTCAATACTCATGGCATACTTATGTGTTAGATACAGGATTAACTGGTTCGTAACATGATCCCTTTTAACTGTATCAACTAACCGTGGGTCAACCTCTTGAATGCTGGGATTTCAGGGATCCTTTATGATTTTTAGGTGGGTAGATTGGCAGTCTTGTTATCCCAGAAGAAGATAAGTAAGATGAATGCTGTCACAGAATTTCCTTAGAGTCATACAGAGAGCAAATCTTATCTCTACCACTTAGAGTCTAAAACAAGAATTTTCCCACAGCACATTTCCAAAGAAGTCTGTTTCTTCACAACAAATAAATATTTTTCCAGTAACATTTAACCAAGAACCATTGTACATAAGGCTGAATCCTATAGATTAAGGATAGAATATTGTGTAAAGCAATATTGTCCTTTGGTATTTTTGGAGCTTGCTTTTTCAGAGAGAGACTTTCATTAGTCAAATTATTATGAAAATACAAAATGAAACCAATCTGGAATAAGTAAGAGGGGTAATTTTAATATTCTGTGATATAATTTAATAGGAGATTGATTCTTTATGGGGAGGAGACAAAAATGCTGTAAGAAAAGTTTTCCCAAAAAGAAAAGGTGCATTAATACCGAGAATATCCAATAAAATTGAAAAAAAGAGTTGAGATTAAAAGTATGAATAGTAATTAAATTGGCAAAGATTAGTTTTTGGGCAGAAACCCCAACATCCTCATTGAATCTGAGATGTGAGGGGGCTATCATATTATGTAGAATACTGCTAGACTTGGTTCACAAATGTGTAAAAACTTCTGATATAGACTGGTATAAAAAGTTCAAATTTGTGCAACATATATATTTCCCTCGTTTTTCAGCAACTCTGAAATGTTACTGTAGGCGACATCATTGTGGCGAGAAAAAAGACAAGTTACTCTTTGAAAAATCTCATTCTGTTTTGTTACTGGAAAACCAGAGAAGAGAAAGAATCAAAATGGATCCAGTTGCATCAGAGGAAGATATTTCAGAGCACCGTAAAGGATGGGTTATGACACAATGTAAAATTATGTAACTGAATGTGGAACTTGTGGAAAATCTGGTCACAATAAAGAAGGGGGAGGAGGAAGGGGAGTGGGAGGAAAGGGTATAACATTTGAAATGTAATTACAGAGGATATCTAATAAAATTGATAAAATGAGTTCTGGACATCAATGACCAAGTCAGGGGTATGAGTCTGTTGTGTTTCTGGCAGTGCTACCTGGGTCTCACTGAGCAACTTCACTACAGCCTTGGTTCTAAACAACAACATGAGTGTACTTGGAACTGCAGATGTCATGTCACCTAGTGCCACTGAGTGCTGCCTAAAACCCCTGAGCTCAAATTCAAGACTACTGAATGCTGCGTATGAACTACAGTGATTTTGAAGTGCAAATGCTTCCGCTCTAATCTAACCATAATGGTTTATATGGTGACTTGAGTTGAAGGCAGAAGACCTCTGAGCAATCCAGAACATGTGAGAGTTGTAGGGTTACTATAGAAGATGTGCATTCCTATCATGTGAGAAAATAACATGTGAGAGTTATAGTGTCACTACTGAAGATGTGCAGTCCTATCATGTGAGAAAATAACATGTGAGAGTTATAGTGTCACTACTGAAGATGTGCAGTCCTATCATGTGAGAAAATAACATGTGAGAGTTGTAGGGTTACTATAGAAGATGTGCATTCCTATCATGTGAGAAAATATGGCAAGTCCACCCACACTTTTTTGGAAGAGTTAAAGTTTAAGTATCTAAGAATTTGGACAGTATTTTAAATTTCTATTTTTATTTCTTAATATTTAACATGAAAGAAATGTGATGACTAGGTCTTCTTGGAATAGCAGAAGAAGCCAAGTAACTGACTAAGGAGACCCATCTTTACTAATCTAATGAGTATTCTTTAACCTACTGTCTGAAGATAAGGAAAAGAAGGGAAAGGACTGCTTTTTAATTGGGGCACATACCTTTTCCTGTCCTCAGCTATGGCCAATCAGACTCAAGTATGACTTGCTTCACTGGTGTTTCCTTGCTTTCCAATCCGTAGAAGGAGGGTTCTGTGTTATTGATAATCACACAAGCCATTTCCTGCAATAAAACTTTACTTGTCCTTCTCTTCTCTCTTATTCTGTCTCTCTGTTTCTTTCTCTTTCTCTACCCTTTTTTCTCTATGTATACATATATGTTCTTTACGTATACAATTATATATGTATATATCTTATATGTTACTGACATTATGTACATGTGAGCACATATATGTATGTGTATATGACACACACACATACACATACACACACAATTTGTTCCTTACTCTAGAAAATTCTGTTATGCCAGTTGCAATTGCATAAACAAATTATAAAATTTAAATTCTAAAGCCTAGTGTTTAAAAATTGATTTCATTTTCATAGACAAATTTTGCTTCAAACCATATAACTGTTTTTTAAATCCTCTATCTGTGGTACATTTAGTAATGAACTTTTGGAGAAATATCTGATATGAGCAGACTAATTTCATGCAGGTTTTCTCAAGGATACACCAAGAACACGGTAAAAACCCACTAAAATACGTTTGTTAGATGCCTGAAAATTGTTGCTAGAGCAAGAGACTTTAGGGAATGAGCTAGATAAACTGTAATAATATAATTGTGTCATGTAAACATCATGGCCAGTGTTGTCAGTGTACCACAGTGTTACAACCTGACCAATTCACAAAAGGTTACAATGCTCCAGATCTAAGGGACATTACATTTCAGTGGATGCTGATAAACAAAATAGATACCCCTTTAGTATGAAGCTTACTGAAATCCTACAGGAAAGGATTTCAGTTCTCAACCTCTTAGGGCTTCCTTTCACTGTACATTGATAGTTCTCTTATGCTTTAATTTTTTTCAGTGTTCAATGATATTAAATAAATTATAATTTTATTATATTTTCTATAATAATTTTATACATTTATAAATTCTAACAGTCATGGTTCACATTAAGAAAAACTCAATAGCTAATTTTACTTGTAATTTCCCCATGTCATACAAAGTCAAGTTTTCCTTTTGCTCATACCTATGGCTCCTTGTACTCTTCCTAAGGATCAATTAGAAGTTACTTTAATAATGCTAACCACTATGTCATGCTTTAATATTTTGAGCAGAGTCTGATCATTACCTGGTGTGCAAATACTTATCTCTTGCCTAGTAACTAAAATGTATTTTCCAATAAATCATCTATTTTCATGTTGGGCTGTGCCACATAGGAAAGTGTTTTAATAATATCAATCTGTGGTTTGGAGAGGTGCCTTAGCAGTTAAGAACACTTGCTGTTCTTACAGGGGATGAGATTTGGTTCTTAGCACCCACATGGTGGCCTTACAATAACCCTTAACTCCAGTTCCAAAGAATCTTGTGCCTTCTTGTGTCCTCTGCAGGCACTAAACACTAATGACATATATTTGCACCCAGGCAAGTCACTCATAAAAAACATAAAAGCAATAAATAAATCATAAAACATGATACTGTTTTACAGAAGAATGAAAAGTATATTCTTTTTCTAATATAGCAACCAAATACTATTAAATACAGCCACATTGTATTTCTCTGTAAAATATGAGCCAATATTCAGACTTTACCTAGTAAACTTGTATTTTTTCTAACATATCATTTCTAGGCAGTTGTGCTGAGATCACCTGGCTAGCACAGCATCTACCTCTGTGTCTCGGAGAAGAGTCAGGGTTCTATAGAGTTGATTTCATATGAACTGAAGGATGGGCTGAGACCTGCAGAATATGTGACTCATTTCTTCCACTTCTTCAGGAGCTTGTGAGTGCCCCGAAGCAAAGACAATTTCATACCCATGATTTCCAATGTCTGTGCTTATCTCTATCTGGAAAGAAATTGATAACTGCTTTAACTTGAGATCTCCATGAAAGCCTCTGAGTCAAGGACTTGAGGAAACAAGTTTGGCCTGGGCAGAAAAGAGAGGCATAGAAATGCAAAGGCAAAAAGGAAAAAAGAAGAAACATAAAACAATGTGTGTTATTGAGAAAATGTGGCTCTTGTGTGGGGATGGGGAGGTGGAGCCTAATCCTACCAGAAATTTCTGGGAACTACAACAACCTCAGTGCTTTTCTTCCTGTCATTACAAGGAAACAGGATATTCCAATTCTTATTACGATTTGGGGATTTCCTTAGGAGTAGGATGCCTAAGAAGTATATCTGTTCCGTCAAGAGAAAGGGGGCCTTGAACTTCTAAGAAATTTCTTAGAGACAGAAGCAGGTGTTAGTAGCTGGGAATTGGGCTGGTCTACATTGATGAGGTAAGTAAGGGCTCATGAATAGAGTGAGCCCTTAGTAACATCTGCTAGGATACTTAACAAAATCCCCTTAATTCACCTAATAGCTCTTAGTGATTCTCACTCATTAAAACAGCATATGCTATGGAGAAAAATGAATCAACCTCATGTTTGAACTCAGCCACCTGGTAAGAAAATGATGGTTATTCACCTACCTGAAGAAGAGAGCCAACTAATACAGACTGGGTTTTCCACTTCCTGGTAGATGGAGTTTCACATTTACTATGACATAGTAATAAAAAAGCACCTTAGTGTTAGAAGACCAACACTAAACAGTCAAATCTCATAAGAGTACACTTGAGAAGACTAGAAAGTTGGAAGGAAGAAGAAAGCAGGCATTGTGCCTTTGTAGGTTATGAAAGCCAGAAATTCCCCTGTGGAGGATGGAATGATAAATGCTTGTCACACTTCTGGGCATTGGAGCACTTGGTTCTTAGTAGGTGGTGCTGTTTGGCAAAGTATAGTGTGTAACCAGAGGTAGGCTTTCAAAGTTAAAGACTCCTGCTACTTCCGGTTCTCTCTATTTTATATATATCTTTTGTTTGAAGAGATGAGATTTCAGCTTGCTCCACCCTCTATGTCTACTGCCATGATTTCTCTATCACAATGGACTCTAAATCTCTAGATTCATAAGCCCAAATAAATGGTGTTTTCTAAAAGTTGCATTGGCCATGGTGTTTTATCACACCAACAGAAAAGTAATGAACACACAAATTACACCAAGCATGGGGGTGGCAAATCTTAGAGTGGGCTTGCTTGCAGATCAAGATACTCTAAACAGCTGTGAAAGCGAGCAATTCCTTCAGCTTAGTTGCAGTTTGTTATTAGGGAACTCACATGGTAATGTAAAGTAGTTCCACTAGTCATATTCTATCTGCTATTGTCACTTGGATGCCTTGGTTTGTGAATTTGGACCAAGGTATTCAAACTTGACTGTGAGATGCCAACTTGTACTGCGATACATCAATGGCTGTTCTGAGATGCTCTGTCGTGTAGCTGCAGGTTGAAAAAAAAAACAGGTTCTGGATGTAGAGTTAATTTTTTATACGTCCTAAGTTTCCAGTTTCTTTGCCTATTTATTATTTATAGTAAATGGGCATATTTATTTTGGCTATGGAGAGCTGACCTTTTCTGAAGAAGCTGTACAATTTGAAAGGTACTGCAGGCTGCTTTGGTCTGACTCACTAGAACATTGTAGTTGCAGAGAGATATGGTGTCCTAAGACCAGGGTTTACATTAATTGGAATGTTTTTGGCATTTCAGCATGTACCTACCTTTTCCATATATAGCGCAATGTCCTTGTGGCTATAATGTTTTGCTATGCAGGTGTTTAATCTCCAACAATTCTTAAGCCGAGAATGTAGCAAGAGAGCATTTCAACTCTACAGCAATGCTTTCCTGAAACTCTGTAGACCATGTTGCTATAATTGGAAAATTTACTGATTTATGACTTCCTTGGATTTTGTGGCTATAAATGTTGTTGTTATCTCTTCCTTGGTGGATCCCATCATTTAGGATAGCTTAAATCCTGTTCTTGAGCTTGAATCCTGTTCTTGTTCATCACTCACGCATGGTTCACAGTCAGCTACTTTTTTCTTTTAAAGCAATCTTATTATTTCATATCAAGAGTGCTTTTGCGGACAGAATGCTACAGTTTTAATAAGGCTTTAAGTGATGAAGATACAGAAGTGCCTAAAGTTCACAAACTTTAGCAGGCCAATTGATATGGAATTAGACTCCTTTGCCTTCTGTAGGTAGGTATAAAGTTTTGATGACTGGAGCTAAGAAGGTAGGGGATTTTAGCCTAAGTTGCTAGAGAATTTTTTTTTTTTTTTTTTTTTTTGCAATGTGACATTTAGGAAATAGTAGAAGATGAAATCAAATTATCTATAAAAAATTAATAAAAAATCGGAAATTTTAGTAAACCTTGAGGTTGGTGCTTCCCAAAAGCAAAAGCTTATCAGAATTTACATCTTCACAGCCAGTCATTTAAAATATCCTGTTTATAATCTCTGTCTGATAAGGGCAGAGACTGGTGCAAAGGAAGAGCATTTGTCTTACATGTTGAAAGTCTTCTGTTCAATCCTCTGCAAAATGCAACACACACACACACACACACACACACACACACACACACCAATGGCACTGACTCCTAGGAAGTATGAACTTAAATTTAAAAAATCTTCAAGGAATTCTGATTTAATTATATTTATGATGGAGATTAATTATATATTTAATGAATGAAGCAAGAAGTCTCGATTTACTGTTTTTTTTTAAACTAGAAAATTCAATTAATATGAAAAACCTATTCCCTGGGGGCAGGGCGTGTGCTTTTTAATGTTTCATTAATGAGTTTCATGAATCTTTCTACTCTGGATGAATAAACCTCAGATGGACATCAAGTGAAACAGCAAATGTCAAAGATAGAGAGGAACACTAAGAAAATATTGATATCATATTTGTTTATTGAAAGAATTTTTGAAAACCACTGTGTCAACCATGAAGAAGAAATACAAATTTGCAACTAAATGGTTTAAGATTCATTGTTGGAAATTTTTTGTGTATGTATTTATGTATGTATGTATGTATGTATGTATGTAAATATATATATACATACATACATATATAATTATATATGTAATCTCACAATAAATCATGTGTTTTATTTATGCTTATATTATATAACTATGAGTATAATAACTTACCTATAGATATTTCAGGTGATCTTTATGACTTAACGATATAGATATAAATGTTATTTAGCTTTGTCGTCTTCTACAATCATATAATCATTTATTTCATTTTACATGTAACCAATCATAAATATACATATAAATATTTAACTAAAATTTTCTCATCTGGATGGTAATGGTTTCTCCAAAAACCAAGGAACATCTAACAAAATCCTTTATACCAGTCATGATTGTCCCTGTTGTTGAAGACACTGCACTTCACAGGCTCTGAGAAGCCCCTAATCTGGAACTGACCTGAAACCCTCCTTCCTGAGGACTAGCTTTCATAATAAAAGAATGTGTCAGGCAAGCTGCCAAAGAAGGGGAGTGATTAACAGTCCTATTCAGCTATAATGCCTATGAATCACAACAACAACCAGTAGCCACAACAAACCTTACGGTACAGTAGCCACATGCATACTTAGATGTAACCAACAGCTCTGTAATTGGACTTAAGCAGGAAATCATGCATGGTGCTAGAAACCTAGCCTATCTCCCAGAGCTAGTGAATTCATGGATCTTTGATCAGAATCTCCAATCACCACTTTACTAAATCGACTAGTGTGTTTGTGCATGTGCACGTGTTTGTGTGTGTGTGTGTGTGTGTGTGTGTGTGTGTGTGTGTGTGTGGTGGCCTGTGTATGAAAGCATGGAACTCACTGTTTCATAGAGACTGGCTAGTCAGTGAGTCCCCAGCATTTGTCTGTCTCCACTCGCTCTTATGTTGTGGTTACACACACATGACGCCTACATGTTGGGCTTTTACCAGGATGCTGTATGCTTGGTTGCTTGTGAAATATCTTCTAGTTCCACTAGCTATTTTTATAGCTCTTAACAAGGGTTTCTGGACGTCTTTTGGCTACTGTATTTTCATATAAATGTTTGAAATAGCTTCACAAATTTGGGGTTAAAAAAGCTGCTAAAGTTTAGCTGATATTTAATGGACTTATTTATACAGTTAAAGAAACATGTCTTTGAATATTGAAAAAATTTATATTAAAATGGTATATATCTCCTAGCTCAATGATTATTTTTCTTGTTCATTTGTAAAATTTGAGGAAGTAGAATTTATTGCACCTGATCTGTGATCTATTTATTCCCCTTTGATTGCTAGTTTGTTTTTCTCATAACTCTAGCTTTTGGACCTCTAGGAAAACAGGCTAATGATAGTTGCTAGGAGAGGAATCATTATCTACGGGATGATTTGAGCAGGATGTTCCAGGTTTGCAATTGCTTACTGTACACAAACCTAAAATTTATTGATTTATGAGGCACAGCTCCTTTGAGAATGTCACATAAGCAATAAAACACTCTGTATTATAAAATTAGATTTTTTATGACTTGAAATTTCCCCACTGTATGAGCAAATCTCATTAGGTTTCATCTATTACCAGGAACAGAGGATTTTTGTCTCATGCAGGAAGGAAGGACTTAGGTAGTCACACAAGATGCTTCAACCCTTTGCTTACTTTGTGGGTGACATTTAATTGCTTTGTGACATTTCTATATTAATAAGGCTTATTAAAAGGTAATAATTTTTATTTTAAAAAATAAATGTGATTTGAGATATTTAGGCAAGTTTTGATGCTTTTTGTTAGTTCTTTTCTTTATATAAGGTTTTCAAGATATTTCACTTAATTTTACTTATGAGGCTTTATTTCATGTAACCCACGATTAACCTTCAGAATCTCTATGGACTTGAAGGTGGATACAAGCTAATTTTTATGTCCACATTCCCTATGTGCTTGCATTACAGGCATGTGCCATCGTATTTTATTGAAGTGGTCCTGAGAATTGAAACAAGGCCATTGGACATGCTAGGCAAGCACTTATCTAAGTGGTCTAAAGCCTCAGCCCTATTTTCCTATTTTAGGTTCCTTTTTATTAAACAACTTTATTTTACAAAACAAAGATAAATGTACAGATTTTAAACATTTTTTGCTTAAAATTATACATTTTTTGTCAGTACTTTTTTCAGATTTTAAAATAATTTTTACATAAAACTATATGAATATATATTTTAGTCAGTACTTGATTTTTTCAAAGGCTTGACAGTATGCATTGAAAACCTAATAGTTACAATGAGTGTAAAGTACATCCAAAACAAAACGCAACATGGAATCAGTCTGGCGATACCTCAGAAAATTGGATATAGTACTACCTGAAGACCCAGCTATTCCACTTCTGGGCATATACCCCAGAGACACTTTAATACACAACAAAGATATATGCACCACAATGTTCAGAGCAGCTCTATTTATAATAGCCAGAAGCTGGAAAGAACCCAGATGTCCTTCAGAAGATGAATGGATACAAAAATTGTGGTACATTTACACAATGGAATACTACTCAGCCACCAAAAACAATGACTTAACCAAATTCTTAAGAAAATTGCTGCATCTAGAGAATATCATCCTGAGTGAGATAACCCAGTCACAAAAGAACAGACATAATATGCAGTCACTGATAGTGGGATATTTTAGGTTCTTTTAAGTGCAATACTTAAGTTCTTTTTTCTAAATGTTGGTAGAATATATAAATGTTGGTGTGTGTATGCATGTGTGTGTGTGTGTGTGTGTGTGTATGTGTGTGTGTGTGTGTAGTGTATGCATGTGTATGTATATATCTCTGATTTCCTTTATATCTCTCCACCCTTGAAATGTTTTATGACTAATTTTTAAAAGACATTTTTATTATATGTAAGTATAATGTATCTGTCTTTAGACATATCTGAAGAGGGCATTAGATCTCATTACAAATGGTTTTGAGCCACCATGTGGTTGCTGAAATTTGAACTCAGGACCTCTGGAAGTACATTCAGTGCTCTTAACCACTGAACCATATTTCCAGCCCTATAATTAATTTTAATTTGTGTGTTAGTACATTTTTGGACTTTCTATAGATATAATTGTGTTGTCTATAGATTTTTGTATTTTATGTCTGATTTTCACCATTTATCTCTTTTATATTTTATCTTTTTATCACATTGATTATGGACTCTAATACGTCACTGTGAGTGTACAAATTTTATAAGAAAAAAAGTCTATTTTTACCATTGTGATGATATCTGTAGGCTCTTTTAATTTCCTGAATCAGATTAGTGATTCCCAGCTTTGGTCTGTATTCAGCCAAGAAGGGAAGTGAAATTTTACCAATTATATTTAAAAGCTTACAGTTGAGTTGGTACCTACCTAGTAACTTAACCCCCACTGACTCGTGTTCACGGTACCTGAAGATAGTTGCATGCTACTGGAACAGAAGGACAATCACTAATATCACTAAGAAACAAACATGAGACATACAACATGTGCCTACCTACAAGAAATATGGGTACAATAGTGACATAAATGTTATGGGAATAACCAACCACTCTCTGAATGAATTTAAGGCCCACTCTATGAGAAGAAAGCCATACCTGACACTGATAAAATAGCCAAGAACACGAGACTAGGTACATCATGGTTCTAGGGAAAATGTAATACTATTATTCTGTTAAAGAAACATAGCACTAAAACAGTTCCTAGCGACATACTGCTATATGCATGGATCAGAGCATTGCTCGGTCTTCACCAGATAGAGACCTGGATAACTTGCAGAGAATGAGAGATTTTGGAGTACTCAATCCTAAACGAGAAAGCCCTCCTCCTTTCAAGGCTCAGAGACTTGAAGCACCCAGAAAGTTCTGAACACCCCAGAAATAATTCACAGACTGTGTGAAGTTCAACAACAACAACAAAAGAATATATTTTAATTAAAATAGAACTGTATAACATCCCACTTTTCTCCCTACAGCCCCTCCTAGTCTCTCTCCTATCCTCTCAAATTAATAGCCTCTTTTCCTATATTATTGTTATATATATACATATGTGTATGTATATGTACCCACAAACACTTAATTACAACCTTAAAAATGTATTCATATACTTTTATGCAAAAATGCTGAAAATTTGTACATTTATCTTTGAATTTTAAAATAAAGTAAAAAAAAAAAAAAAAAGAAAGTCTGTTAGAGCTAGAGGGGATAGATGACTCTAAGAGTGTCTTCCAGACACAGGAGGATGGGTGTAGATATGAATGAACTCACAACTGCAGCAATATATATAAGAGCTGAACAAGCCAAATGGAAGTCCCAACACCAAAAGAGGGAATTAGATATAGGTTCTCCCTGCTAAGAAGCTGTCTGAGATTGGTATCTGTTGGAAAAGGGAAAATCAGTTGTATCTAAAGGAAGTGTCATTCATTATACCATATTTTATACACGTATGATCAGGAACAAGCAGTCAGCACAAAGGAAGTCAATGTTATTTTGAACTTTTTGTTTCGCTTTCTTTTATTTCCACAAGCTTTGTCTTAATAGTTTTTGCTTTTGAAAGGTTTTGTGTGTTTATTATTTTCTTATGGGGGGAGGGGAAGGGAGATGGGGAGAAGGAAGGAGAGGGAGAGAGAGAGACAGAGAGAGAATATGAAGTTTGGTGGGTAGAGAGATGGAAGAAGGGAAGTCATAATCAGAATAAAGTGTATGAATGTATTTTTCAAAAATAAAGAAAAATAAGACAAAGTTCTCTAAATTTATTATGATTGTTCTTTCTATTACTATCACTGTTATAGTAAGCATACCTTGTACACTGTCAGGAGAAGTAACCAGGGAAGAAATAAAAGGGTTATGGCAAGCATCCATATGTTGTGCTGATTCTGTTAGTAGTAAAAGATCAGAATTCTGGTGGACATCAGAAGTACTTAGGGTGTGACTAATTCCTCATAAAACTAAGTGAATAAATTTCAAGACAAAATCTATTTTTTAATTGAAAAAATTTATTGTAAATAACAAAGATAAATGAAAAGATTTTAAGTAGTTTTGCATAAAAGTATATGAATACAGTTTTGTTAGTACTTGATTTTTTTAAAGGTTTGATAGTATGCATTAAAATCTTACTAGCTACAATGAGCATAAAGAACATGTAAAACAAGATGTAACCTAGAATTCATCAAAGTTTTTTTTTGTGTGTAAAGATTAAGCATAATTGTTTTTCATTTTCATTTTTTGGCCTTTGTTTTTCTTGAACTTCATATAGTCTGTGAGTTGTTTCTTGGGTGTTCAAGCCTTCTAGGGTTAGTGTCCCATTATCAGTGACTGCATATTATGTCTGTTCTTTTGTGACTGGGTTATCTCACTCAGGAAAATATTCTGTAGATGCATCCATTTTCTTAAGAATTTCATAAAGTCATTGTTTCTGATAGCTGAGTAGTACTCCATTGTGTAAATGTACCACAATTTTTGTATCTACTCATCTACTCAAGGACATCTGGGTTCTTTCCAGCTTCTGGCTATTATAAATAGGGTGGCTATAAACATTGTTGTGCATGTGTCTTTGTTGTATGTTGGAGCTTCTCTGGGGTATATGCCCAGAAGTGGAATAACTGGGTCTTCAGTTAGTACTATGTCCAATTTTCTGAGGAATGGCTAGACTGATTTCCAGAGTGGTTGTACCAGCTTACAACCCCACCAACAGTGGAGAAGTGTTCCTCCTTCTCCTCATCCTCACCAGCATCTGCTGTCATCTGAATTTTTGATCTTGGCCAATCTGACTGGTGTGAGGTGGAATCTTAGGGTAGTTTTGATTTGCATTTGCCTGATGGCTAAGGATGTCTAGCACTTCCTTAGATCCTTTTCAGTCATTCGATATTCCTCAATTGAGAACTTTTGTTTAGCTCTGTACCCCATTTTTAATGGGGTTGTTTGAATCTCTGTTGTCTAATACTTGAGTTCTTTTTATACATTATATTAGGCCTCTATCAGATGTGGGGTTGGTAAAGGTCTTTTCTCAATCTGTTGGCTGCTGTTTTGTTTTCTTGACAGTGTCCTTAGCTTTACAGAAACTTTGTAATCTCATTAAGTCCCATTTGTCAATATTTGACCTTAAAGCATGAGCCATTGGTATTCTGTTCAGGAAATTTTCTCCTGTGCCTATGTGTTCTAAGGTGTTCCCTAATTACTCTTCTAACAGTTTCAGTGTACCTGGCTTAATGTGGAGATCTTTAATCCACTTACACTTGAGCTTTGTACAAGGAGATAAGAAAGGGTCTATTTTGATTCTTCTGCATGCTGAGTGCCAGTTGGACCAACACCATTTGTTGAATAGGCTGTTCTTTTTCTATTTAATGTTTACAGCTCCTTTGTCCAAAATCAGGTGAGCTTACATGTGAGGGCTCATTTCTGGATCTTCTATTCTTTTCCATTGATCCACATGCCTATCTCTGTACCAGTACCATGCAGTTTTTTTTTAACAACTTTATTTTACAAAACAAAGATAAATGTACAGATTTTAAACATTTTTTGCTTAAAATTATACTTTTTTGTCAGTACTGTTTTTTCAGACATTAAAATAATTTTTACATAAAACCATGTGAATATATTTTTTTTAGTCAGTACTTGATTTTTTTCAAGGGCTTGACAGTATGCATTGAAAACCTAATAGTTACAATAAGCGTGAAGTACATGCAAAACAAAACGCAACATGGAAATGGTCAAAGTCTTCTTGTTTGTAAATATATGTATATATTTTTTTGTTTTTTTTTTATTTCTTGGACTTCATACAGTCTGTGAGTTGTTTCTGGGGGAGTGCAAGCCTCTGGGGTTAGCATCCCACTATCAGTGACTGCATATTATGTCTGTTCTTTTGTGACTGGGTTATCTCACTCAGGATGATCTTCTCTAGATGCAGCCATTTTCTTAAGAATTTGGTTAAGTCATTGTTTCTGGTGGCTGAGTAGTATTCCATTGTGTATATGTACCACAATTTTTGTATCCATTCATCTTCTGAAGGACATCTGGGTTCCTTCCAGCTTCTGGCTATTATAAATAGAGCCGCTATGAACATTGTGGTGCATATATCTTTGTTGTGTATTAAAGTGTCTCTGGGGTATATGCCCAGAAGTGGAATAGCTGGGTCTTCAGGTAGTACTATATCCAATTTTCTGAGGTATCGCCAGACAGATTTCCAGAGTGGTTGTATTAGCTTGCAGTGGAGAAGTGTTCCTCTTTCTCCACAGCCTCGCCAGCATCTGCTGTCATCTGAGTTTTGGATCTTGGCCAATCTGACTGGTGTGAGGTGGAATCTCAGGGTTGTTTTGATTTGCATTTCCCTGATGGCTAAGGATGTCGAGCACTTCCTCAGATGTTTCTCGGCCATTCGGTGTTCCTCAACTGAAAACGTTTTGTTTAGCTCTGTACCCCATTTTTTGATAGGGTTATTTGATTCTCTGGTGTCTAGCTTATTGAGTTCCTTGTACACCTTGGATATTAGGCCTCTATCTGATGTGGGGTTGGTAAAGATCTTTTCCCATTCTGTTGGTTGCCGTTTTGTTTTCTTGACGATGTCTTTAGCCTTACAGAAACTTTGCAATCTCATTAAGTCCCATTTGTTAATCTTTGACCTTAGAGCTTGAGCCATTGGTGTTTTGTTCAGGAAATTTTCTCCTGTGCCTATGTGTTCTAAGGTTTTCCCTACTTTCTTATCTAATAGTTTCAGTGTATCTGGTTTAATGTGGAGATCTTTGATCCACTTACACTTGAGCTTTGTACAAGGAGATAAGAACGGGTCTATTTTCATTCTTTTGCATGCTGAGTGCCAGTTGGACCAGCACCATTTGTTGAATAGGCTGTCCTTTTTCTATTGAATGTTTACTGCTCCTTTGTCAAAAATCAGGTGACCATATACATGAGGGCTCATTTCTGGATCTTCTATTCTATTCCATTGATCCACATGCCTATTTCTGTACTAGTACCATGCAGTTTTCAGCACAATTGCCTTGTAATATAGCTTGAGGTCAGGGATAGTGATTCCCGCAGATGTTTTTTTGTTGTTGAGGATGGATTTCCCTATTCTAGGTCTTTTGTTATTCCATATGAAATTTCACATTGCTCTTTCCAACTTTATGAAGAATTGGGTTGGAATGTTGATGGGGATTGCATTGAATCTGTAGTTTGCTTTTGGTAAGATGGCCATTTTTACAATGTTGATCCTTCAAATCCATGAGCATGGGAGAGCTTTCCATTTTCTGAGATCTTCCTCAATTTTCTTTTTTAGAGGTGTGAAGTTCTTGTCATACAGGTCCTTCATTTGCTTATTTAGAGTCACACCATGGTATTTCATATTGTTTGTGTCCTCTTAGCATCTGCATGATGTCTGTCCAGGATCTTCTATCTTTGGTCCTCTCATTGTGTCCTCGATCTCCTGGACATTTTGTGTTAGGAGCATTTTGGCTTTTGCATCTTCTCTGATTGTTTTATCTATGTTTTCAATGTTGTCTTTGGCCCCCGAGATTCTCTCTTCCTTCTCTTGTAGTCAGTTGGAGATGCTTGCATTTTTGACTCCTGATTTCTTTTTTAGGTTTTCTACTTCTAGGGTTGTCTCTTTTAATGTTTTCTTTATTGTTTCCATTTCCATTTTTAATTACATCTTCAATTCCTTTATCTCTTTGGTTCTGTTTTCCTCTAGTTCTTTGATTTGTTTCAGTGTTTTTCGCGTTTCCTCTTTAAAAGCTTCTATTTCTTTATGCCTTTCCTCTCTTTCTTGTTTAAGGATCTCTATCATCATCTTGAGGTATGATTTCGAATCTGAGTCTTCTTTTTCTGTAGTGTTTGGCATTCTGCTGTTTGCTGTGATGATAGACCTGGGTTCTGATTTTGCCAGGTTGTCTTGGTTTCCCTGGGGTAAGTTGTTTTGCTTTCCTCTTGCCATCTTGTTGTCTGTGATTATACATGGTCATGTTTTCAGTGATTGGTTCCAGTCTCTCCCGTGTACCTGGCCTGTGCCCCTGGATCTCTGCTGTTCCCGGTGGCAGATGTCCTGAGCATTTGTTTTACATGCAAGGGCCTGGCGGGTTGAAACCGAGTCCCTATGGCAGAGTTCTTGCTCCCCTGAACCAATGGGGGGCACTATCCAGGTGCTTGACCCAGTCCTCTCTGCACCCCGGCTACTTGCAGCACAGTCTCATTAATCCTGTGTCCCTAGATCGTAAGAAAAATTCTTGAAGGGCTGTAAATAATTCCCCATAGCAAAAATTTCTACTGAGAAATTACCTTTGTGATGGTAGCATCAGTGGTCGTGGGAACTACCGAATTCTATGTTGTGACTTCTTATGTGGGGGTGGGGCGAGACACTTCTGCTCATATTCCTGTAACTGAGGCCATTTACCACCTAATTTGGGCTGGTGGCTCCTAGCTGTCAGCTGAAAGCTGGAACACTGTCTGATGCATGCAGTCCTACAGCTGCTGAAGAGGAACCAAAAACTGAGGCAGCTGATGTAACTTCACCAGTGACAGGTCTCATTGGTTTGGTAGGTCTTCAGCGAACCTCATGACTTTACCCTACTGTATAGAGAGCTAGTAAGACTAAAATTAGAAATTTCTAGAAACAGAGACAGATGGGGGGAATTCCCACAAATGCAATTTACATAATCATAGTAAAAACAAGTATTCTATACAAGCCCAGAGGCAGGACAACGATATTAAGCTCTATTTTCACCTATTTCATGTGAGATATCATCATTCTATCTCCCAGTAGCAATGCTGAGGATCTGCTGGTTTCCTGTCGTGCTTAAGAGTTACTTTATAGAAGTCCTAAGGGTTCATTCATTTTATCTTCATACTGAAGTTGTTTCTCTACATTTGTTTTCTTCTCGGTTAGTGACTATCCCAAAGTCTTCAGAAAGCACTTAATGCCTGTGCAGAGGGGATCTTGCTTTGGATGCCCTATATTTTGTTCTCATGGTTGACACGGGCACATCTGGAACCTGATGTTTTACTGATCAATAAGTTTCCCTGGAAGAATAGCTGGAGGGATTTGTGTGTGTGTGTGTCTGTGTGTGTGTGTGTGTGTGTGTGTGTGTGTATGTGTGTGTGTGTATGTATGTATGTTTGTGTGTATATGTATATACATATACGTGCATATATGTGTACTTGTGTGTGTGTGTGTGTGTGTGTGTGTGTGTGTGTGTGTCTGTGATTGTGTGTGATCATTGCTAATTTTACCTAAGGACTTAGGGCCCCTAGAATCTGTTTTCCAATGGAAAAATGGGAAAGGTGACATGAATAGTTGGTGGTCCTCAATTGCAGTTAAGCTTGTATTTCCCTATGTTTGGACAAAAGTTTATTTCCTTTCCCAGCTCATCATTACAGTTCTAACCCAAATACTGAGCAATGTGAGTGTATTTGGAAATAGAGCCATTAGAAGGGGTAAGTAAATTAATGTGAAGTTAATATGGTGGGGACTCATTCACGCTTCTTAAGAAGTAAATCTTCATAAGAATAGCTTAAATATATAGACATTAAGGGTGTTTGTGTTCAGAGAAAGGAAGAAGCTAGCAATCTGAATATCAATAAGATAGACTTCTGGGAATGCTAAAACTCCTAATACTCTAACTTGGATTCTAAATTCCATAAATGTGAGAAAATCTATTTCTTCTGTGCAAGTCAGTCTATGGTGTTTTGTATGATAGTCATGGCCTTTTATTCTCCACCTGTTCCTTCAGGAGATGTTGTGTCGCTTCCCTATCCTAGGTACCCATATCTCTCATGGTCTACCTCTGCTCTAAGTTATTCTGCTTCATGACCCATTGGGTGCTGTACAAAGACCCACTCTATAAAACACTGTTGATGATGGCTACATCTTATTCATGCAAATCCAAGGTCTCGCCCCTTTCTCTCATTGGATAAAGAGATGAATTCTATCATCTGTTCTTACCCACTCATTAAAAAAACATCACACTTTATCTCAAGCTTTGACATAAAATACTTAGAGTAAATTACTTCCATCCTTAAAGATTTTTGCTATTCCAGAGTAGTGGTTTTACTCCTGACATTCTTCTTTCAAATAACTTGAAAAAGCCAACCCAACATCTGTTCAGGCCCCCCAAAATCAATACAGGTCATCTTTACTTCAGCTACAGAAATTCCTAGATGAGGTTAGAAGACTGAGGTGAGTAATCACCTTTTAGTGGACAATATTGAGTACTAGCCTACAACTTTCAAGTGACAATTTCTTAGGCATTTTCTGAAGAAAATCCAATTTACTTCTTTAGTTCTTTCGGCAACTGCAGTGTTATAGGAGCCATTGTGTTATCATCTTCTAGCGGTCTCTTACCTTCCACCTAGAAGAGAAGAGGAGCCATTCATGCTTTGAGGACTGATAGAGTTCACATTTTGCCAAAGTATAAAATACCAGAGTATTGTTAAAAGTCACGGGGCACCGATGTTGTTAAAAGATGATGTCCCAGGTTTCAGCACCAATGTTAGAAAAAGGATAAAGAGAATGGGGGGAATATGGCCCATGGAGGTGCAGTGAGGCCCATGGGCAAGGGAAATGCCTCCAGGGGGCGTCCATGTTGAGAATCCCTTACCCCTGAGGGACCAACCACACAAGGGTATAGTACGGAATAGAGTTTATTCTGGTCATGGGACAGTTAAGAAGGTAGTGGAGTCAAAGAGAGAAAGAGAGAGAGAGAGAGAGAGAGAGAGAGAGAGAGAGAGAGAGAGAGAGAGAGAGAGAAGTGGAGGAGTAGAGGCCGGCCATGAGCATGTGGAGAGAGAAGGGGGAAGGAAGGAGGAAGAGGAGGGGTAAGGGGGAAGAGCGAGAGAGTTGAGAGGCAAGAGAACAAAAGAGTGAGGAGGGGGCAAGAAGCCCCCTTTATAGTGTCAGGTCACTGGGGTCGATCATATCTGGCTATTTCCAGGTAACTGAGGGGTGGGGTTACAGAATTTCAATATTCCCCCATTTTGGTTTAATTACAAAAGAAAAATTAAAGGTGATGGTGGACCAGAAATAGGGTTGTTATAATCTCTGTCTGCTTCACGCTTGTTTTGGGGCGACATTTTTAGAGAGTCTAAAAAATGTGGGTTGGGATGTTTGTCAAGTCCTAGAGTTGGCTGTTTGTTTGTTGTCCAGGGTCTGTGGAACCATCTGAGGTCAGAAGGAACAGGCCCAATAGAAGCATTTGTGTCTGTGAGAGAAGGCTGAAGCATCTGTAGGTTGCTTCTCTGGATCCGTTCTAGATGTAATGAGTGCCTGGACTTGACAAGATGCTGGAACATACATGTAGGTAGAGAGACACATTATAGGTATAGATCAAGTACATTTGGAAGAAAGTAAAATTTTGTTGAAGTAGTACTAATGCTGCCATCCCTTCCCCCCTTTTATCATAAAAAGGAGAAAAAAGGGAAGGGGAGGCCGATGGTGAAAGGGGAATGGGGTGCTGAGAGTCTCATTGGCTACTTCCTGCTGTCTTGGGGTATCATAGGGGGTACAACTGGCTTTTATTTTCAGGGTCCGTCTGGCAAATGTTCACATCAGGCTCCTCTATGGTTGGTAATCGTGTAACAGTGACTAATAATTTGGTTAGAAATGGTTATCTGTTGCTAAAGAAATGTAGAAACAAAGTTGATAAGATTTGGAGCTAATTTCTATAGAATGTGTCCCGGATGTCTTCAAAACAGTTTGTCATGCCATGAAGAGGGATAGAGGAAAAGTATGGAGTCATGGCAACATCAGAGTCAGGGCAGCTGATAAAGGGTGAGGTAAGATTATTAGGCAACATCATTGGGGATGCTGTAAGTGGCAATTGTGAGTTTGTTCCAGGGGGTATGAATAGCCAGCAGTCTTTAAAGTAGCCAGTTTGGGTGACATCAATTGAGATATATTTTTTTTTCTGAATGTTGATAGTACTTACTGGGATTGATTTTTATAGTAGAGCTTACCAACATTTTCTATCTCCCACCTGGGATCTCATGGATCTTGTATGTGGAAAAAGAGCTGTAGGCATCTAAAGAATCACCTTAAAAGGTTCTAGCTATTGGATGACAACAGGAGAATGATGTTTAGCAACAGAGGGGTTCTGGACATCCCAGACTCAGGGGTCTACCTGAGAAGCTGGTAAAGGAAACATGTTTGTGTTAGTAGGTTGGCTGGCTAGAAGAAGAAACAGAGGTGTTGCTGGTGAGCTTGGGTTCAAGTGAATGGAGGGGGAAGCAAAGGAAATAGAGGCTCCCAATTTATGTAGAAGATCTCTTTCTCAATAAGGGGACAAAACATGTTGACACTACCAAAAAGGAATTGGTGAGCGGTACACCCCTAAAAATGCAACTAAGTGGTGGGATCTGGTGAGGAAAGGTAAGGTTGTCCTCATACCTGACAACGAGAAAATAGGAGGGAGAAGTGGGTCCCCAAAACTCTGTCAGGATGGAGTAAGTGGCCCCAGTGTCCAAGAGGAAGGAGATAGGCCACTCATATACCATGATAGTTACCTGTGGCTCCCTGTTCGTGATGTCAGTGGTCAGGTCAAGGGAAGCCAGGCCCCATCAGTTGTTCATAGCTAAACCTAGGAGATCGGCTGGAGAGTTATTTGGGCATGATGTCCCTTTGCCCTGTGTGAAACACAACAATCGAAAGTCTGATGTCCCTCTGAATTTTACCTAGGATATGGCCTCCTTTCCTTGTAAGGCTGGGGCAAGCTTTTGCCCAATGTCCTTGTTGACCACATCTGTAACAGGGCCCGGTGGTGTAGCAGTGGTTGGGGCTGGTCGAGCAGCCTTTGCCAGCATATGGTATTTTTGTTTGTGAGCCTTTTTGCCTTTCCTATGGTAGACTTTAAAGGCCAGCATCAATACTTCTGCCTGTGGAGTTAGGGGCTCCCTCTCTAGCTTTTTAAGCTTGTCTCTTATGTCGGAGTAGCTCTAGGAGAAGAAATACGTCATTAGAAGTTGTTTACCTTCTGATTTTCAGGGTCTAAATTAGTGTCTATCTCTTCCATGGATCTCGTCTGCATGCATTTTTTTTCTGCTTCCAAACTCGCCAGCTTTCCTCAGGAAGCAAATTATTAGTAAGAATCATATGTAAAGCATGGAATGTCAAACTATGAGATTGTGATGCAGAAGAGGATGAGAGAGGGAGGGAAGGGACATTGGCAGTGCTTAAGGCTGGGTGGTGTTTCCACGTCCACATGTGAGTCTGGCAGTGGAAGAAGGGAAGGTTTTGAAAAATTTAGAGTGGCAGGAGTAGGAGCTGAAGTGGAGGTCTAGATTTTGCAGCAAAGAGGAGGTGGCTCATTGGCTGTGTCAAGTGTTTTGGTGTCATCTGCTTTTTGCCTCATTGCTACAAGGAGTTGGGTGGGGTTACAAGAAGAACACAGAGAAAGGTTAGAGCGAAGGTAGATAAATGCCTGTACATAGGAAACCTCTTTCCATTTATCAGATCGAAGGCAGTATGAGTGAAAGGCTCGTAGAATTAACGAGTCTAGGGTGCCATTTTGTGGCCATTTTGAATCATTATCTAATGGGTACTGAGTTCAAACATTGCAGAGGTGTATCAATTTAGATGTCTTTAGCTGAGGTGTCAGTTTTAGAGATTTGAAATTATCCAGGAGACATCATAGTGCGGAGCTTGGTGATATGTTCTGAGACATTGAGTTGCCCATTGGGAAGAAAAAAAGAGGCTACCAAATCCCAGTGGATTAAACTCGGTAGAAAAATTTCACTTTTATACAGGAGTTCGGAGTCATCACCTGGATTCCTAGAGGCCCCGTCGGATCCCCAAAGCAGACAGGCCTGGGCTTTGAGAGTAAAGACTGGCTATGAAAGCCCTGAAGTGGGGGAATGAGAAGACCAGCTTCGAGAGTCCTGAAGAAGAGGATGAGCTGCACTCTATCAAGAGACTGGCTGCGAAAGTCCAGCTGTGAGAACCCAGAAGAGTGGAATGAGCTGAAAGGCATTCTCGAGGTTTCTTCCCAATGGTCAATGTCTGTCTCAAACCTGTGGCTATAGAGAATTAACCCTCTTTGCCGCAAAAGCTGGGAAATCGGGGATTCTCTTTGCCAACTGGAGTGGTAATCCCTATCAATCTGCCAGTGTTTGTGAAGGAGCCTTAGCCATGATCTGGTATCAGGAAAAGTGAAACCGTGTGGCATGTGGCTTATCTTTCTCAGTGGCCAACTCAGCAGGAGCTATTGTCAAAGAAAAGAAAAAAAAGATGTACATTTGAAACCCACAATTGAAATCTAGAGGAATCCCACTCTTTAGAATTGGTAGTGAGCTGTAGGCAGATGTATTTATCTGGGTGGAGTCTTATTTGGTCCATGGGAGGTACATCTTAGTGGGTTTCCTGTAGCTTATAAGTTTATAGAAGAGATAACAGCATGAGTTAACAGCATAAACTTTTTTTTTTTTAAAGATTAACCTTTATGGAGCAAAAGGAGTAAGATCATATGTAGTGGAAAAGGAAGTTTAGCAAAAGGAGACATGAAGCATTAATGGAACCTGAGTTTAGTGACAAACAGCATTGAGGATAAGCCCATGGGTGAGGGTAGCAGTGGGCTAACTCGGAGGCAGTGCTCCAGAATGAGAGCATCTTAGCCAGGCCCAGCCTGGCATCAGTAAAAGGAGCTCGTGGCGGAGGGGGGAGGGGAGGATCTTACCCAGGGCAAACGTCTTAGAATGAAAGTCAATAAAAACATCTCTTTTCAGGGGTAGGCTCCAAGCTCAGCAACTCTTCCCTGGGACCATGAAGATGCTTTCTCTTACCAATGTGGGCGAGGAGCTTACCAGGTCTCTGAAGCTTGGTCTAATGATCATCAGGATACCAACTTGCAATTTCTTGAGTCGCAGCACCAATAAAAGGAAAAAGAGATATGTGGTTGTGAGGAAATCTATATTAAAGTCACGGGGCACCAATGTTGTTAAAAGATAACATCCTGGGTTTCGACACCAATGTTAGGAAAATAATAAAGAGAGTGGGAGGTATATTATTGTTAATATATAAATTATTATCAATATAAATGTTATGTTAATACAAAATATATAATAAATATTATATAAACTTATAAATATTAATATATAATGTATTATACATCATTTATAACTATATACAATTGATATATAATTATATAATTTATATATTTTATTATATATAATATATAACATACATATATACAATTTATATATAAAATATATAATAAAACATACATTTAATATATTATATATTATATAGGTATAATATAATATGTATAGTTTACAGTATAGCATATATATTATAATGTATATAATAGATATAAATATATAAACAACATATATAATATTAACAGAAATATTTAATATATTTTAGTATATAGAAATGTTAATTTTTAATATATAAATTTGACTTAAGGATAATATTTGAACCTGCTTCTGCATTTTTATATTGTCCTGTGTGGTCCCAAATTTATTTTCACAATGTTAATATTTGTGAAAGCACATGAGAATTTGGTTCATTTAAATTTGTTACTGTTATATTGTCATATGCTTTTGCTCATTAATATTACAAGATAATGAGCATTAATTTTAATCTTTGCTATTATAAAATAGTAAAACAGTATCTATAGAGAGATACTTTGCTGAATCTTTGATACGTTTTAGTTTTATATAAAAAAAAAAGAAGAGATAATCTTTCCTTGTCAGTGTTCTTTGATTAGATCCAGTCCCATTAGCAAGATAAAGTGTTTGTCTGATTGAATCATTCTCTAAGTATCAGAGTCACCATAAGGGCTTTAAGGATGTTTTCCAATTGATAAGTCTTTGGCTAGCTTTCCTTTTCACTCTGTGTTTATACAGAAACTGCCTAATTAGATTTTATAGGGACTTATAAAGTAGACATATAATTGTCAATTTTTGCATTCTCCCTAGATTCCAATGTGCTTGGATTTACAAGCACATACTGGCTGCACTGTTTTTAAAACAATTTTATTTCAGATAATAGTTCGGTGTGCATGAAGCTTATTTAAGTAAAAATACAAGTAGAAACTTAGCTGTTTCAAGAAACACTGAGAAGATCTTAGGTTTCTAGAATTCTCCAAAGCCTTCATTAAAAGTTTTCTTTTTCAAATTGTTTGGGAGTTGCTCCACAAGAAACTCCAGATTATCCAATCCACACTTTGGAATAAAACCAATGACATTTTCATCGGTAACCTTTTCATATCTAGTGTTTATCTATGATAACTCTTTGTTTTATTCCCAAAGTGCATAGTTGCATTAATATAGCTATAATAAATTATATGACAAGAGTAATGTCAGGCTTGGTGAGTCCACAAATTCCCTCTTTTCCAAAGACCTTTAAATCTCTCTTTCTGTTTACCTTGTATAAAGAGAAGGTGTGGATAAAAACCACAAGTAATGGAGACCATGGTGTGCTTGGATATTCAGTGAGCTAGGAACACCTTATTCATTCCCAGTGGACAAGTATCCATTAGCTCGGTGACTGAACAATCTGCTGGGGCTATGATAGGATACAGGAGGAATTATAAAAGGAGATCATTTCTTTGTCTTGACTAATTCTAGACACTAATCTCTCCAGACAGTACACGGAGGTCAGGCATGTTTCAATTCCCAACTGTTTCCTCTTGAGTCTGATGAAAGGGGAGAAAGTGTCAGCTGAATGAGACCTCTTTATCTAACATTGGATCGAGGGTAGGAAATGACTAAGGGGGAGTCGGGCATAAGAATTTTGGAGACATTGACCTGCAAGTTTCTTCTAGTCTGACAAGAATCTGCTATGTGCGCCAAACTTGCCTCCCACATCCTGTTAGCCAGTCAACTACAGTTCCTGCTTTTAGGAATACCACCAGGCCTCCTTATTAGTTACATAATTAGTCTGCATCAACATCTTAGATTTTTTCCCACCTAGTTGTTGATCCTTCATTCTTGTCTATTTCTATATTTCTCTTTTCCAGCCCTTAACTCACACTGTAAGACTCATTGATCTGTTCTTATCCATCTGAGTTTTTTTTTCTTTCTTCTTCTTTGTCATACTCAGAATGTTGGTGGAAGTTTGAAGGTAAAATAGGAATTTGGGTAAGAAACCCAGCATAGAGAGATCATATCGGTCACGCAGCATTTTCCTAGCTACTTGATAAAAACCACTGATTAATAGTGTTGCATTAGGACAAAACAAACAAGCTGTTTTGTGTTCTGGGTTCACAGAGGCTTTACTGAGGCCTAAATGGCCTTCAACTGAGTTGATCTGGATTCATGAAGCCTTGCATTTTTACAGAGAGAAAGATGAAGACAGGGTTAGTGTGAATTTGTCTAGGTTTTGATTATTTTTATGCTCTCTATTCTCTCTGCATGTGTGTCTGTCTCCTGTCTCTGTGTCAGTTTGTCTCTCTTACTGTGTTTGTGTGTATGTGTGTGTGTGTGTGTGTGTGTGTGTGTGTGTGTGTATGCTCATGCCTGAATGTATACATGTGTATCACATGTACCGTTTGTTTGCAGAAGTCAGTGCAGGTCAGAAGATAGGATCATGGGATCAAATCTTGGATTGGAGTGACAGGTGATTGTGTGATACCATGAGGGTGCTGGGAACTGACCTGGTCCTATGCACAAGTAGTAATTTTTCTTAATACTAAGCTGTGTTTCTAGGATTTAACTTTTTATGTAGAAATAGGCTTATCTACTGTACTGTAGTGAAGAGTACTGTTTGACTTGTCTGTTTGTTGCTTAGTACTATGCAATAATAATAATAATGGCGATGATAAAAAACATCATTTTATGCCATTAAAATAATTATTGAAAGTGTCAGAGCTAAAATGGGAATAAACATGTATTGACTTGACACAGTGTAGAATGATTTAATTAAATTATATGTGTCCATTGAAAGTCACTGAATGAGACACATAGAATGCATTAAATTTGTTTGGAGTCAGTGTCTCCAATCTATGTGCTTTAATTTTCTAATCATTAAATGATGGTTTTAGGGATAGGGAGAAGCTTTGAATTTTCAGTTCCTGAGTTCAAAATCCAAAGAAGTACGCATTTGTGGCTACTCTTAACAAAAAGTTGTGCATTTGGAATTGATTTTGTGAGTTTCAAGTCAAAAATACCCCCCCCCAGCTCTGGAAAGAAAACAGTAAATTATGCCAATACAAGCTATTAACCACTTGATAGAGAAATAATTTACAATGCAATCGCTAAAGAATGCAGACAGGTGTTCACAACACTTGGGAATGATTTGAGCTGTTACAGGATATTGGCAAGTGTGATTCATCTAGATCAGTTGAGCCTCAGGGTTCTGGGTGCTAAGGATGGTGTAGGAGGTTGAGAGATGACATATTGCTCCAGTCAAACCTTGTCCACAATATTCAAAGTGTTCACAGATACTGGAAGAGTATGGATGTTCTCTGAAGAATTCCAGAATATGCTATGGTCTACACATCTCACTTTAGAAGACAATGATCCTTTTCCTCAGGCTTCACCTTACTTCCAGGAATAGTGATGATTATTGTTCTATTGTTGTTGGAGAATAAATTAGAGGAACGCTTTAATATTTGTGTTACAAACTCAGAAGAAGAAGGATGCAAAATCTTCAAGTTTTATGTGAGACAGTATGTTGGCTTTAGAGATACATAAAATTAGAATCCACATCAAAGGAACTGAAAAGAAGATGATTCATGGCTTTTCCAAAATCCCTTAGGCAACAAGATTCTCTTCCCCTATAAATGAGGTAATAATGTCCCAAATGATATTTAACATAAGACATTCATTCTTTCCTGTCCTTTCTTTGGTTTGAAACAGTAAAATTTGGGAAAAATGTGCTAAGTTATTGGGCTGGCTATGTGAACTTGATGCAAGTGCCTTATCTGATCATTTGTTTGAGGGAAGCTTGTGGCCATTGACCTACTATGTGCTTTGGGAGCCTGGAGGATAAGAGTGCTAAGAGCAATTAACACAGTAGAGGCTTCATTTGTGAAACTTCTGGGAGAAGCGAAACCCTATGGGAGCCATTTATATGACCTTATATTACCTTTGTTTTTCTGGAACAGTTCACACTGATCGTCTGGAGCTGAGAATTAACTGATTAAAAAGAGAGTAGCACAGTTGAATTCAAAGTCTTATGGGAGTATTTCCTCAGGTTCAGCGCACAGTAACTGCAGTCCAGGGGATACCAAGGCTTTATATGATGTCAGCAGCCAAAATGGGTAAATGCAAGAGTCTCTCTGATAGTACTGGTTCTAAGGGCATCAAAAGACCATGATGAGACCATGAGAGAAATTGACATTAAGCACTGTGAATAAAACAAATGGAAACCACTTGAGACATCTCTACTGGGTAAGTAGTGAACCCAAATCAGTATCAAATTCTTGCAGGAATTACAAATTATGGCCATCACTGAGAATTGGGGGTTCAGAGGGGTGATTCTCAACATATCTCCAAGACTCTCCTTTTCGGCTTCTGCAGAGGGATCATGAAGAATGACAATTAATTATCACAAAATTATCAAGAAGTGATTCTGATTGCAGACATTGACTAGATGTGACATTATTACATGAGCAAGTTAACATATCTAGAATATGGTGTGATCTTAATAATTCCATTTAAAATACCTATTCATAATGATCACCAGGAGCAACTTATTTTCAACTAGCAAAGCCAGGAACATACATTTAGTTTTATCTCAGGTACACATTAAGTTTCCAGGCTTATGTGATAGCATACTTCAAAGGGAGCTTGATCCTCTCCCTCTCCCATGAATTATCATACTGATCCACTGTATTAATGACATTATGCTGATTGGACCAATTGGATAGAAGGTAACTACCACTTTGGACGTGATGGTAACACTTATGGACATCAGAGGATGTCATGTGCTCTCATGTTTGGGTTTTTATTGAGTTCCATTCATCCAAATGTCTATTTTTGTACAACTACCAAGATATTTTTATTACTATAGAGTTGTTATATATTTTGAAATTTGAAATCGTAATACTTTCTGTCTTTCCCACCCAATTCCCCAATCCATAATGGAGCGATCACCAACAATCACTACCAGTGGTCTGAGAGGGAAGTTGAGTCAGGGGTGATGAGATCTTAGTTGGAGCATGAGCATAGCAAGAACAGACTCTCAAGAAGCAGGTTCAGTGAAACTGCTTGTTTGACTGGGTGAGACAAAGGCAATTTAAACCTTTGGAGATTAAAATAGGTAATGAGTTGAGTGCACATCACTGGCCAAGGTCAGAGTGCTGGAGGTGTGTCATTCCCATAAGGAGAAATTCCATGTGCTGCTGGACATGACCTTATAAGGGAAGAGGAAATTTAACTTGGTTACTGGGCTACATGACCTCCTATGATAGGGCAAAGTTGAGGGCACAGGTCTTCAAGTCTCAGAACATGTAGGTCTGGGGCAAGTGAAAAGAAATCCTAATCCCGTTGATCTCAAGATGCAATTTTCATGGTTTGAACTTGTCTCAGCCTCACACTCATTCTAGGTCAGATCCCCATGGCTCCATGGTTGCCCAAGGTCTACATCTGCCAGCATTATTTTTATTTTTCAAGATTACTTTGGTTATCTGAGGTCTTTTGTGGGTTCATATAAATTTTAGGATATTATTTTTTTTCTATTTCTATGTTTAGTGAAATATGGATTTTACTTGAATAGCATTGAATCTGTTACAGTTGTTAGTAGAATGATCATTTTCACAATATTAATTGTAAATACATTCTACCAAACTACAAGCATGAGATATCTACATCCTCTTGTGTCTTTCCTGGCCAAGTCCTGCATGGCCATATGGAAGTAACAGTGTTATATTGTTTCCTGCCCCTGGAGCAGAGCCAGCCAGGTGTGGGCCTCCATGAGTATTGACAGTTGCTTGGTGTGAGAAATATTTGTATAATAATGTACACAATTCACTTCATGTTTCTCTTTCAGGAAATATTCTCCCTTCCAAGTTTACCAGGGAACATCTTCCATGCCAAGGTTAATGACTCCATAATAATCAGATAGCAGGAGTCCTAAAAGTAAGGGTTTTTACTCTGCCCTTAGCAAAAATAATAAATGTTGTGACCTTCAGGACAGTCCTTAATGCTCTAGAAAAGAGCTCTGAAAACATGAATTCAAAATATTTAATTTCTCAACTATGCAAAACATAAGGATGCAATATGAATTATATGACAGGCTTTACAGAGCAAAGGAGCAGAGGCAGCTACATTATGAGCCATCTTGTCAGAAAGATACAAATGAAGGCAGATACAAAGGCAAAAAATTTCTGAATTCAAGGTTATCCTGGGACAGAGCCAGTTTAGGACCTGGTGTGGTGGGAATGGTAATCTCAGGACAGTATCTCACTCACTAACATACTGTTTGTGCTTATAAAGGTGGACAGATTTCTGAATTTATTTGCAATGTTTTATTTTTTTTAAATCATGTTTGCTCTCTTTTCCTAAGGTAAAAAAAATGTTCATTTGTGGAATAATCAAAAGGGAACAGGGTGGACAATTAAAGAGACCCACCTTTTATCAATAATGTAAATAAATTCGTTAGATACTTATATTCATATAAATATTTTAGATAGTTGCATTTATGACCTAATCATTCTTGAAGCTACTATAAGACAATGTAGGGAAAATTTCCCAGGAATGGCCAAAGTCTTCTTGGATAAGACCCCATAAAATAGCAAAAGCAAGAAAATATGAATGGGCTATATCTGACTTCAAGGTCCCTTTGTAATAAAGAAATACACCACAGAGGTAAAAAATGACCAAGTAAACAGGAAGTCATGCATTCAAGCTCTTCATGAAACTAGGGGTTGGTGTTAAGAAAACAAGAGGGGCTTCACAGTTCAGCATTAACTCCCACTCCAAGTAATCCAGTTTAAAAGTGAACCATGAATCTGAGAGGATTTTTATAAAACAAGATAGACAAATTAACAAAAAATATATGAAAATATACATCTCATCAGCAACCAAAACCATACCATTGCCCCCTCCCAACAAAGAATGCTATGAAAAAGACTAAACTAACAAAGTAACTAGGGAAGATGTTTAGAAAATATGACAAGGTATTATCAAGACTATCAGAATGGTAATCTGGGAACTGGGGGCTTCAGGCTGCATTTTCCCGATCTTTCAGGCTTTTGATAACTTTTCCTAATCAAATGTAAGAAAGGAAGAACAGTCCAACAGAACATAGAGTAAAATCATCCTTTGTCACACACAAGATCAGCCATAAGATCTTGAAAGAGATCTATTCAGTGGCTCTATGATAATGGAGATCTCAATCCATAGTCAGTCAGTTTTCTTTCATGTTGTTGATTTCAGGGTTACTCTTTGGCTCTAGAAAATGTTATCCAAAGTTTAAGTCAAGATCAAGGTATCTTAAAATTACTTGATTTTAATTATTATCAAGTTAATTTATTTTTAAATCCATTTTTTTGTCAGAAAGGCTTTGAATAAGTTAATAAATAAGAGATATCATGTAATCAGTGATTCGCTATTTTAGGCATCCCAAAGAATTTTGAAGACTGGACTTTTTCTTGAAGGAGAAAATCTAGTAAATGAATGAATCCAACTCTTATCTAACAAAGGACTCTTAATAGTGTTCAGTAGAAGGTAGACATGTGCTTACATGGTGACTATTTTAGTATCATGTTAAAAGGCAATGGAGACATTCCAATAAAGGGAACACGAAATCTGCACAAAAGAAAGTGAGTAAAAGTTGATATTCCTAGGATTAGAGTGCACAGACTATTGCAAGTCTCTGGCATGTGTTCCCATGTTACTGAATTTCAATGGACTAGAGGTATGGGTCAGATTTTGTTCACAAATCATGATGTTAAACTCTTAAAACAACCAGAAAGTCAACTGATAAAATACTTCTATTTTTACATATAAAAATGGAAACACAGGAAATCAGCTATTTTATATTATTAGAATAGTTAAAAGTTTTATATATAAGAATAAGGATTAAAACTTCATTTCATAACTCTTCCTCTCCAAGTGTTTTATTTTAACATCACAATACATTTTCTGTATCTAAATGTCTCCTCTACTTATCTCTCAAGAAAGTTCAGTCCAAATGACTTCTCATATCTTTGAATTTAGGAAATTTATAAATTCTTTCAGAGTTATTTTGAAGCATTTTGCTACTGACCAAAACCACTTTGATTCTGAAACCAGACTGAGATCTAAGGTACATTCAAGTCAGGTAAAATTTGGGCATATATGCAAAAAAACACGCATAGCTTACATTCTAAAAATGCAACTCATGTAAAATTTAGCATTTTCTAGCATAATAATATTTATATAAAATTATTATCTTTCATGCTTTGTGTTCAGATTTCATATTTGCTAGCATAAGCACATTTATACTAAGTTAACATTCCACTGGGTTCAAATGTTTTCTTTTGCTTCAGGGAATGCCTGTTAGTCACTGCAGAGGTCTGGTTTTGACATTTGGTATTTAACAAGCCCATTACTTGGCAAATAATTTTTTAAAAGTGACTTCAAGAATTGTCTCTGCCCGGAGTAGCTTGTTTGAATAAAAAAGGTTATCATATCCAGATAATTTTACTCAAAACTGTGCTTATATTCTATTTAGAAGTTGAGGGTTAGTATTAGTTTTGGATAGGTTTAAGTGTGATGACAATCTGTGGCCTCCTCAAAACAGACAGACTCAAATCAAAAAGCATCACCATTTATTTTTCTTGTATGAGTGTTTTATTAAAATGCCATTTGAAACAAAGGACTTTCATTAGGCTCTGGTGAGGGTGTTTAGGGCTCACATTTACATCTGATAAGGATCCTGTCAACTTGCTATTATTTACATGTATACAAAGCCCACAATGACTCAAACACATCAGTCAACCACAAACACAGTTATAGTGGACTGCTTATCAGAAAGATGGTAAATTCACTGAAAGCACAAGAGAGAATAATTGTGCCTTGTGGGAGATCATAGAAGAAACACTGTGGGCAGTGGGCAGGCTTAGAAGAAACAAATCAGACATATAAGACCATGCAGGTTGAAGACTATCTTTGAGCCTTTTGAATTAATTTGTATGGCTCTGGGTCGCCTTTTCTTAATGAATTAGTCTTTATTTCTCTTTTTGAAACAGAACATTGCTATCAGATTTACATATTTGTTTCCACTATTGTATGCATACTTCAGTTTGAGTTCCAAGTCATTTTTCATTCATAACCAGCTTCCTGAAGCTTGTGAAGGTGAGAGGGAGGATAAGGTAACATGAAGTATGGGTTCCTCAGTGTCTTTTCAGCTGGTTTGGTGGGATTATAAAAAGAATTTTCAGAGAAAAAGACCTGATTTCTAAAGACCTGATTTCAGAAGTCAACAGACAGTATACTTGAGACATGGGACATAAAATTTCTTTCCTAATCTCCCCTCCCAGGTTTCTCCCCTTTCCCCCTTCATTTTTCCTCTGAGAGAGTGACAACCTTCTTGGTATTCCCCCACCCTATCCCATCAAATCTCAAAAGTGTTAGGCACTTTTTTCACTGAAGCCATACAAGGCACCTGTGTTGGGCAGTGAATTCTATACTCTACAGCTTTAGGGAGAGACTTAATTTCTTATAACTGATAACGATTTAATTCTTTCCTAGATATTTTTTCCTTTTTGTCTATGACGTCTTTTTATGAGATACTCTGTATTTACATTTGGCATATTATCCCTCTCCTCAGTTCCACTCTCATCCCCCTATCCCTCCATTTGCGTTCACAAAGGTGCACTCCTTCCTAATCACCATCTCCACTCCATGGTCTTGGCATTCCCCTACATTGAGAAAACATTCCCTCCTGGACCAAAAAAACCTCTTCTAACTTTGCTGCCAGACATTGGTATCTTCAGCTACATATGCAAGTGGATCAATAGGTTTTTCAATGAGTGCTCAAAAGTTGGTGTTTTATTCCATGGGAGTTTTGGAGAGTTTGGTTGGTTGATAATGTTGTTCTTCCCATGAGTTGCAACCCCTTTCAGCTCCTTCAGTCCTTTCTTTAGCACCTTCACTGGGGTCTCCATGTTCCGTCCAGTGGTTAGCTGTAGGCATGCTCATTTTTATTTATATGACTCTGACATAGTCCCTGAGGAAGCATCTCTATCTGGTTCCCTCCAGTAAGTACTTCTTGGGATCAGCTCTAGTGCTTGGATTTGGTGGCTGCATATGTGGTAGATCCCTGGGTGAGGCAGCATCTGAATGTTCTTTTCTCTAATCCCTGTTCCTATTATATTTGACCTTATATTTTCTCCTATGTGTGTTTTGTTCTCCCTTCTAAGAAGAACTGAGACATCCACATTTTGGTCTTCCTTCTTTTTGAATTTCATAATGTCTGTGAATTGTTTCTTGGGTATTTAGAGCTTTCTGGGGTTAGTATCTGCTTATCAGTGAGTGCATAACATGTGTGTTCTTTGGAGACATGGTTACTTTGCTCGGGATGATAGTCTCTAGTTCCATCCATTTGCCTACTAATTTCATTAAGTCATTGTTTTAAATAGCTGAGTAGTAATCCACTGTGTAAATGTACCACACTTTCTGTATCCATTCTTCTGTTTAAGAACATCTAATTATTTTTTTCAGCTTCTGGCTATTATAAATAAGGCTAATATAAAAATGGTGGAGCATGTGTCCTTGTTTTATGTTGGAGCATCTTTGGAGTATATGTCCAGGAGTAGAATTAGCTGGGTTTTCATGTTGTTTCCTATTATTTTTGTTGTTAGAGGTAGACTTATATTTGTGTGATTTTCTTCTTTTGGTTTACTTTTACTTTTATTTGGGTGTAGTTTCCTTACTTGTGATGGAGTTTCCATCTATTACTTTTTTATAGGGCTGTATTTGTAGATAGACATTGTGTAAATTTGCTTTTGTCCTGGAATATCTTGGTTTAGCCATCTATGATAATTGAGAATTTTGTTGAATATAGTAACCTGGTCTGGCACTTGCATTCTCTTAGGGTCTGCATAATGTCTGTCTGGGCTCTTCTAGCTTTCATAGTCTCTGTTGAGAAGTCTGGTATAATTCTGATTGGTTTGCTTATATATGTTACTTTTTTTAAAAATCTTTTAGGATTCTTTTTTTTTTTTTTTGTTTTGAACATTCAGTGTTTTATTATTGTGTGTCAGAGGTGTTATTCTTAGGTTTAATCTTCTCATTGTTTCCTGGATATCCTGGATGTTTTCAGATAGAAGCTCTTTGATTTTTTGCATTTTTCTGACTGTTGTGTTAATGTTTTCTATGTTATCTTCTGTCCCTGCAATCCTCTCTTTCACCTCTTGTAGTCTGCTGGTGATGCTGGCATCTATGGCTCTTGATTTCTTTCTTAGGTTTTTCTATCTCCAGGGCTGTCTCTTTCTGTGATTTCTTTATTGTTTCTATTTCTGTTTTCTATTTCTTCACCTGTTTGGTTTTGTTTTTCTGTATTTCTTTGAGTGAGTGATTTGTGTGTTTGCTTTTTAAGGCTTCTATTTTTTTCTGTGTGTTCTATCAAGATGTAGTCAAGTTATTGAAATTGTAGTTTACCTCATGAAACTCAAATTTGTCTAGAAATATAGAGAAGAGGGCCAAGTATAGATGCCATTTTAGCCCGTATGCTTGGCTTACTACAAAGAACAATGACAACTATGTGCCTCTAACTCACAAGCACGGACCATCATGACCTTATGACAACACTATATTCCAGTCTATGATTTAGTTAGGTCATTGTTTTTCACTATTCTTGCATTTTATTTCAATAGTAATTGACAGGGTAAATTATATAATTAAAGATTTATTGGTAGTTTATTTTAAAAATGTAAAATTTTTCATTATCCAAAATTTTCTCCTTTTGAACTTTTTTCTTTTTTATTCAACCTTAACACAATATATGCATTGTTGTTAGTTACTTTTCCATTGCTCTGAAATGACACCACTACAAAGGCAACTTATAAAGGTAAACATTTATTGAAGCTTATTGTTCCAGAGGGTTAAAGTCTATGACCATCATAATGGGGAGTATGAAGGTGGGTAAAGAGGATGCTGGAGCAATAGCTGAGAGGGGGAAGGACTGAGGATGGATGGCATGGGCTTTTAAAACCTCAAAGCTTTCCCCTAGTGACAAATCCTCCAATAATATCACATGTCCTAATTGTTCTGAAACAGTTCCACCAACTGGCCATGGAATACTCATTATATGAGCCCCTTGAAGCCATTCTCATCCAAACCGCAACAATCATATATCTAATACCTTCACAGTGGGTACACATTTTGATAACTGCATTACTGCTTAGATAAAACTATATGCTGGTGATGTTCAAATACATTTTCTAATTTCTAACACATTTTTGAAATTCTGTTGCCATATACCTTTATGTTTTAGCAATCAGACAGATAAATATACAAATTAATAAAGGCAATATTATTGGTTATGGCTTAAATTAGTAAAGGTGACTTTAAAGGTCCAAGTTAGATGTCTCACAATGTATGCAGAATGGCTAAGATCAAAAACTCAGGTGACAGCAGATGCTGGCAAGGATATAGATAAGAAGAACACTCCTCGGGGAGACCTAGGCTGCTGGGGAGCAGAGGGATCTCTGCAGAGTGCACACGGAAAGGGCACCCCCTGCCCTGACCTGCCCTGTCCTCCCCGATCCAGTGACCGGGAACAGATCTTAAGAACTTCTATTCCCACCCGGAGAAGACTTCAGGACACAGAGTGGAGCCTGGCCCAACTGCCAGCCGGAAAGGCGGCTCGTACAGGCTGAGCAACTGGTGAGTGAGAGACCTAGGCTGCTGAGGAGCAGAGGGATCTCTGCGGAGTGCACATGGAAAGGGCACCCCCTGCCCTGACCTGACCTGTCCTCCCCGATCCAGTGACCGGGAACAGATCTTAGGAACTTCTGTTCCCACCCGGAGACGACTTCAGGACGCAGAGCAGAGCCTGATCCACCTGCCAGCTGGAAAGGCGGCTCGTAGAGGCTGAGCATCTGTGACCAGGAATAGATCTTAGGAACTTCTGTTTCCACCCAGAAGCGACTTCAGGATGCAGAGCGGAGCCCGGCACAGTTGCCACCCAGAACCTGGGCTGCCGGGGAGTAGAGAGATCTCTGCAGAGTGCACATGAAAAGTGTACCAGGGACACAGACCAAATACAAGGGAAAGGCAAGAACATATCACTGACAACAAAATGGCAAGAGAAAAGAGAAAGGGTATATCCCAAGGAAACCAAGACAATCTAGCAACACCAGAACCCAGCTCTCCCATAGTAGCAAACATCGGAATTCCAAACACTCCAGAAAAAGAAGACACAGACCTGAAATCATGCCTCAAGACACTGATAGAGTTACTTAAACAAGAAAGGGAGGAAAAGCAAAAAGATTCAGAAGCTTTTAAAGAAGAAACAAGAAAAACACTCAAAGAACTCAAAGAACGAGACGAAAACAGAACCAAAGAAATAAAGGAATGGAAGAGGGAAATTAAAACAGAAATTGACACAATAAAGAAAACGCTAAAAGAGATAACCCTAGAGTCAGAACACCAAAAAAAGAAATCAGGAGTCACAGAAGCAAGCATTTCCAACAGATTACAAGAGATCGAGGAGAGAATCTCGGGGGCAGAAGACAACATTGCAAACATAGACAAAACAGCCAGAGAAGATGTGAAAAACAAAAAGCTCCTAACCCAAAATGTCCAGGAAATACAAGACACAATGAGAAGAACGAACCTAAGGATAATAGGAATAGAAGAGGGAGAAGAGTATCAACTAAGAGGCACAGTAAATATCTTCAACAAAATCATAGAAGAAAACTTCCCTACCCTCAAGAACGAGATGACCACGAGCATAAAAGAAGCCTTCAGAACTCCAAATAGGTTGGACCAGAAAAGAAATACCTCCCGACACATAATAGTAAAAACATCAAGTGCCCAAAGTAAAGAAAGAATACTAAAAGCAGTAAAGGAAAAAGGTCAGGTAACATATAAAGGCAGACCAATCAGACTCACACCCGATTTCTCAACAGAGATTATGAAAGCCAGAAGAGCCTGGACAGACATCATGCACTCCTTAAGAGAGCACAAGTGCCAGCCCAAGCTGCTATACCCAGCAAAACTATCAATAACCATCGATGGAGAGACGAAGATATTTCAAGACAAATCAAAATTCACACAATATCTGACCACAAACCCAGCACTACAAAGAATTATAGGTAGAAAACCCAATACAAGGAGGGAAAATACAGCCTAGTAAAAACAAGAAAACTCCTAAACAAGAAAACTAAAAGAAGAAAAAAACACAGACATAACTCAACCCAAAAAAGCAAAAATGGTAGGAAACAGAAACAATTATTCCTTGATATCTATTAACATAAATGGTCTCAACTCCCCAATAAAGAGACATAGACTATCAGACTGGATACATAAACAAAATCCAGCCTTTTGCTGCATACAGGAAACTCATCTCAGAGACAGAGACAGACACTATCTCAGAGTAAAAGGGTGGGAAAAAAACTTCCAAGCAAACAGCTCCAAGAAGCAAGCTGGAGTGGCTATTCTAATATCGAATAAAGTAAATTTCCAACCAAAAGTTATCAAAAGAGATAAAGAAGGTCACTTTTTACTCATTACCGTGGAAATCTGTCAGGAGGAACTCTCAATCCTTAACATATATGCTCCAAATAAAAAATCACCCACATTCATAAAAGAAACTCTACTAAAGCTCAAAAAATACATTTCACCCCACACAATAATAGTGGGAGACTTTAATACCCCACTCTCACCAATGGACAGATCAGGGAAACAGAAACTGAACAAGGACACTGCAAAACTAGCAGAGACTTTGAACCTACTAAAATTAATAGATATATACAGAACATACTATCCTAAAGTAAAAGAATACACCTTCTTCTCACCACCCCATGGCACCTTCTCGAAAATTGACCACATAATTGGACACAGAACGAGCCTTCATCGATATAAGAAGATTGAAATACTCCCATGCATCCTCTCAGATCACCATGGTCTACGGCTGGTCTTTAACAACAACAAAGACAACAAAAAGGCCACATACACATGGAAACTAAACAATGCTCTGTTAAAGGATAGCAGGGTCAAAGAAGAAATAAAGAAAGAAATTAAGAACTTTCTAGAATTCAACGAAAACGATAACACTACATACCCAAACCTATGGGATGCAATAAAAGCAGTATTGAGAGGAAAACTCATAGCCCTAAGTGCTTCCAAAAAGAAACTGGAGAGAGCTCACATCAGCAACCTGACAGCACAGCTAAAAGCCCTAGAACAAAAGGAAGCAGATATACCCAAAAAGAGTAGACGGCAAGAAATAATCAAAATTAGGGCAGAAATAGACCAAATAGAAACAAAAAGAACCATTGAAAAAATCAACAAAACAAAGAGTTGGTTCTTTGAGAAAATCAACAAGATTGATAAACCCCTAGCCAGACTAACTAAAGGGCAAAGAGAGAGTATCCAAATTAACAAAATCAGAAAGGAAAGTGGTGACATAACAACTGAAACTAAGGAAATTCAAGAAATCATCAGATTCTACTACAAAAACTTATACTCCACAAAATTGGAAAATCTGGAGGAAATGGAAGAATTCCTAGACAGATACAAGGTTTCAAAGTTTAACCAGGACCAAGTAAACCATCTAAATAACCCTATAACACCTAAAGAAATAGAAGAAGTCATCAAAAGCCTCCCAACAAAAAAAAGCCCAGGTCCAGACAGATTCAGTGCAGAATTTATCAGACATTAATTGGAGATATAACACCAATATTCGCCAAACTATTCCAAAAGATAGAATCAGAAGGAATATTACCCAACTCATTTTTTGAGGCTACAATAACCCTCGTACCTAAACCACACAAAGACCCTACAAGGAAAGAGAACTTCAGACCAATCTCACTTATGAACATTGATGCAAAAATACTCAACAAAATCCTTGCTAACCGCATCCAAGAACACATCAAAACCATCATTCATCATGACCAAGTAGGCTTCATCCCTGGGATGCAGGGATGGTTTAACATAAGGAAATCCATCAATGTAATCCACCATATAAACAAACTTAAAGACCAAAATCACATGGTCATCTCACTAGACGCTGAGAAACCATTTGACAAAATCCTACACCCCTTCATGTTAAAAGTCCTGGAAAGAACAGGAATCCAAGGCCCATATTTAAACATAATAAAAGCAATATACAGCAAACCAACAGCCAACATCAAACTTAATGGTGAGAAACTTGAGGCAATCCCACTTAAATCAGGAACTCGACAAGGCTGCCCACTCTCCCCCTACCTATTCAACATAGTACTGGAAGTCCTGGCTGGAGCAATTAGACAGCAAAAGGAGATCAATGGGATACAAATCGGAAAGGAAGAGATAAAAACATCACTCTTTGCCGATGACATGATAGTGTACTTGAGTGACCCCAAAAATTCCACCAGAGAACTCCTACAGCTGATAAACAAGTTCAGCAAAGTGGCCGGATACAAAATTAACTCAAACAAATCAGTAGCCTTCCTATACTCAAAGGACAAACATATGGAGAAAGAAATTAGGGAAAAGGTACCCTTCACAATTGTTACAAAAACTATGAAATACCTTGGTGTGACTCTAACTAAGAAAGTGAAGGACCTGTATGACAAGAACTTCAAACCTCTAAAGAAAGAAATTGAGGAGGATCTCAGAAAATGGAAAGATCTCCCATGCTCATGGATTGGAAAGATCAACATCTTAAAAATGGCCATCCTACCAAAAGCAATCTACAGATTCAATGCAATCCCCATCAAAATTCCAACCCAGTTCTTCATGGAATTGGAAAGATCAATGTGCAATTTCATTTGGAATAACAAAAGACCTAGAATAGCGAAATCCATCCTCAACAACAAAAAAACATCTGCGGGAATCACTATCCCTGACCTCAAGCTATATTACAAGGCAATTGTGCTGAAAACTGCATGGTACTGTTACACAAGTAGGCAGGTGGATCAATGGAATAGAATAGAAGATCCAGAAATGAGCCCTCACGTATATGGTCACCTGATTTTTGACAAAGGAGCAGTAAACATTCAATGGAAAAAGGACAGCCTATTCAACAAATGGTGCTGGTCCAACTGGCACTCAACATGCAAAAGAATGAAAATAGACCCGTTCTTATCTCCTTGTACAAAGCTCAAGTGTAAGTGGTTTAAAGATCTCCACATTAAACCAGATACACTGAAACTATTAGATGAGAAAGTAGGGAAAACCTTAGAACACATAGGCACAGGAGAAAATTTCCTGAACAAAACACCAATGGCTCAAGCTCTAAGGTCAAAGATTAACAAATGGGACTTAATGAGATTGCAAAGTTTCCGTAAGGCTAAGGACATCGTCAAGAAAACAAAATGGCAACCAACAGAATGGGAAAAGATCTTTACCAACACCACATCAGATAGAGGCCTAATATCCAAGGTGTACAAGGAACTCAATAAGCTAGACACCAGAGAATCAAGTAACCCTATTAAAAAATGGGGTACAGAGCCAAACAAATCATTTTTAGTTGAGCAACACTGAATGGCCGAGAAACATCTGAGGAAGTGCTCGACATCCTTAGCCATCAGGGAAATGCAAATCAAAACAACCCTAAGATTCCACCTCACACCAGTCAGATTGGCCAAGATCCAAAACTCAGATGACAGCAGATGCTGGCTAGGCTGCGGAGAAAGAGGAACACTTCTCCACTGTTGGTGGGGTTGCAAGCTAATATAACCACTCTGGAAATCTGTCTGGCAATACCTCAGAAAATTGGATATAGTACTACCTGAAGACCCAGCTATTCCACTTCTGGGCATATACCCCAGAGACACTAATACACAACATAGATATATGCACCACAATGTTCATAGCGGCTCTATTTATAATAGCCAGAAGCTGGAAGGAACCCAGATGTCCTTCAGAAGACGAATGGATACAAAAATTGTGGCATATATACACAATGGAATACTACTCAGCCACCAGAAACAATGACTTTACCAAATTCTTAAGAAAATGGCTGCATCTAGAGAAGATCATCCTGAGTGAGATAACCGAGTCACAAAAGAACAGACATAATATGCAGTCACTGATAGTGGGATGCTAACCCCAGAGGCTTGCACTCCCCCAGAAACAACTCACAGACTGTATGAAGTCCAAGAAATAAAGAAAACAAATATATATAAAGAAAAAAAAAAGAAGAACACTCCTCCACTGTTGGTGGGATTGTAAGCTTTTGCAACCACTCTGGAAATCAGTTTGGCGGTTCCTCACAAAATTGAGCATAGTACTACCTGAGGACTATTCCAGCTATTCCACTCCTTGGCATATACCCAAAAGACGCTCCATATATCAAGAAAACATGTTCCACTATGTTCCTAGAAGCCTTATTTGTAGCATCCAGAAGCTGGAAAGAACACAGATGTCCTTCAACAGAGGAATGGATACAGAAGATGAGGCACATTTACACAACGGAGTACTACACAGCTATTAGAATCAATGACTTTAGGAAATTCCTAAGCAAATGGACGGAAATAGAAACTATCATCTTGAGTGAGGTAACCCCATTACAAAAGAACACATATGATATGCACTCACTGATAAGTAGATACTAGCTCCCAAAAGATCTGAATACCCAAGAAACAATTCACGGACCTTATAAAGCTCAAAAAGAAAGAAGGCCAGAATGTGGATATCTCAGTCCTTCTTAGAAGGTAGAACATTCACAGAAGGAAATACAAGGTCAAATCGAAGAGCAAGGATGAAGGAAAGACCATTCAGAGGGTGCCTCACCTGGGTATTCTTCCCATATGCAGCAACCAAACTCAAGTACTATTGCTGATGCCAATAAGTGCTTACTGCCAGGAACCAGATATGGATGTCTCCTCAGAGGCTCTGCTAGAGTCAGACAAATACAGTTGAGGATGCTTGTGGCTAACCTTCAGACTGAATATAGGGTTCCCAATGAAAGCGCTAGAGAAGGAACTAAAGGAGCTAAAAGACTTTGTAACCTCATGTGAAAAATAACATTATCAACCAACTAACCCCTCTACAACTCCCATGGACCAAAACACCAAGCATTGAATTGAGCACACAGGGAGAGATCCATCAATTCAGTTGCATACATACCAGAGGATAGCATTGTCTGGTATTAATGGGAGAAGAGGCTTTTTTTCCAGCAAAGGCACATTTTTCCAGTGTAGGAGAATGGCAAGGCACTGAGATGGAGAGGGTGATTGGGAGAGGGAGCATCTTCATGGAAGCAAGTGGATTGTGAGGGGGTATGGGAATGGGGAATAAGGAAAGGGGATAACATTTTAAATGTAAATACAGAGAACATCCAATAAAATAATTTTAAAAATGATTGAATACCAGGATGACTCAGTACATTAATCAGTTCGTTTTCTGTTTGGCATAAAGTTGAGTAACAAAATTGTGTTTGGAGCTTATACATCAAAACCTCATGCTAGTTCTTCTATGTAAATGTATATATTCAAATGAGTTGTAACACAACCAAAGGTGTTGGAAAACTAGTACTAATGGGTGTTAGAAATGCTTACGATCTAAGTTAAATATGTTGTCATTAAATTGAATCCTATCTCATTCGATTTGTAATTATCTGGGGATATCTTTGGCAAACTTGTTAATGGGTCAGACTTGGCTTCCTTGACTCCCATCTGGAGAAGAACATGATTTCCAGATTTTCTGAAGAAAAAAGGATGCTGGAAATAAACATAAAAGCAGCCTGGAATTTCAACATCACATTGCCCCTTAGTAAATGGAAACACAATTGTTTGAAGATCCGTATCTCAAAATATACAGCCTTTAGAGAAGGAACTCAAGTGTCTCTTGGTTATAATTTTCTTACATTGATTGTGCCAGGGGCACAGCTGTAGAAACAGAAAGACTGTATCATGCGCCACAGAACTGTTCAGGCTCACATTGCCCTGGAGTGAATCTTGCTAGAAAGAACAGATGCCCCAAACACATAAACATTGATTTTGGGCAGTAAATGCCAAGTTAGCACCTTCATGACAGTCTCAATCCAGCAGTTAACAGTGTTTAAAAGATACAGAACTAGACATGGTTTTATCTTTCCCTCTCCGAAGGGTTTTTACAGTTTTCTGACGTGTGTGTATGTGTGTGTGTGTATGTGTGTGTGTGTGTGTGTGTGTGTGTGTGTGTGTATAAGACAGTGTGTGTGTATGTGTCTGTGTGTATCTGTGCTTTTGCACTAGCCCATGTAGGCACATATAAAGGACAGAGGTTGGTGTCAGGATTTTGTATACAGTTACTTCTCCACCTTAATTTTTTTTGAGACAGACATCTTTTTCTGTACCTCCAGGCACAGTTTGACTAGGCTACGTGATGAACAGCAATCCTGATCACTTCCTGGGTTACAGGTACATGTCATCATGTTTCTATTTTTCTTAGATTTTGCTGATCAGAACTCAGGTTCTTATGATTACACAGCAGACATTTTATAGATATTTGACCATTTCCCTCATAGCTCATGGTGTTGGCACTTCATTGACCAAAACTCCTCAGCAAAGAGATGACTGATCATATGGTAGCAGCTGTTGAAGAAGATCTCATGCTGCTATTGGGTTTCAATAACCGATCATATGACACAAATGCAGTAGCACTGTCTTTGCTGTGTTTCTGCATGGTGAACTTTCTAAAAATGTTTTTATTTGTTTTTATTCTTTTGAGATTTTGATACAATGAATTTTGGTGATATTTGCCACTTTGCTCACTTCCTATCAGATCTTCCTTTCCCTCCCTTCCCACCAATTTCACATTCTCCTCTTTTCTTTCTCTCTCTCTCATAAAATAATACAATAAGAACTAAACTCATGGAGCCCACTTTGTGTTGGGCTACTATTCATCGAGCCAGTCCTGAATGAGATAAACTAGTTGTTACACCATTGGGAAAAATGACTTCTCCTCTCCCAGAAGTCATCAAATACCAGTATCTCCTCAGGCAGGTGTAGTACGTCATACCCACCTCTGTGTTAGAATTTGATCTCCCTTGATCCTGTGTACATTTTGTTTGTGCTGTCACAATCACTCTCTGTTTATACATACATTTTCTGTGTTGTGTCTGGAGAGCACTGTTTCCTTGAAGTCATAGACTGTTCTCTTCTTTCAAAATTGGCCTAAGTTAAGTGTTCCTCTCTATGATACTGAGCAGCAACAGATGCTAACATCCATGTTTTTGGATTTTGCCAGTATCCCTGTAAAGGTCACATATTGGAAAAATTATAAAGGCCACAGTAAATGGACAGTCTTTCAAGTTCTTTGTGGGCGTCACAGCTGAAAGTCATCTTCATTCCAAGAGCATCTTTGTTGATGAAAAGAGTAACATTTCTCTGATGTATGTGTATGCGTGAATGTGCATGTGTGTGGACGTGTATATATTCTAGAATATAAAGTAGTATCAAATATTCAGACATCCAGTCAGAACCAGCAGAAGGTGTTTTTTAGGCCACCATAATTTTGGCTCTTACCATCAGATGAGCCATGCTGAATAAAACCTGAGAAAATTTCAACTCTAAAAAGCCATTCTCTCTGAAAGGAGTTAATTTTCTAGTGGTCAACAACATCACTACATCACCTTTAGAGGGAGTGTTCCTTTCAAAGGGGACCAAAAGTTGTATTTGAAGGAACAGTGCACATAGAGCTGAGATAGCTCTGTACTCCCTGAGTGTCAACAGGCAGGGTGCCTGTGAGGTGTTCCCTAGGGGAGGACCCCACAAGCTGAATGAGTAGTTTTTCAGTTAGAGGAACAAAAACAACTTTATTGTCATTTTAGGCAGCTTAAGCTTTAGAGATTAGACTCTTTCCAAATGCTACCTTTCACTTGGTGCCATGGTGGTTCTGGCCACATAATTCAGAACAGCTGGGTTCCTTGTGGCTTTCTTGACCCACTTTCAGCCTTTAGTGTCTTCACATCTGTTTTCTTTGAACTTACTTGAAATGTAAAAAATAAGATCAAGAGGAGGTGGTGATTTCATTTAATAGGGTATCAGCACTAAATGTCTTGAGCAGAGTTTATCTTACAGTCAAGTGGGTGGAGCAAGTGTATGCTGTCTTTATACTCAACAAAAATTCTAGATTTGTATCGCAGATTAAACTGTTGACTTGCTATAAATATAGATCATTCGTATCACAGAAAATGTTCATATTGGATAGGAGGATTTCAGAGGGGAGACTGGGAAAGGGGAAAACATTTGAAATGTAAGAAAATATCAAAAATAAAATAAAATAAAATAAAATAAAACATGAGCCATTATAGCTACACATGTACGGTAAATAATTCCTCTTGGTATCTTTGCCAACATTTAAAATGTTTACTTCTTGCTTCCCAAGAAAGGACTCAGGAGCCCTGAGACACATTTGGAATCATGTATTTATGTAAACATTGAAATTTGCTTTTGTCCTTCAATGAAGTGGCTCTCAATTCCTATAATTTATGAATCATACAAATACAATAAAAGTACAGATTCAGTGTGTGAGAGAACACTGTCTCTTTAGACTTTTCCATTCTGCACTAAAGTGATGGGTTTCAAGTGTTAGATAAGTGTGACTTTTTTATTTGGGACACCATGTTGCTACATCTGAATTTAGTGCCTGTCAATAATTAAAACTTGAAAAAAATGAAGGAAGATATGGCTTTGGAATTTAAAAGCACATATTGTAGTGATTTAAATAAAAAGGAAAAAAATGAAGATAAAATTTTCAGAGTTATTTGTTTTTAATCATTCTGAGAATAAATTAGGTTTCCTCCTTCAATAGATAATATGGGGTTTATAAAAACTTTAATTTCATATAACCAGTAACAGAATTAAATGTTGAAATTCATGAAATCTGGCTTTCATTACTGAATTAAGTTGTCAAATATTTATTGTGCTTCAACTATCAACACACATTATTTATTGTGAGAAAAATATAGAATCAGTGTGTTTTTGAAAGTTAGGTAATTTGCAACTTCTGATTTCCTATTAATAGAAATGCATATACATCATATACATACGTATATATGAAAGATTATTAACATGTGTAGACAGTATTGTTAAATGAAGTTTCTTTATAAACTTCCATGAATAGTATTTATTCCATATTTGTTTTCCTAAACTTTGTTTCTATATTTATTTTTTGATTGTTATTTATTACTGTGAAATATTCTCTTACATAAAATATATTTTTTTGTCCCCACTATTCAGATTTTAGACTATTTTCATTTACTGTGCTAATATCTATACATGTACCCCTCACACATATTTCTGTGACATAAAAGTTTCTGAAGGAATCTTACTTATCTCTGGAAAAATTAATCTTGGACATTACTAGCTAAGGGTAAATTATTTTCCTAAGTGAATATATACGTTTACACTCTAATTATCAAACATAAAAAGTAATGTGGCCTCTTATTGTTCAACTTTTAAGTGCTTTGCTATTTAAGTAGATGTGAATTGGTTCTCCAAAATGGATTTAGTATATGCTTCCCACATTATTCTGTTTGAGTTGAGTTTAGTACATTATTAATAATTTAGTTTCCTCTCCACAAATAATATTGGTTTTCTCAGTTTTTTTATTTACCTATTCTCATTTCTTTTACTACGTGATCATCAGACTTATGGACTCTAAATTGCTCTGTAGTTTGTGTATGCATGCCCTTTTTCAACAGCTTATAACTTCATTCTCATTTTTGTTTATGGTACACTGCTCTAACTATTTTTAATTTGGTATGCATAAAATTTCAGTATCTTCTTTGTTTTTTTTCTTATGCCTCATTTCAGAAATGTGTTTTATCACGTATATATATATATTACATTTTATTACATTTATATATGTAAATATATATTAAACATACTGGTATATGGTTGTTACAGTTACCTGTTCAAGAGACAGGAGAATCCTTATTAACATTGTGAATTGATAACAGTAAGTATCCATTCTTCATCACTATGAGAAAAAAAATCCCTCTCCATTCTTAAAGTTTTATATTGAACATGCCTTCTCAAACATCTCTCTGATGGACAACTTAGATATTTTGAGGAAAATTTTCAACATTCTTGTGAAAATGCCACATTAATCAATGTATCAGTTTTTGTAATACATTTACTTACTCTCTGAGATTTGAAATTGAGCCTTGACCATATTCAACCCCCTCTCTCTACACTACTCTCTTACCCAAAAGATGTCATCAAATGTTTTACTAGTTGAGAGACTTTGTGCTCATTTCCAATTATTCCAGGGAGAATCTTTTTCTGATTAAGACTGAAAAATTCTCTGGTGTGTGTGTGTGTGTGTGTGTGTGTGTGTGTGTTCTCCATTGACTTGTTTCCATTTCCCAGCTAGCCTTGGTCCACCTATCAGAAAGTCATGTGAGTAAAGGAAGCTGACTGTCTCCCAGTTGGTACCAAATGTCTGTACTACACTTCCTCAGCTAGTGGTAGTTAAACACATCTACCTTTTCCCCTATTTGAAATATTTAGTCTGGCTGCGGATTTAGAAGGTCTTATGTATGCTATTAAAATTGCTGGAAGTTTATATGGGTCTGTACTCTGTCATGTTTGGAAAATGCTGTTTGTTTGATTACAGTGTTTACTACTTATTGCTCTTAGAATCTCACTATTCTTTTTTTTCCCACACATATGCCTGAGATTTGAGGGGAGAGATACTTATGAATGTCCAATGAAGGGCTGAATATCCCACTGTCTTTTGTTGTCTGACTTTTTAACCAGTTGAGTGTCTTGTGCTATTTCTCATATATTCCAGGGAGAATCTTTGTGTGTGTGTGTGTGTGTGTGTGTGTGTGTGTGTGTGTGTGTGTGTATGTGTGTGTGTTATGGTTGAGAAATTCTCTGGTCTATGGACACAGCAAAAAATGAATAGAAATTATTTTTGACACACTTTTCTTAATTTAGCAGAATAATAGTACTGAGTTTTTCCTAGAGACCATCGTCCATCTAACCATACACTCTTAGCTTCTTTAATAGTGCCAGGTATGGGTTCCACTGAATGGAGAAGGCCAAGCAGAAAGTTGTTTACTTTCATAACATTAGGACCATTATTGACCAGTCAGTCACTGTAGCTTGCAGGGTTCATAGCTGAGTAAGACTGAGTTTCTCTTGCAGCATGGGTAGCTCCTCCTAGCACCATGAATGCTATCCAGTAGAGATAAAGTTTATTGATGAGTATAAGCTTGGTATTTCCATGTTCTGTGACTCAAGTATGTGTTATCTTCAAAAAAAGGTACCTTTGTCACATTTTGGTGGTAGGCAGGCTATTCAGGAGCATGGAAAATAGCTTATAATGCTTGGTGATAGACCATGTGACTCCATTTGCTAACAACTTAAAAAATGGGCAACTTATTGCTAATACTAAGGTTTTCTTTCTACTAGCATGAGATGTCTGTTTTAACTGTACATTAAGAAGTTTCTATTGTTATTACATTGTCCAAAACAGTTTAAGGGAAGATAGGAGTTCATTTCATCTTACAACCCCTAGGTCACATTCCATCTTTGAGGGAAGTCAGAAAACTGATGTGAGAATGTAGCCAGGGAGCAAAGAGAAATGATGTTTACTGGCTTATTGGATTTTTTTTTTATGAAATCCAGGCCTGTCTACCCTAAGAATGGCAGCACAAACAGTGGCCCTCACACAATAGTCATTAATCAAAGAAATGCTTCTCTATGTTGTATAGAAGTCAATCTGATAGGGAAAAATTGATATATCTTTTTTCTAGATGACTCTTGCTTATATCATGTAAACAAAAACAAATAAACAACAACAACAACAAATCCAACAAACAAACAAAACAAACAAGTACAAACTGTTAGTGAAATTAGGCTTGTGAAAATTTTTATATCACATATGGAGATAATACTGGCCACGATAGCAGATTAGATGATGACTCTATGTTACCTGGTCAAGGGAGAACAATGAAATCTTTGAAAAAATGATAATAATAATAATAATAATAATAATAATAATAATAAGAAGAAGAAGAAGAAGAAGAAGGAGAAGGAGAAGGAGAAGAAGAAGGGGAAGGGACAGGGGAAGAGGGAAGGGGGGAGGGGAAGAGGAAGGGATAGAGGAAGAGGGAAGGGGAAAGGAGGAGAAGAAGAAGAAGAAGAAGAAGAAGAAGAAGAAGAAGAAGAAGGAGAAGGAGAAGGAGAAGGAGAAGGAGAAGGAGAAGGAGAAGGAGAAGAAGAAGGAGAAGGGACAGGGGAAGAGGGAAGGGGGGAGGGGAAGAGGAAGGGATAGAGGAAGAGGGAAGGGGAAAGGAGAAGAAGAAGAAGAAGAAGAAGAAGAAGAAGAAGAAGAAGAAGGAGAAGGAGAAGGAGAAGGAGAAGGAGAAGGAGAAGGAGAAGGAGAAGGAGAAGGAGAAGGAGAAGGAGAAGGAGAAGGAGAAGGAGAAGGAGAAGGAGAAGGAGAAGGAGAAGGAGAAGGAGAAGGAGAAGGAGAAGGAGAAGGAGAAGGAGAAGGAGAAGGAGAAGGAGAAGGAGAAGAAGAAAGGGAAGGGACAGGGGAAGAGGGAAGGGGAAAGGAGAAGAAGAAGAAGAAGAAGAAGAAGAAGAAGAAGAAGAAGAAGAAGAAGAAGAAGAAGAAGAAGAAGAAGAAGAAGAAGAAGAAGAAGAAGAAATAGACTATATTGCAAAGATCAGCAGAGAGAAAGGAAAACAAAAAATTCCCCATTGTCGTAACAGAGTAACTGACAAGTAAGGAGAAAAAGATGAGTGGAGCACCTGCAAGAAGTAAGCTATGCTGAATGCAGCCCCAATCCAAAGCTCCATGGTTGGTGAAGGGGAAACAAAGGCTTTATCCATTAGCAAACTATTCCCCCCTTCCTGACTAGTATTGGAATCTAGTCCTCAAGAATTGGCTGCTCATGAGTATGTCTTCATGTGAAAATGGATTAGAAATCAAAATGAACAGAGGCATTTTTTTACATAGAAATGCAAGAAACATGAAAAACTCCGTTGTCAAATTCAAAGATAACTGTAAAATCTACTTCCACTCAGTTACTCTTTGCCTATACAAACACACCATGGAACCAACAATTCAGTGACACTTCTACTAGATATTAAACAATTGTAACATCTTTCTCTAGATTTTATATCATTAACACTGTAAAATATTTTTTGGTGAAGATTTGATATTGCAACATTACATTTTGCCTCACTCGTGAATTGATACACATGTAATTTCTTCAACCTCAAGTGTTTCTTATAACCCAGAATTTTCTAACATCCCCTGAAGTCCCTAACAATGTTTTTGCTATATAAAGACTAATATGAAAATATCACACTGGTTTCAAACACTACATTAGAGAGTCAATAAACAGCATCTAAGAGCCAATGTAGCAGACTGCTATAGAAGCTTTTTTTCCAAGGTACTTCTACACATGCAATCAAACCGCATGAGATTCTTCTGAACCTAGTTCCTCTCTATAGAAGAATTATTATCCTTCTATCCTCCTGTGAAGCCACAGGGGTACAGAGCTGCTGATGGGATTGCTTCTCTGGGTATCTAGTTATATCCCGAACTCAAGTAGAGCTTAATGTAAGTTTAAGAATAGACAAAATTATCCTATCATTGACTATCATCAGACAGGCTGACTTGTAAATTACATAGCGATTCCTTTTCCTTTTTACTTGAATGTCTGTCTGTCTGTCTGTGTATGTGCCCAAGGAAGTGAGAGAAGGGTGGGCTCTCTGAATCTGAACCTCCAGGCAGATGCAAGCTGTCTGATTGTAGGTGTAAGTATCCAACTCAGGTCAACTGCAACAACAAAATGTGCTCTTAGCCACTGAGTCATTTCACTAGCCTGTAGTACAGATTTTCTAACCTATTCAAAGAACTGTTGAAAAAATTCTTAGAAAAGTATCTTATTTTAGTGTGATGTATTACCATTTGAATAGCAAAGGAGCCAAACAGTCCAGAGACATCACTGCTCAAAATAATATCATAATTAATTTTAAATGAATCATTCATATACAGGCATCACTGGCCAATTAACTAAAACTACTTCTTATGTGTCTGGGAATAATGAATCTTAGTTAAAGAATGCTGAGTCTATAGCAAAGATTAGTTGTTCCAGAACAAGGTTCCTGGGAGACTATTGATCCTCAGTGAAGGGACATGATAATTGTCCACTATTGTGAAATAATATCCTATTAATTAAAAACTGAAGCAAAATTTAATGTGTCAAGGCATCTCCAAACAAACATGTGGAATGAATCAGTAGCCAATTGTTTCCAAATGCAACACTTGTTTTTAAAATATTTTACATTTAGAAAGAAGTAAGGAAACCAAGGTCTTAGTGTGAGAAATGGCACCGGTCGGACTCTCAGGCCTACTTCTGGTCATAGGCAGACAGGGCCCAGCAGCTGGTCAATGCCAACAGGTCTTAGCTTCCAATATGACATTTTTATTGCAATTTATCATTTTTAAAACTCTACCCATCTCTAAAATTCTCCTATGATATAGCTTATAAAAATGTGACATTTGATGAGACATGACTAAAATCTAAATAGTTCTCATATTTACACATTTTAGATATAATATATATATGTGTGTGTATATATGCATATAAATATATGCATACAAATACAAACAACCTGATGAGTTAATTTTGTGTCTCTTGTGTTTATAAGATTTCAGATGACTACTTTGTATTAGATAAGCAATGAGGAGCTCATGCTTGCTAACTGTCCTCTCTCGGAAGTCATTGGTTTTCAGGAATTCTTTGTCTATGAGTAAGACACCATGAAATTTTCCCTTTCTACAATAGTATGTTTACTGATGTTGTAATTGATCAGGTCTTTTTAAGCAGACATAATATTGAGTTATCATGGATTAGCTACCCTGGAACTTCTAGGAGACTCAATGTCAAACAGATGCTCTGGTTCTCTGGCTTTAGAATCTATCTGACTCTTCTTTCATCTTGTTCCCTTAGCCATAGGTACAAGAGTTGTGTTGTTCATATATCTGTTGATATTGAGTTCCCTATGTTCAGTTTATCTCTGTTATATGACAAGTTTTTTGTAATGCTTCTCATTTGCTCTCAAGAGTTGCTTTTTTGATGAAGAGTGCATGTTATGAATGTTGGACTAAGTTTAAAAATGTAGCTGGTTATTATGCTGGACTAGTAAAGTAGTGTTTGTAGGTTCTGCTCTAACGTCCACAACTTCACTAACCCAGGTACTTTTCTGTTTCTAAGCCAGGCATGATGTCTTTCTATTGAGTGGTCCTGAATTCCAATTAGAGAGCTATTGGTTACCAGCAGTATATGTCTGCCCTATTGCATCTTTAAGAATATATTGCTGTGGTTGTCATTGTTCTAGCTCATAGAAGTCATAACTAGATAATGCTAGTCAGGATAGATAGATTTCTACCCTCACCAACCATCTCAGTCCCTTGTTCAGAGAGACTTTAGGACATGTAGAAGGTAACTTGATAGTACAATCATTAGCATTACTGTTTGTCATATGTACCTATTTTACTTTTCCAGTTTTTAACTTCTGTGAGTTGTAAAGAGGCTATACATGGAGACCTTAATCAGTTCTAACTGATGTAACCAAGTATCAAAAACTGGGTGGCTTACATGTATCAGTGATATAATTACTGTAGCTCTAAAGGCTAGTGGCTGAAGATCTGGGTGCCAGTACAGTTAGGTTCTTGTGATGGTCTTCTGGACTGCAGTTGACAAACTTTCCCCCTGTACTTCATATAAAGAAAGTTAGTTTTCTGGTCTGATGTAAGGGTACTACTTCCACCCATGAGGGTTTTGTCTTCATAATCTAACTATTTTCAATGGATTCACCTTTAAACACTATCTGATTGGAGATTAGGGTTTCAACAGAAAAGATCTGAGGATAAATCAATGTTTGTTCCATAACACTATACATGCAGATAAAATAATTTATGTAGATAGTCAAATATTTTAGTTTCTATAATATATTTTATTTTACATGTATGAGTATGTGTTTCCATGTATGTGTGTGCATCATGTGCATGGTTATTGCTTGACAACATCATACGATGATATCAGATCCCCTGAAGTGGAGTTACAAATAGTTGTGAGCTACCATGTAGGTGCTGGAACTGAGCCTGAGTTTCTGCAAGAGCAGCAAGTATTCTTAACCACTGAAATAGTTCTTGAATACCATAACCCACCATTATTCACCGACTCCATATTTATAAATTTACTTTCTTGCTAAACATTTTTTTTTTGTAATACAAAATACACATTCATGAAGATTTCCCAGTAAAAACATGATTTTGTAGTTCTCGGCTGTTCTGTTCCATTTCTCATACTGTAAGAAGTGTCCTCTTTTGGGTCCTAGAACATTCATTGTGGTTTTGTGCCTGCTGTTAACTCCCTGTTGGAAGTAGTCTCAATGTAGTGCTAAAGCATTTGCCTGGTGTTTCTAAGAGTATGCAGACTATGATGCACCTTGCGGAGGCAATCTGTGCTCAGAGAGGTTCACTCAGTAGTGAGTTGAAATGCTGTTTGCCATGAGATTAGAGCTAGTTACCAAACAGTATAAATTTGAAAAGAGAAATTTTTCCTTTTTTGTTGAATTAGATACTCTGCATTTACATTTGAGATGTTATCTGTTTACCCCACCCCACTCCCCTCCCCCTCTAGTTGCCTTCACAAAGGTTCACTCTCTTCTGAGCCCCCTCTTCACCCCATTGTCTTGTCATTCCCTTACATTGAGAAAATGTGCCTTCCTCTTATCACATTGATGCCAGACCCTGCTATCTTCAGCTATATACACAGCTGGATCAATAGGTCTCTCAAAGTGCATACAAAGGTTTCTAATTTAAATAGAAACACACATACAAACAAGTTATGTATTGATGCATTCATAGAAATGTGATCATTGCAGAAAGTTAATTATGTTTTCTTCTCTTGTACCATATTTTCAAGATTGCAATAGGATGAGAAAATGTGACTTCCCATTATGAACATAATCATCATGGGAATATAGAAATGAGTACAGGTCACCTCCATAGGTGTGTGACATTTCTATAAGATGAAAGAAAGGAATATGTATAGAATATTAAGATTACCCACTGGCAGAAGCCAAACATGTAATCCTAAAAAGTCAAAAACTGCTGGGAGATTCAAACCCTGAAAGCTTGGCATTAATCACAGGCATATCTTGTTTGCACATTTGCTATTTTTGTTCCTTTAGGTAACTTTATTGCTTACTTTTTGGCTTTAGTCTTTTATGGAGCTCATTCTTTCCTTCCCACATCTGGTATTCTAGCCAAGTGTGTCTGTTGCCTCACACACATCCTTTGGCATCTGTGTTTGGCTCATGTGAGTGGCTTTACTTGATATATTTTTTCTTTTGATATGCACAGACCTGAGCCATTTTCCCCAAAGGATTTTCTAATTCCCACACCCCAGACTGCTAAAATCCCTCACTTATTTAAATGTTTATCAAAGTTAATTCTTCTCTAAAGACAGTAACATTTTTGAGAAGTCAAACCTAGTTTCATTCCTATGCTTTCCTGGATTCCAGGGTTCACATGTGTTTTCCATTTAGCCAACAAGTAGTGCTTCTCCAGAGGATAAGAACATGGTGGCCTCTAACTCAACTCAGTACTGATAATGTCTACCTGGGTATAATCTGAGATCACACAAGTTGAGGGTTCAGCACAAAGATGACTCCATCCACTTCAGATAAGTTTGAACTCAAGATTGTTTTAGGTATATGTGTCTGACTGTCTATTAGCCGAGGCTATATTGGCTTTGTGAAATCATCTAGATAACTCATGGATAAACTGGGTTAGCAGTAAGAGGTATTACAAAGCATAAGGACTAAGGGTGTAGGTAGGAGATGAGGCTCTTATGCCTTCTTTAGGAAACCAGCCTCCAGGGCTCACCTCCATCTGGTCAGCTCTGTGAATGTTCTTTGGACCTCAGCTATTTAGAATTTGGTAAAGCTTCCTTGCATAGGCATGGTTAATTAAATTAACAGTATCAGTTGATCAGTTTAACCTTCAGCCACTCTCTTCTCCACAGAGAGCTACGACACTGGAATATTATCTTGATCTTTTTCCTATCTTCAAGCTGACAAGTCCTTCCAGGCCCCAATTACTTTACTAGAACACACACACACACACACACACACACACACACACAAACCTCCCACCTTGACCATTTCAAAGATTTTTAGGACTTATAGGGGACTAAATGCAGTCCCAGAATATAGTTCAAAATATCAAAATACTGATCTTTCAATTTTGATGATTTGCATATTTGTCCAATTCAGTTTTGTGACCAATTTTGCCAAACCTAATGCCACGAACATAAAGTAAAACATGTATAGACAAAAGCATGTAGCTCAATGGTTCTTTTTTCTATTTATTTATTTATTTATTTATTTATTTACTCAAAATTTTATTCCCCTCTCTGTTCATCCTCCTACTGTTACACAGCCCATATCTTCTCCCCACCCCACCCCTGTCTCCACAAGGATGTGCCCACTCCACCCACCCCACCATACCTCCAAACTCCCTGGGGCCTCCAGTCTCTTGAGAGTTACATGCATCTTCTCAGACTGAGCCCATATCTGAGAGTTCTTTGTGTATATGTGTTGGGGCCTCATATCACCTGGTGCATGCTGTCTGGTTGGTGATCCACTGTCTGAGATATCTCAGGGGTCCAGGTTAATTGAGACTGCTGATCCACTTTTAGAGCTACCTTCCTCCTCAGCTTCCTCCAGCTTTTCTCTAATTCAACCACAGGGGTCAGCAGCTGCTGTTGGTTGGGTGTAAATATCTGCATCTGACTTTTTCACCTTGTTGGGTCTTTCAGAGGGCAGTCATGATAGCTCCCTTTTTGTGAGTACTCCATAGCCTTAGTAATGGTGTCAGGTTTTGGGGTCTCTCATTGAGTTGCATCCCCTTTTGGGTATGTCCCTGGACCCTTTTTTCCTCAGGCTCTTCTCCATTTCAATACCTGCAGTTCTTATGACAGGGGGAACTATGATTCAGAGTTTTGACTTTGGAATAACAACCCTATCCCTTACTTAGCTCAATGGTTTTTAGTAATTTTATAATATAACATTCTTTTTTAAAGCACACATACCTTGGCTCTAATCAACAACTCTTTAATTGCATTCAAAATTCACTCAACAAGAGGGAAATCATGTCTAGCACTGAAGCCAACTGCCCAGAGCTAGTGAAGTCATGGATGTTGCAGAAGCTACAGCCTCTACTTTCCTAAGACAGCAAATTTTTTTAAACTGCATTTTAAATATTTGTCTTTATACACAAAATGTTTTGACCCCTTTCAAGGAATCTTTGCAATAGACAGAGACCATTATAGAAAAACACAAAAATTAAAATGTAGAGTTTTGGATCTCTCCTAAACGATGCATCTACACCACTACTCTTGTAGTCTCAGTCAGAGGGGGCCAGAGAGACTGTAATAACCAGAGGAGTACAGAGTTTTCTTTGAGTCTGTGTCTCTTAGGAATATTTGAAGCTATGCCCATCAAAGCTCACCAACATGACTGGATAAGCATGACCCGAACAAGAATGATAAGAATAAACAAGATAATGTGGATAAGGGAATGATCATAAGGACTCAATCCCAGCCAAAATTAGAAAGAACTAGGAAAAGTTGATAGTAGAAGAAAATCCTCTTCTTGGAAGAGCACAACAAATTCTCAGCACTAAAAATGTATTCCTACAAGTAATATTATACAGACTGGACAAATTGCATATATATATAATAAGAGTCTACAAATTTGAAAGTAAGCAGAGATGGTAGATGGTAGGTAGGAAGGTAGACACACCTCAGAGGAGTAGACAGCAGTAAATAATTAAGCTCAGAACAGAAATAAACCAAGTAGAAACAAAAAGAACCATACAAAGAATGAAAAAACCAGGAGCTGGTTCTTTGAAAAAATCAAGAGGATAGATAAACCTTTAGCCAGACTAACTAGAGGGCAAAGAAAGAGTATCCAAATAAAAAAAAATTAGAAACGAAAGGGGAGACATAAAAACCAAAACTGAGAAAATGCAATGAATCATCAGATCCTACGACAAAAGCCTATATTCAACAAAACTGAAACATTTGGAGAAAATGGACAAATTTCTAGACAGATACCAGATACCAAAGTTAAATCAGAATCAGATAAACCATCTAAATGATCCCATAACACCAAAAGAAATAGAAGCAGTCATCAAAAGCCTTCCAAACAAAAAAAAAAAAAAAAAAAAAAAAAAAAAAAAAAAAAAAAAAAAAAAGCCCAGGTCCAGATGCGTTCAGTGCAGAATTTTGCCAGATATCCATTGATGACCTAATACCAATATTCTCCAAATTATTTCACAAAACAGAGTCAGATGGAATACTACCCAACTCATTCTTTGAAGCCACAATAATTCTCATTCCTAAATAATGCAAAGACACTACAAAGAAAGAGAACTTCAGACCAATCTCCCTTTTGAACATTGATGCAAAAATACTCAATAAAATTCTTACAAACCAAATCCAGGAAAACATCTAAATAATCATTCACCATGATCAAGTAGGCTTTATCCCTGGGATGTAGGGATGGTTCAATATATGAAAATCCATCAATGTAATTCACTATATAAATGAACTCAAAGAAAAAAACCCACATGGTCATTTCACTAGACGCTAAATAAGCATTTGACAAAATTCAACACTCCTTCATGTTAAATGTCTTGGAAAAAGCAGGAATCCAAGGCCCATACCTAAATACAGTAAAGGCAATCAACAGCAAACCAATAGCCAACATCAAACTAAATGGTGAGAAATTTGAAGCAATCTGACCTAAATCAGAGACTAGACAAAGCTGCACACTCTCTCTTTACCTACTCAATATAGTAATGGAAGTCCTGGCAAGAGCAATTGGACAGCAAAAGGAAATCAAAATGATACAAATGGGAAAGGAACAAGTCAACATATCACTATTTGCTGATGACATGATAGTATACTTAAATGTCCCCAAAAATTCCACCAGAGAACTTTTATAGGTGATAATCAACTTCAGCAAAGACTCTGAATATAAATTTAACTCAAACAAATCAATAGCTTTCCTCTACTCAAAGGATAACCATGATGAGAAAGAAATTAGGGAAAAGATACCCTTTACAATAGTCACAAATAATATGAAATGCTTTGATGTGACCTTAACTAAGCAAGGGAAGAATCTGTATGACAAGAACTTCAAATATCTGATAAAGGAAATGGAAGAAGAACTCAGAAAATGGAAAGATCTCTCATGCTAATTGATTGCAAGAATCAACATTTTAAAACGGCCATCTTACCAAAAGAAATCTCCAGATTCAATGCAATCCCCATGAAAAATCAAACTCAATTCTTCATATAGTTGGAAAAAGCAATGCAAATTTTTCTGAAACAACAAACAACCTAAAACAGCAAAATCTATTTTCAACAACAATAAAAGTTCTGTGGGAAACACCATCCCTGAACTCACGCTATATTACAAAGCAATTGTGTTTAAAATTGCATAGAATTGGTACAGAGATAGGCAGGTTGATCAATGTTATAGAATAGATGATCCAGGAATGTACTCATACAAATACGGTCACTTGATCTTTGACAAAGGAGCTGAAAACATTCAATGAAAAAAGGACAGCCTCTTCAACAAATGGTGTTGGATCATCTGGCTGTCAGCATGCAGAAGAATGAAAATAGATCCCTTCTTTTTTCCTCATACATAGCTCAAGTGCAGGTGGATCAAAGATCTCCACATAAAACGAGGTATACTGAAACTATTAGAAGAGAAATTGTGGAAAAGCTTAGAGCCACATACACACAGGGGAAATTTTTTTGAAAAGAATACCAGTGAGTATGCTATAAGATCAAGACTCAATAAATGGGAATTAATGAGATTGCAAAGTTTCTGTAAGGCTAAGGACAATGTCATGAAAAGAAAATGGCAGCCAACACACTGGGGAAGGATCATTACCAACCTCACATCTGATAGAGGTCTAATATCCAATATAAACAAAGAGCCTAAGAAGTTAGACTTTAGAAAATCAAACAATCATATTAAAAATTGGGGTACAAAGCTAAACAAAAAATTCTCAACTGCAGAATATCAAATGACAGAGAAGCACCTAAGGAAATCCTTGACATCCCTAGTCATCAGGGAAATGCAAATCAAAACAATTCTGAGATTCCACCTCACACCAGTCAGAATGATTAAGATCAAAATCTCAGATGACAACAGAGGCTGGCAAGGATTTGGAAAAAGAGCAACACTCCTCCACTATTGGTGGAGCTGTAACCTGGTACAACCACTCTGGAAATCAGTCTTGCAGTTCCTCAGAAATCTGGGCATAGTACTACCTGAAGACCCAGTTGTTCCACTTCTGGGCATATACCCCAAAGATACTCCAACATATAATAAAGACACATGCTCCATCATGTTTGTAGCTCCTTATTTATAATTGCCAGAAGCTGGAAAGAACCCATATGTCCTTCAACAGAGGAATGGGTACAGAAATTGTGGTACATTAACACAATGGAGAACTATTCAGCTATTAGAAACAATGACTTTATGAAATTCCTAGCCAAATGGATGGATCTAGAGAATATCATCCTGAGTGAGGTAACCCAGTCACAAAGAACAGACACTATATGCAGTCACTAATAATTGGATACTTGCCCCCAAAAGCTCTGAATACCCTAGAAACAACTCCCAGACCATATTAAGCTCAAAAAAAATTGAAAGAAAAGAAAAGAAAGCCCCAAAAGCCTTAGTCCTTCTTAGAAAAAAATAAGTGTACAGCAGTCTCTCAGAGTGTGGTACACCTAAAACTTATATCATTAGTAATTCAAGAGCTAAAAATATAGCCATGTGATGATTCTTGGTATTTAAAAATCATTATTTTTAATCTTTACACTCCAAAAAACTTTGACTATTTTCATGTTTGTTTTGTTTAACATGTACTTTATGATTATTGTAAGTAGTAAGATTTCTATGCCTACCATCAAACCTTTAAAAAATATCAAGTACTGATAAAATATATTCATATAGTTTTATGCAAAAATGCTTCAAAAATCTGTACATTTATCTTTGTTTTTTAAATAAAGTTGTTTTTTAAAAAAAGAATAAACAAATGACATCTAGATTAAAAAGTTACAATTAAAATATTCACCCTTTCTAAGATTTTCACACTCTCTTCCCCATCACCACTATTTCCACACATGAAGTCTCTGCTAAAAATTTTAATATATCTCAATTTCTCTAGAATGTACTTGAAGATTTAAAGCCCCAAGCAATCAGTCCCAGTTTAGAAGGGTGGGGGTTGTACCAAAGGTTCTGTTCCCAGAAAAGGTGTTGGCCTGTGTGGATGAATAAACTTTGGTTGATAAAACATGCTACTGTATTTCCAAGTGGAAATGCAAACAACTCAAGGAGATGTTCTTCTCACCACATTCTTGTACTGATGAAAGTTGCTGAGATGTCACAGAGAAGGTATTACATCAAGAATCAGCAGGCAGAGAAACAGGAACTGACTATAACCCCAAGCCCATTTATAATTCTTTAAAGTCTTTTATTAGGAAATTAAATTTTCTTTTGGAAAATCATAAGAGTAATAATTCTAAGGAATCTATGAGTCTTGTACCTCAGAACTGAATGACAAAAAGAATCTCAATATAGGTGGCTGTATTTTATAACAGGGAGTTTGAGAAATTCACTAAGATTAGCATCTTGGAATGTGCCCTCATACTTGTTCTCAGTATTTCCAGAGCTGCTTGTTTACTTCTTCTTGAGGAGTCTTTCACACTCTTCAGCTTGGATTATCCACAGGGCTTTGGCAAAGGTTACCTTTTTGAGAGCAACCTTACTTCAAGATGCACCGAGGACTCCAGATAAGCAAACCTGTACGACACAGATAAAAAGGGAAAAGACTCCTGCTCACTGTGCAGAGGTAATTGAAAGTCAGTCTGTACTTTCTGTTCCAAAGGCAAGACTGACTTTTCTGTTGCTTCTTAAGGTCATGTATCATGTGATCTTTGATTCCATCTGTCACTAATGCTCCCTGAGATACAAAAATCACACTTAGTTTCCTTTCTAGACACTGAAACGAAGACATGTAATTCTTTCCTTTCACTTTAAGCCATTTTCTAAACAAGGCTCTAGGATAATTTCTGTAAGGTCTTCTCTTGACTTTAAAAGTATGTTAACAGAAGTATTTATATTCAGACATTTTTAAATGATATTGAAATATGTTTGAGTGATTCTACTGTAATTGTTATATGCCAAACATATTTTATTGACTTTTTCTTACTTGTAGACTTTTAATGCTTTTTCTACAAAATATATCTTATGTGTCAGCAGTATGAAAAATTCAGTTTGTATTTCATACAAAGAAGTTAGGTTTATTTCCTAAATCTTTTAGATTTGTAAGTAGCTTTAAAGGAGTAAAATATTTCACTTTATGCAGTTATGCTAAATGTTTATTTACTTAGGATAAGGATATTTAATGTTAACAAATCCATAGAATCTAACATATTACTATCCACTAGCTAAGGAATTACACACTAATTATATTTAAATTATAAGATTAGTCACATAATTTGAGCAAAGAAAGTTGTTATAGATGTTAAAAATATTTGTTCCTTAAGTGACATATACCTACACGCTTACTATTTGTTTATGTGCAGATATCTTCCCTAAAATCTCGAAATTCAAGAATTGAGATAATTTTGAAAATTGATTCATTGTAGGATAATACATATGGAGAGAAATTAGAGCAAATGAAGTAAAGGTGTAGTGAGGGAGTACCTACAACTTAAATAATGTTTTACAAATGGACTTTACGTTTATGTCTGTGTCACAGAAATTCTCTGTAAATTTGTCATATTAGAGATTCACAATACTGTCAATAAAGCACATGAGTGGCTGGGAAGTATGATTAGAGTTTGAAATAAAATGTTCCCCTGCATGCTTTCATGAACAAGACTTACTATCTGCTAACAAATAATTAACTAAGCAATTGTAATCATATCAAGAAATATATGTCAGAGTATAAAACAGACTCTGCTATGACTATTCAAAAAGTAAACTTGATAAGTAAAGCTAGAGTACTCAGGGAAGAATCATCTATAAGCAAGGCTATGGGGCATTTTCCTGATTGGTTATTATGAGCATAGCTCACCGCACTGTAGGCAGAGTCACCACTGCACCTCTGGTCCTGGGAGTTATAAGAAAGGCAGCCTGGGGAGTAATCCAGTAGCACTGTTATAGTTTTACAAACAATGTGGGACTTCAAAAGTCATATCATATTTCTGACTGTGAATTAACATGAGAATTGGGGGATAAATAAGAAAGGTTATGGACTAATAATGATACATGTGTATATAAAGTTGACAAGGGACCAGTTGTGCTGCTAAGTTTAAAATGATTGTTCAGTAATAATGTTGGGTTTGCAGAGAATAAGCAACTCATTTGAATCAGAGAAAAATCATGTGCTGAGTTGATTTCTTTGTTTATGTAATTAATGCATGCATTATTCTTTAAAGAACTCAAAATAGGCTAGATGGTAGGGTATTTGTTTGTTTCAAATTTGTTTGCTTGTCTTTCTGTCTGGTATGTGTGTTCATGAATGTACATGTGTGTGGAGTCCTGATGCTACCATTAAGAATTTTTGTAAATCACTCTTAATCTTATTCATTGAAATATAAGTTCTTTTCTTATCGGATACATTTCAGATGTTATCCCCTTTCCACCAATCCCATCCCCCTTCCCCCTCCTATTGCCTCCATGAAGGTGCTCCAAACCTCCCTCTCCCACTTCACCACCTTGGCATTCCCCTACACTGGAAAATGAGCCTTTGTTGGACCAAAGTCCTCTCCTCTCATTGATGCCAGAGAATGATATCTTCTGCTATATATACACCTGGGGTCATGGGTCTCTCCATTCAAACTCATTGGTTTAGTCCCTGGGAGCTGTGGTTGGTTTGGTTAGTTAATAAATTTGTTCCTTCCATAGGTTTGCAGATCTTTTCAGCTCCTTCAGTCCTTTCTCTAGCTCCTTCACTGGGATCCCAGTGTTCAGTCCAATGGTTAGCTGCACCCATCCTCTTCTGTATCAGTATGGTTCTGGCAGAGCCACTGAGGAGGCATCCATATCAATTTTCTGCCAGTAAGCAATACTTGGCATCAGCAATAGTGCTTGGGTTTGGTGTCTGCATGTGGGATGGATCCCCAGTCGAGGCAGTCTCTGGATGATCTTTTCTCCAATCCCTGCTCCTCTATTTGTCCTATTATTTCCTGTGATTAGTGTTTTGTCCTCCCTTCTAAGAAGAATTAAAGCATCCACCTTCTGGCCTTCCTTCTCTTAGAACTTCATAAGTTCTGTGAATTGTTTCTTGGGTATTTCAAGATTTTTGGGCTAGTATCTGCTAACCAGTGAGTTCATAAAATGAGTGTTGTTTTGTGACTGGGTTACCCCACTCAGGATGATAGCTTCTAGTTCCATCCATTTGCTTAGGAATTTTATGAAGTCATTGTTTCTAATAGCTGAGTAGTACTCAATTGTGTAAATGTACCACAATTTTTGTATTTATTCCTCTGTTGAAGGACATCTGGGTTCTTTACAGCTTCTGGCTATTATAAACAAGGCTGCTATTGACATGGTGGAACATGTGTCCCTGTTAGATGTTGGGGTTTCTTTTGGTTATATGCCCTGGAGTGGTATAGCTAGGTTCTCAGGTAATACTATGTCCAATTTTCTGAAGAACTGCCAGACTGATTTCCAGAGTGTATCAGCTTACTACCCCACCAACAGTAAAAGAGTGTTCCTCTTTCTCCACATCCTCACCAGCATCTGCTCATATGCTTTCACCTGGGTTTTTGATCTTTGCCATTCTGACTGGTGTGAGGTGGACTCTTGGGGCTGTTTTGATTTGCATTTCCCTGGTGACTAAGGATGTTGAATATTTCTTTAGTTGCTTCTCAGCCATTCAATATTCCTCAGTTGAGAATTCTTTGTTTAGTTCTATACTTCATTTTTTTTCTCTAGAGTCTAACTTCTTGAATTCTTTGTATATATTGGATATTAGCTCTCTATCAGATGTAGGATTGGTAAAGATCCTTTCCCAATCTTTTGATTTCATGAGGTCCCATTTGTCGATTCTTGTTCTTAGAGCATAAGCCATTGGTGTTCTGTTCAGAAAAATTTCCTCTGTGCCCATGTGTTATAATCTCTTCTGCACTTTCTGTTCTATTAGTTTTAGTGTACCTAGTTTTATGTGGAGATATTTGATCCACTTGGACTTGACCTTTGTACAAGAAAATAAGAAAGAATCAGTTTTCTTTCTTCTGCATGCTGACTGCCAGTTGAACCAATACCATTTGTTGAATTGGCTGTCTTTTTCCCAATGAATGTTTTTAGCTCCTTTGTCAAAGATCCAGTGACTATAGGGGTGTGGGTTCATTTCTAGCTGTTCAATTCTGTTATTTTGTTCTACCTGTCTGCCTCTGTACCAAGATCATGCAGTTTTCATTAAGTTGTTCTATAATATAGCTTGAGGTCATGGATGGTGATTTCCCCAGAAGTTCTTTTATTGCTGAGAATAGTTTTTGTTATCCTGTTCTTTTTTTATTATTCCAAATGAATTTGAAAATTTCTCTTTATAACTCTATAAAGAATTGAGTTGGAACTTTGATGGGGATTGCATTGAACCTGTAGATTACTTTAGGCAAGATGGCCATTTTTAGTATGTTGATCCTTCTAATTCACCTTTTAAAGTCTTCCTCAATTTCCTTCTTCAAAAATTTGAAGTTCTTATTTTACTGATCCTTCACACGCTTAGTTAGGGTCACTCCAAGGTATTTCATATTGTTTGTGACTATTTGAATTGTGTTGATTCTCTAATTTCTTTCTCAGCCCGATTTACCTTTGAGTAGAGGAAGGCTACTGATTTGTTCGAGTTATTTTTATATCCAGCCACTTTGCTGAAGTTGTTTATCATCTGTAGAGTTCTCTGGTGGAATTTTTGAGGTTACTTAAGTTTATTATGTCATCTGCAAATAGTGATATTTTGACTTCTTCTTTTCCAATTCATATTCTTTTGACCTCTTTTGCTGTCTGATTGCTCTGGCTAGTACGTCTGGTACTATATTGAATAGGTAGGGAGAGAGAGGTCAACTTTGTGTCTCTGATTTTAGTGAGATGGCTTCAAGTTTCTCACTATTTAGTTTGATGCTGAATACTGGGTTTCTGTATATTGCTTTAGTATGTTTAAGTATTGTCCTTGAATCCCTGATCTTTCCAAAAATTTTAATATGAAGGAGTGTTTAACTTTGTCCAATTTTTTCTTAGCATTTAGAGATGATAATGTGGGTTTTTTCTTTGACTTTGTTTATATAGTAGATTACATTGATAGGTTTTCATATATTGAACCTGAAGATTACAGAGTACTAGCATGATACCTCTGCCAGAAGGTCTCTCTTCCGATAGTCAGTGAAGAGAGTGTGTGGGATCACCCATTGGCTTAGTCTTGAGAGCACCCCCATGTTTACTCTGGGTGCTCAGTTCAGTGCTGGCAGGCCTCAAGTCTTGATGACAATTTGCCTGCTCTGCCTGTGGATCTGGGCACCTGTGGAGGCCAGGCTGGCTAGTCTTGAGGTATGGGTTCTAAAATGGACCTGGGCTTTGAAATTCTGACAGTATGGTTAGCCAGCTGGCTCTGGAGATCCCCTGCCTTCATTTTCTGAGCCCTGTATTCATTGGCAGTCTCATGCCTCCCAAGCCTTTCTGGGGGATCCGAGATCTGATTTTTGTACTTGTACAGTAAGAGTTTCATCAATTGAGACATCTCCTCCTTTCTTAAAAGTATTGAGGCCTTTGGGATATACTTATAATTGATACCATGAGCCAAGCTGAGGATATCAGTGTAATTTGTCAATGACAGCTTGTCATCATATTATGGACAGAGGAATTAGAGCACAGGGACTTACTACCTTCTTAAAGCTTAAGGTAAGCAATCTTGGGGAAGATTTGGGACCATGTAGCATCCTGCTGTGTACACTGTACTCCTTTACAAGGGCTGGGAGTGGAGATGCTTTTGACATCCCCTGATAACTTCTATATGAAGGCTAAGGCATCTGAGTAGCTGTGGTCTTCGGGACCATGCTACACCAGACTCAGAGGAGTTGAATATGTTTCACTCTTGACTTCAGCTTTGGTCATTAACAGGTAAATAAGTAAAAATTTCACAACTTCTTTTGAAGTAAAGTACAGCAAAACATTTCTTCAGTCCACCTTTCCCCTCAGGGATCCTAATATAGGCTTGCAGAAATTCAGCAGAAGGCTGGTTAATTCCTTGATGTGTCAATTTAACCTAAGATAGAAAGAGAAAGCCTCTATTCCAAATTTGTCTGCATACAGTTGTCCTGGATGCAAGTCTGTATGGCATTTTCTTGATTGATGGCTGATGTAGGTGGAATAATCCCATTGTGGGCAGTTCCACTCTTGGACAGGTGGTCCTGAGAGGAGTAAAAAAAGGTATCTGAAGTTGAGCATGGGGGCAAGCCAGTAAACATCATTCCTGTATCTTCTCTACTTCAGTTCCTGCTTCATGTTCCTGTTTGAGGTCATGCCCTGACTTCTCTTCACGATAGGCAGTAGGTGAAAATTGTAAGCAAAACAAGTGTTTTCCCAACCCAAATAGCAGTTAGCTATGATATTTACCACAGCACTAAGGGAAAAGGAAAGAGCATCTAAGGCAGACTCTCAGAAGTCTCATAATGATCTAGATCTTTTAATTGTAAATTTGTCCCACTGGCAAGATTTATGAAAACAACACTAATGTACAAACTGGGAAAGTGTTAGAGGATGCCCTGTGAATTAATGCATTGGTTGCCCTAGATTCTAATCCCCCCATTTTAAAAAGACATATACCCACCTTTTCTGGGTTTGGTAAAAACAAGCTGCAGTGTTGGGAGCTGTCTAATGGAGAGGTTCACATGGCAAGGAATTGAGGGGTACTTCTCACAAAAAATAAAAAAAAAAAAACGAAACTAAATCCTGCCAACAACCATCCACCTATATAATTATATCTCTCCCCATGAGGCTTTAAATGGAATCCCATCTCCAACTAAAATGAGATGGAGAGGGTAGTTGGGACAGGGAGCACCTTCATGGAAGCAAGTGGAGAAGGAGGGGGGATGAGAGTTGGGGGAAAGGTGATAACATTTGAAATGTAAATACAGAAAATATCTAATTTTAAAAAACCCTTAAATTTCAGCCTTATGGGGATCCTGAAACAGAGGATCTAGTTACAATACTTAGATCACTGAAATAGCAACTATGAGCACACACATACACACACACACACACACACACACACACACACACACACACACTTTACAGATATGCTTTTGTTGTAGTGACCCATTACTCAACAATCATTGTCAGTACAGTTTTGCATATTACCATACCTTTAGGTAAAACAGACAAATGTCCATTTAGCATTAACGATGTGTATTGCTGGGAAATACACTTATTTTATACATGAGTGCATCTTAAATAAGGTTTATATTTTATTATAACCTTATGAGCTAAATTTTGCTAAAAAAACACAATGCCAAATGGACACCTGATGATGTCTCCAATGAGATTTTGTATGTGTATCCTCAGTGCACTGCTTCTACATACAGCTGCTACAGACAAAACAAGAGTGGCTGAAGATGATGAACTAGGGGAATTTCTCACTGGATAGAAATATTTTGGTTCATATACTGTGTATGAAAACATACTTAATTTTTGAAATGGTGGTGAGAAAACAATTTTGCCAACTACTACTTCAGGGCTTCACTGGAGGGCACAGTTTTCTCTGTGTGTCTGAGTGCATGACTTCCTGACATGATTTAATGGTAAGCAAGCCACTTGATGGCAATAGACATCCTTATGGACATACCACAAATATTTTCCAAACTAAGTATGCAACATATATATCTTTTTATTTTCTTAGATCTGTAAATGTTGGTGGTGCTGGTAAACTGTACAAAGGCACATAATGGTTGTGCTATTTATTCAATATCTTTTATAATAAAGGTGAAAAGATTCAAAAGAAGCCTGCAGAAGACTTGGAATAGTATGGGAAGCAATTTATAATTTCCAATAGTTGATGTCTCAAAGTAACTTCACATAAACTTCTTGGTGTACAGGTATTGGAATTTATGAAAATTTCATTTCCTATAAACAGGAAAGATTGATTGTCAGTTCTTTTGGAGATATTTTGTGAATATTATGATTCAAATTTATTTATTTACTACAGAATATTAGATATAAAAATATAAAGAAAATCCTAAAATCAGAGAGTTTGGAAAAGAAGGGAGATTTAAAGAATCTCCCTATAGAAAGTACATATAAGAAAAACATCTGGAAGAATACTTTATTTACCAGACCAAGAAATAAAGTAAGAATGAATGAACAACCAAACAGAAAACGTAAAAGAAATTATAATGTTAAGTACATTTTCCTTGTAGAAACAAAATGATATTTAAGATGAAACAAGTCATGGTGCTGCCAATATAGAAAGATTAAAAGCACAGAAATAAGTGTTGAATTGATTAAATGATATTGATCATAAGACACAAAAACCATCCAACCAACCAACCAACCAACCAACCAAACAAACAAACAAAACAACCCAGAATATAATTCCCAAAAATTCCTACTAACCATCTAAGTGGCAATGTGTGCCAAAATTATGTAACTTAATTATAGGGCAGTCTTGGTGTGTTTTATAAAATGTATAAATACAAAAATGTTATTATCTTATAAAATACACTTTATGAGGTATATTTTTATAAGATAAGGAACAATACTATCTTAAGTGAGAACATTGTTTATATCTCACAGTTTTGGGGTTGTGTGATTGGCAGGGTTGAGCTGGCAGCTCCTTTGTGGCATTAACAGTGTCTTTAGTAAATGGCACGGAGCATTTATCTGTGACCATCATGATCAAGTGGATCAATGATATCCAATCACACCCAGTGTTTTAGTAGCAGTCATGACATAGATGCGCTACTTTGAGTTGGCCCTTTCTCCAAATGGCCTCACAATCTTTCTATATCATCTACCCCAGAAGGAAGTTGAAACTTTCTGATGCCTCCTCTAGGCTTAAAAGAACTCAGGGGAAACTGCAGGGGGAAATTTTCAAGTTCAGCCCAAAACTGGCATAGAGTCAGTTTCACATTTTATTGGTCAAACAGATCTAATCAGACCCAGATCCAAGGGAAGAGGGAGCAGACACCACATCTAAAACAGAGAAATTTAAAAGAAATGCGACCATCTATAATTTGCCACAGGTGGCAAACCAGACATGTAAATTATACTAAAAATGTAGAGAAAAATAAAAGTGGATAAGAAAAGCCTTCATTAATACAGGGAAGGAAGAAGCAATAGGATATGCACATCACCAACAATGACATAAAGCCCAAATTGGTAACAAACAAAATGTAACTAAAGTAGCCACTGTCCTTTGTCTTTGAACTTCACTGTTGTGAAACATGGTCTGGCTCTCACCATGGACCTCTTCTTTGGGCATTAGTGTGATGGCGTATTTTGGATATTGTCTAATGTTATCTAACCAATTTTCATCAATAATAAAAAGTGTCCTAGTATAGGTCGACTTTGAATCACTTGTATTTATTTATTTATTTATTTAAAAAAGAGGAATACATATACAAATTTTTAAAGGCATTTTGGAATAATACTATATAAATATTTTTGTCAGTACTTAATTCTTATAGAGGTTTGATATTACTAGTATCTTTCTTTTTATAACAGGGCTTATTTAACTGAATATTTTAAATTAAATTTAACAGTATTTATACTAACAACATTAATGTCCAAAATACAGTTTAAAGAGTACATTTTAATACATAAAGAAAACCTCTCTAGCATTAAATGACTTTATATTTTTAAAGACAAAATTGTGGGTATTAAATTGAAAAGATGTTACCATGTATATAATATTTTATGTTAATGCTGATGCTACACATACTGATGTTTTACCAGAACATTTATGGTAACTTGACAATAACTATAAATTGAATCACAAAATACTAAAATAAGGAAATAATTTCTAGTAAGAAATCAAAGTAAAAACTTTATAATTAAATAATATATATTTGTTCAAAACAATGACTGTAATTTTTTATCTGCTATATTATCCTTACTGCACTTTATTAAAGTTCCTTACCAAGACACTAGAGCAGTTTGTTTGTGAGGAAGGAAAATATAAATCTATCAGAATTTTTAAACAAGAAGAGTCAGTGACCTGCGTAATTGTCTAATATTTTAGCACTGTATTCTTTATATTTTGTCTTTCACTTTATTACACATCCAAATTAATCTGATTTCCAGTAAGCATTTATGGTCATGGTGGTTATTACTAAACCCACACGAAAGATATTGCTATATAAAAACAAAAACAAAAGCAAATAAAACCGTATCACCTTACAGCTTTTGTGAGTTAAGAATACAGGAGGAGCTTGGCTGGCTGTTGCTGGCTGGAGGTTTTCTAAGCAACTGCAGTTACACAGAGAGTCAGTATAGCTGTAGTCTTATTAGAAGGCATGATTGGAAGAGCATCACCTTTTAGCACAAATCATGCAGCTGCTGTCAAGGACCTTTCAACAAAGGACTAACTGAGACAGTTTTCCCCCAAGCAATTGCTCCAAGAACAAGAAGGTACCCATCTAGCTGAGAAGTTAGAGGTTTTTATCATATGGAGCTGACATGTCATTTCTTCTCAGTGTCATTGTCCACAGAGACTCACTTACAATGTGGGAATGACGTAAAGAGTTGTGGACAGCAGAGAACTCAAGGCATTGGTGTCCTCACAGAGATTGGTAGAATGAGATCAAATAGGCAAGGGGAATGGTTGTTTTTGTTCTGTCTTTTTTTTTGAACAACTTTCTTTTAAAAAAACAAAGATAAATGAACAAATTTTAAGCATTTTTGCATAAAAGAATATGAATACATTTTTGTCAGTGCTTGTTTTTTTTTTTTCCTCCCAAAGGTTTGATAGTGTGCATTAAGGTCATACTAGTTACAATGAGCAAAAAGTACATGTAAATCAGGATGTATCCCAGAATTAGTCAAAGTTTTCTTGGTGTGTATAGTGTGCATTAAGGTCTTACTAGTTACAATGAGCAAAAAGTACATGTAAAACAGGATGTAACCCGGAATTAGTCAGTTTTCTGGTGTGTAAGGATTGGGCATAATGGCTTCTTTTTTTTTTTGTTTTTTGTTTTTGTCTAGAACATCAACACAGTCTGTGAGTTGTTTCTAGGGAATTCAGAGCTTTCTGGGGTTAGTATCCCATTATCAGTGACTGCATATTATGTCTGTTCATTTGTGACTGGGTTATCTCACTCAGGATGATATTCTCTAGATGCAATCATTTTCTTAAGAATTTGGTTAAGTCATTGTTTCTGATAGCGGAGTAGTACTCCATTGTGTAAATGTACCACAATTTTTGTATCCATTCATCTACTGAAGGACATCTCGGTTCTTTCCAGTTTCTGGCTATTATAAATAGAGCTTCTATGAACATTGTGGTGCATATATCTTTGTTGTATATTGGAGTGTCTCTGGGGTATATGCCCAGAAGTGGAATAGCTGGACCTTCAGGTAGTACTATGTGCAATTTTCTGAGGTATCGCCAGACTAATATCCAGAGTGGTTGTATCAGTTTACAACCCCACCAACAGTGGAGAAGTGTTCCTCTTTCTCTACAACCTCGCCAGCATCTGCTGTCATCTGAGTTTTGGATCTTGGACAATCTGACTGGTGTGAGATGGAATCTCAGGGTTGTTTTGATTTGCATTTCCCTGATGGCTAAGGATGTAGAACACTTTCTTAGATGTTTCTCAGCCATTCAATATTCCTCAATTGAGAACGTCTTGTTTAGCTCTGTATCCCCATTTTTTAATAGGGTTGTTTGATTTTCTGATGTCTAGCTTTCAGAATTCTTTGTATGCCTTGGATATTAGGACTCTATCTGAGATCAGGTTGGTAAAGATCTTTTCCCACTCTGTTGGCTGCCATTTTGTTTTCTTGACAGTGTTCTTAGCCTTACAGAACCTTTGCAATCTCATTAAGACCCATTTGTTAATCTTTGACCTTAGAGCACAAGCCATTTGTGTTCTGTTTAGGAAATTTTCTTCTGTGCCTATGTGTTCTAAGGTTTTCCCTACTTTCTCATCTAATAGTTTCAGTGTATCTGGTTTAATGTGGAGATCTTTGATCCACTTACACTTGAGCTTTGTACAAGGAGATAAGAAAGGGTCTATTTCATTCTTCTGCATGCTGAGTGCCAGTTGGACCAACACCATTTGTTGAGTAGTCTGTCCATTTTCCATTGAATGTTTACAGCTCCTTTGTCAAAAATTAAGTTACCATATATGTGAGGACTCATTTCTGGATCTTCTATTGTATTCCATTGATCCACCTGCCTATTTCTGTATCAGTACCATGTTGTTTTCAGCCCAGATGCCTTATAATATAGCTTGAGGTCAGGGATGGAGATTCCCGCAAATGTTTTCTTGTTGTTGAGAATGGATTTCACTATTCTAGGTCTTTTGTTATTCCAGATGAAATTGCACATTGCTCTTTCCAGCTCCATGAAGAATTGGGTTGGAATTTTGATGGGGATTGCATTGAATCTGTAGATTGCTTTTGGTAAGATGGCCATTTTTAAAATGTTCATCCTTCCAATCATGAGCATGGGAGATTTTTCCATTTTCTGAGATCTTCCTCGATTTTGTTCTTTAGAGGTTTGAAGTTCTTGTCATATACGTCCTTCACTTGCATAGTTAGAATCACACCAAGGTATTTCATAGTTTTTGTGACTATTGTGAAGGGTATCTTTTCCCTAATTTCTTTCTCCACATGTTTGTCCTTTGAAAGTAAATTGGAAGGCTACTGATTTGTTTGAGTTAATTTTATATCCAGCCATTTTGCTGAACTTGTTTATCAGCTGGAGGAATTCTCAGGTGGAATTTGTGGGGTTGCTTAAGTACAGTACCATGTCTTCTGCAAATAGTGATGTTTTTACTTCTTCCTTTCCAATTTGTATCCATTTGATTTCCTTTTGCTGTCTAATTGCTCTGACCAGGATTTCCAGTACTATGTTGAATAGGTACAGGGAGAGTGGACAACCTTTTTGATTCCCTGATTTTAGTGGGATTGATCAAGTTTCCCACCACTAAGTTTGATGTTGGGTGTTGGTATACTCTATATTGCTTTTATTATGTTTAGGTATCAGCCTTGGATTTCTATTCTTTCCAGGACTTTTAACATGAAGGGGTGTTGAATTTTGTCAAATGCTTTTTCAGCATCTAGTGAGATGACCATGTGTGTGTGTGTGTGTTTTTTTTTTTTTTTGACACTGTCTATATTGTGGATTATATTGATGGATTTCCATATATTAAATCATCCCTGCATCTCAGGGATTAAGCCTACTTGATCATGATGAATGATCGTTTTGTTGTGTTCTTGGATTTGGTTTGCAAGGATTTTGTTGAGTATTTTTGCATCAATGTTCATAAGTGAGATTGGTCGGAAGTTCTCTTCCCTTGTAGGGTCTTTGTGTGTTTTAGGAACAAGGGTTATTGTGGCCTCAAAAAATGAGTTAGGGAGTATTCCATCTGATTCTATCTTGTGGAATAGTTTGGAGAGTATTGGTGTTAAGTCATCAATAAATGTCTGATAAAATTCTGCCTTGAACCCATCTAGACCGGGTTTTTTTTTTGGTTGGGAGGCTTTTGATGACAGCTTCTATTTCTTTATGTGTTATGAGATTATTTAGATGGTTTACCTGGTCCAGGTTTAACTTTAGTATTTTGTATGTGTCTAGGATTTCATCCATTTCCTCCAGATTTTCCAGCTTTGTTGAGTATAGGCTGTTGTAGTAGGATCTGAGGATTTCTTGAATTTCCTCAGTTTCAGCCCTTATTTCTACACTTTCATTTCTGATTTTGTTAATTTGGATACTCTCTCTTTGCCCTCTAGTTAGTCTGGCTAAGGGTTTATCAATCTTGTTAATTTTCACAAAGAACCAGCTCTTGGTTTTGTTGATTCTTTGAATGGTTCTTTTTGTTTCTATTTGATCTATTTCTGCCCCATGTTTGATTATTTCTTGCCTTCTCCTCCTTTTGGGTGTATCTGCTTCCTTTTGTTCTAGAGCTTTTAATTGTGCGTTCAGGTTGCTAGTGTATGCTCTCCACTTTCTTTTTGGAAGCACTCAGAGCTGTGAGTTTTCTTCTCTGTACCGCTTTCATTGCATTTCATAGGTTTGGGTATGTCATGTTTTCATTTTCATTGAACTATAGAAAATCCTCAATTTCTTTCTTTATTTTTTCTTTGACCCTGCTATCGTTTAGTAGAGCATTGTTTAGTTTTCATGTGTATAGGGGCTTTTTGTTGTCTTCGTTGTTATTAAAGACCAGTCCTAGACCATGGTGATCTGAAAGGATGCATGGAGGTATTTCAATCTTCCTATATCGATTGATGCTCGTTCTGTATCCACTTATGTGGTCAATTTTTGAGAATGTGGCATGAGGTGCTGAGAAGGTATATTCTTTTGTTTTAGGATGATATGTTCTGTAGATATCTATTAATTCCAGTTGGTTCATAGTCTCTGCTAGTTTTACAGTTTCCTTGTTCAGTTTCTGTTTCCATGATCTGTCCATTGATGAGAGTGGGGTATTAAAGTCTCCCACTATTATTGTGTGGGGTGAAATGTATTTTTTGAGCTTTAGTAGGGTTTCTTTTATGAATATGGTTGCTTTTGTATTTGGAGCATATATGTTAAGGATTGAGCGTTCCTCCAGACAGATTTCCCCTGTAATGAGTAAAAAGTGTCCTTCCTTACCTTTTTTGATAACTTTTGGTGTGAAATTTACTTTATTCGATATTAGAATAGCCACTCCAGCTTTCTTTTTGGGGCTGTTTGCTTGGAAGGTTTTTTTCCCAACCTTTACTCTGAGATAGTATCTGTCTTTGTCTCTGAGATGAGTTTCCTGTATGCAGCAAAATGCTGGGTTTTTTTTATGTATCCAGTCTGATAGCCTATATCTTTTTATTGGGGAGTTTAGTCCATTCATGTTGATAGATATCAAGGAATAGTGGTTGCTGTTTCCTGCTATTATTGATTTGTAGTTTGAATTGAGCCTGTGTCTCTTTCTCCTTTTGGTTTTCTTGCTAAAGAGTTTTCTTGTTTTTACTAGGATGTAGTTCCCCTCATTGTATTGGGTTTTCCATCTATAATTTGTTGTAGTGCTGGGTTTGTGATCAGATATTGTGTAAATTTAGTTTTGTCTTAGAATATCTTCATCTCTCCATCTATGGTATTTGATAGTTTTGCTGGGTATAGCAGCTTAGGCTGGCACTTGTGCTCTCTTAGTGTCTAAATGATGTCTGTCCAGGCTCTTCTAGCTTTCATAGTCTCTGTTGAGAATCGAGAGTGATTCTGATTGGTCTTCCTTTATATGTTACATGACCTTTTTCCCTTACTGCTTTTAGTATTCTTTCTTTGTTTTGGGCACTTGGTGTTTTGACTATTATTTTTAGGGAGGAATTTCTTTTCTGGTCTAACCTATTTGGGGTTCAGTAGGCTTCTTTTATGCTCATGGTCATCTCTTTCTTAAGGTTAGGGAACTTTTCTTCTACAATTTTGTTGAAGATATTTACTGTGCCTCTTAGTTGATATTCTTCACCCTCTTCTATTCCTATTATCCTTAGGTTTGGTCTTATTGTGTCCTGAATCTCCTGGACATTTTGATTTAGGAGCTTTTTGGTTTTTGCATCTTCTCTGACTGTTTTGTCTATGTTTTCAATGTTGTCTTCAGCCCCCGAGATTCTCTCTTCCATTTCTTGTAGTCCGTTGGAAATGCTTGCATCTGTGACTCATGATTTCTTTTTTAGGATTTATACCCCTATGGTTATCTCTTTTAGTGTTTTCTTTATTGTGTCCATTTCCGTTTTAAATTCCTTCTTCCATTCCTTCATCTCTTTGGTTCTGTTTTCTTCTACTTCTTTGAGTTTTTTGAGTGTTTTTATTGTTTCTTCTTTAAAAGCTTTTAGTTCTTTATGCTGTTCCTCCTGTTCTTGTTTAAGGATCTCTATCATCATCTTGAGGTAGGATTTTGTGTCTGAGTCTTCTTTTTCTGGAGTGTTTGGCATTCTGCTGTTTTCTGTGATGGGAGAGCTGGGTTCTAGTGTTGCCAGGTTGTCTTGGTTTCCCTGGGGTACATTCTTTCACCTTCCTCTTGCCATCTTGTTGTCAGTAATTGGTTCTCACCTTTCCTTTGTGCCTGGCCTGTGTCCCTGGATCTCCGCTGTTCCTGCTGGTGGATTGTCTGAGACCTGTTCTGTACCAAAAGTCTCTGGCTGGGAACAGATGTTCCAGTGATGGGTTCCTGGTCCCTGGATCACTTTCCGTGCCCTTGGCAGAGATCTCTCTGCCTCCTGTCTAGTCAGAACCCCTTCTCACCAGACATGTATCTCTGGGTCCCTGCTGGTCCTGTTGGTGGGGTTCTAATGTCTTAATAAAGAAAGAAAGAAAGTGGGGAGAGAGAGAGAGAGAGAGAGAGAGAGAGAGAGAGAGAGAGAGAGAGAGAGAGAGAGAGCCTGACTGTTTTTTTTTTTTTTTTGACTTAAGGTGCAGTGTGTTGCGGGCATGACAAACTGTCACTAGCTGCTCACAGTTTGTGTGATATGCTGGCTTCCTGGCTGTGGTTAACTAAAGTCTATTTGAACTCACTGCAAACAATGTCATATTTGAGTCCTGTGCTGGCAACTGCTAAATGGCTTCTCTTGTGAATACAAAGTACAACAGAACTTGCAGTAGTGTCCCAAGACATATTTCAGATGATATTAATATTTGCTGTGATGTGATAGAAATAAATCTTAAATTTGATAACAAGCTGCAAAAACAGTGTGTCAAATGGCTACATAGTTTTTTAAAAATTCTTGTTAGCAGCTAAAATTGCTCCAGTTTCTTCTCCTTCCCATCATCTTCAGCATTTACTGTTCTCAAGTATATATATATATATATATATATATATATATAGTGTGTGTGTGTGTGTGTGTGTGTGTGTGTGTGTGTGTGTGACAACAATCCAAAAGGAGGCCTTGAATTTGAAAGATGTTTGATGGGTATTTCATGAGGTTGGAGGTAGCAAAGAGAATAGAGACATGACATAATTTCAGTATAATTGCAGAAAATACTATACTAAGTAATTTAAAAATGAGTAACAGGATATCTGAGAGGACTTCCCTTGAGGATCCATATTGATAGTGTAACAGAAGCCAGAGGCTTTGGACCAGACCAGTGCCACACCGCAGCAAATATTTGCAAGGAAGGATACACTGCAAAGAAGGGTACACGGTGTGATGCTTAGTGTCATGCTCTAGTTTTCAGGAGAAGCTGACGTGTTGTCATAGGTATGAAAGTATGTATGTATGCGTGCATGCATGTATGCATGTATGTATTTTCACGGCTTAGTTTCTTTTGGGAGGGTAGTTTGTCAGAGTGAAGTGCATATCCATGTAGATGAGGAGATGAGTGGGATTGAAATTGATGACCTGAAATTCACAAAGAATTAATAAAAATTTAAAAGGTAGAAAGAAAACTTACTTGAAAATATGATTGAGAAATATATTCTCTAAGTCTGTGTGTCTTTCCGCTCTTTCAGCACCGACTGTAGAGCAAAATCATGACAGTCGCAAAGTTACAGTTATTAATTATCAGCAAATTAATTTTATGGTTGTGGTCATCACAACATTGATGACAGTACTCACGCTTCAGAACTTTAGGAAGCTCCTTGTTCTAAACTCTTGGTTAGTTTATGAAGTTTATTAAAAGACTATAGCAAATTTTCTGTACAGACAGAATGTTCCACCTAATTCAAATGCCAAAAACTTCTGTCTGGTTATTAAAGCATATTGATACGTATGGGGGCATGAGCTGAATGTGGATGCTGTTAGCCTGTGCTTTCTTGGAAAGGACTCATCCTGACCCTTGGGAGAAGCTTTAGGAGAACTTGTTATTTCAAGTAATGACAGGGCTTGAGTGAGATCTGAAGTATTTTGACATAGAAAGCAGATGTACTCCACTAATCACAGAGCATTCTTGATCTCAGAGTATTGTGATTCATCTGGAGTTACTGTTACTTCTGTCTTGCCAATTTCTGGATCTGCTTTCTGCTCTGCTTTTGCTATGGATCTTGGAAAGGGACCCAGAAATAAACCCGATTATCTTCAAGAAAGTCCGACTGGATGTTCTCAGTAATTGTCTGTCCATTGGCAACACCACCAAGGTTGTTAAGTATTGTACATGAAATTGGAAAATATATGCCAGTAAGTAAATGTGACTCACATACTCTTGGTGGCTCTGTAGTGTTTGCCATGCATCATAGTGAGGGAGTGATACATGCTTTTACTGTACCATTCATAGTGTGCTGCTCAAAGAGTGACACTTTCCACATCACTCTCGATTATTCTATTGTCAAAATTAAAATGGCACATGAATTAATTAATATGTATTCAAATTCATCCACTCCTTTGTATTTGTGCTAATGGTATCTGTAAATTTCAAGTCAATTTTAGTTCTTTTATTCATATATTAGAGGTGGAAATCGTATAGCTTATACATTAGAATTAAAAAAAGACATTGTGAATTAGATTAAACATTACTAGACGTGTGTGTGAGTGTGTGTGTGTGTGTGTGTGAGTGTGTGTGAGTGTGTGTGTGTGTGTGTGTGTGTGTGTGTGTTTTAAAGATATGTTCTCACTATGTTGCCCTCTCTGGCCTGGATCCTCTTGCATTTACCTCCCAAATGCTAGGAACTAATACATCCACCACCCCTCCCAGCTCAACTGTTAGATATCTTGTTTTTCTTCTAAATACAACATGGAAATTATTCAACTGTGTTCTAGGAGATCTTGTGGCAGATTAACTTGTATAAAATAGGGAAACAGATGATTGTACCACAATCTGTAAGTGTTTATAGAAATGAGTTCAGTAGAAGTAATTGCAATGAAGTATTAATGTGGCTATTTGAAGATTTTTAAAGTATTTCCTTGAAAACAAGCTGAGAATGAAAGTCACAGTATACATACATGTGCAAAAACCAAACAATAAGCCAGGTAAAACCACAGCAAAGACGTGTTTAAGCATTGATGTAAAAACTCAGGATGAGATTTTGACTAGCAACAGTAAACTTTTCATCATTCCAATAAAAAGTAGTATTTTGCTGGACAGCAGCATCTAAACTTAGATTTTTATTAAAGTGCAACAAATACAAAGTTCTTTGGGAACACGTGGGTACCAGACACAGGATGATTCACCTTATTTTGGCATGTAGGGCTTTGCCCATCACATCTGGTCCCGTGATTTACCAAAAATCTTCTGGATATTTTATGGCTTTTGACTATTCTAACTGAAAAAGGGAGACAGTGTTGGGGGTGGACGTTTTCAAAAAAGGAGAGGCACCACAGCACTTTAATACAGCACTAGGTCTGTCATGCTGATTTACCCCACCAAAGGGAACATGTCTTGGCTTTGGGTTGACAAGTACCATGTGTTTTGTTCAGACTTAGAACACTGAAGGGAAGTGGTGTATTTGGTCTGGCATTTCCTGTCTTGAAAAATTGCCCATTTTGAACTCTAAAAGTTAATCTAGAAGGCACTCATATGTAAACATCTTAATAATAACAACAAAAACTCCTAGTTTTCATTGTTGCCTGTTTAAGGTCATTTCCCAAGAGTTTGCCTAGACCACTGAGTGTCCTGAAGCACCTCTCTCACCTTTTTATGTCAGATTTATATTTTGGGGGTGTCTCACATTTTCCTCTACATTACGGGATCCAGATTCTCTTAACTATTGGATGTCTTTCATGCCTTTTTCTAATTTTTAAAGAATGTCATTTATATTGTGATAAAAATTGCAAAGCCTGGACATAATTTTTAGTAATATGGCCATTTTAGCAATGTTACTCATTCTGACTTATACACAAGGGTATCCTTTCATTTGTCACATTGTTAGCGGTTTATTTCCAGAGTGTCTTCTAGTTTTTATAGTAGAGATCATTCGGTTCCATTGTTAAATGTATCCTTGGCACTTTCTTTGAATATTATCAGTGGAATTTTCTTCATTTCTTTCCCAGCAATTTCATTATTGATTCAAAACAAATCTTTCATGGTTGTATGAATGGCTTCTCATTCTGCAATTTTACTGGATCTGCCTATCAGTTCTTGCAGTCTTTGGTAGCAGTCTATGTAGCAGTTTGACCTTTCCGTCTCCTGTATGATCATCTTGGTTTCTTCCTTTTGTGTTTTTGCTTCTGGGGGAGCTTCCAGTATTATCCTAAACAAGAGGGGTGAAAGCAGACAAAATTGTCTTTTTTAATTGCAGAAGAATTGGTTTTGATTCTTTTCTTTTTCAGAGCTTCTAGCGTGTGTGAGTTAGTCATTCACAGTCTTTTTGTATTGAGACACATTTCTCTATCCCAAATTTATTTTACTTACTATTAGTGACAGGGTTGGGGTATGTGTGCAATTTAAGGATTTTTATGATGGGCAGATAGTGAGTTATATCCAACACTTCCCTTATATTATTGATATGTTTATATTAGTATGTGCATATTTGTATCTGTGGATATTATTTATCTCATTTTCTGATTTGTGTATCTTCAGAGACAAAACTCAGTTGATTTCAAGAAGGTAGAGGTATAATCTTTTTGCTATCAAAGTTGACTTGCTGATATTTTATTGACAATATTTGCATTGTTTATCAAAAGTACCAGTCTACAGTTGTTATCTGCTATGAGTAGGGTGTGGTAACAAGGACCATGTGGCCATGTAGAGTACATTTGGAGTAATTTTTCTCATTATTTACTCTGAAACAATTTGAGAAGAATAAGTGTCACATCTTCAAAAGCATATGAATCTGAGCAGTGAAGCTACCCACCCTGGATTTTTCATTGTTGGGAGAGACTTGTTTGCTTTATTAATTCAATTAGTTAATGCTTCATCTGTTCAGGTTTCCCATGTTCCAAGACCACATTCTGATAGGTTATGTGCAAAAGAAATATAATGTTTTCTTTTCTGTCAACTTTTTACTTCCTTAACAAGTAATTTTTCATTTTAAGCTCTAATAATCCTTTGTATTGAGCAGTGAACCCTCTTCTTTCATCTCTGGTTTATTTTTCTGATGCAGCTTTCCTTTTTCCTTCAGTTTTTCAATGGTGTTTATCTTTTCAAATCCAACCATTTGCTTCCTTGATCTTTTGTGCATTTCTGCATTTTCTAATATGTCCCCTCCCTCCTTTCTTCCCTTCCTCTCTTCCTTACCTATCTTCCCTCCCCATATTATTTCTCTTCCTCCATTCTCCCTCGCATGTCAGATTTGTTTTTTTAGCTCAACAAACTGTATTATGAGGCTGTTTATTCTTTTTTTCTTTCTTAGTAGTGTTACTTTCTGTATCTTACAAGTTTAGTATTAGCTACTCATTTTCATTTATTTCAAGATCAGTATTAGATTTTTACCATTTGATTTATTCATTTGTATACTGGTTGCTCAAAAATTTTTAACTATCATAACTATAGTCTGAAAAGTAAATAATCTGATGCTATTTTTACAAACAGTTAAATTTTTTAAAGACTACTTTATAAAATGTGTTTAGACTGGTTTTGTGCCCAGCATGTGTTTCGTGAACTAATGAGACTCTGTATTACTCAGCGGCTACATGGAACAACCTGGATATGTGTGTTCAGTTCCTTTCTTTTCTCCATAGGGTCATCTATCTCTGTTCTCTTGTGTGTCATTATTAGTGAGATAAATTCTTTTTTATAGAAGGATAGTAGCCAGTTTTAGTAACACACCTATAATGCCAACATTTAGGAAACTTTGGTAGAAGCATCATGAACTTGAGGCTATCTTTATTACACCATAAGATCCTGATTCAGTAACAAGAATCCCCAGAACAGACATACAAACAAAAATATGCACATATACACACACTCACACAAACACACACATTAAAATGTATTTCCAATTATTTCCATATGCTGTACCTTGTTTCCTCTCAGAATTGTGGCATTTATACACACACACACACACACACACACACACACACACACACACACACACATGCACGAAAAACTGTGCCTCAATATATAAATCTAACCTGCTGAAATGGTTTCCTGTTGATTGTATGTGTATAATTTCAGGGCCTATCTTGCTTTTAGATAACCAATAAGGGACTTGCCCCTTGACAGACTACGTTTCTAATTTACAGCATTCTTTAGTTGCCTACAGTTCTTTGTTTCTGTGTTGGGCCTTGTTAGATTTTTCAGTACGTGTTAGCATTTTTATTGGTCTCTGAGTTGTGCCTTGTGAGATTTTAGCATGTTGATTGGTGTTTTCCTTGTTCAGGTCTTATTTAGGCAGACATATTATTGAGGTATCATGAGTTTAGTTTCCCTGTAATTTCTAGAAGACACAATATCACAGCATCTTTCTTTGTCCCTTAGCCCTTAAATCCATTTGCTTCCTCCATGATGTTTTCCAAATCATGGGTGCAGGAGTTCTGTTTTTGATGGATCACAGTCATTTGATCTTGGTAATTTGACTGCTTGTGGCTTTCTGTGGTAGTCTCCTTCTCTTGAAATGTGATGTTTCTTTGATGACAAATATTATATTTATATGCAGGTACACAGATAGAGTGCAGTTAGAAATCACAGTGATTTAATAACATGGTAGTAGTAGGTTCTCCTCTAAGATGCATGACCTCACTAGCACCAGGTTTCCAGTACCATGTTTGATTTCCAGCATGTTGAGCACACCTTAAGTCCAGATAAAGAACTGTAGGAAGCTCCACAGTATGAGTGACACTGATGTACCCTTAGAGCTATTATGCCATGTTGGCCATTATTGTGGTTTGTAATGCAATAGTGTTCTAGGCAAACCACACCATTTTGTGTGAAAAAAAGCTGCTTCAATAATCTTAGGATGTATGGCCTTCTTTTATTAATTTTTTATTGCATTTTTAAAATTTACATTTCAAATATTATTCCATTTCCTGAGGTTTCTCTCTATCCCCCACCCCATTTCTGTGAGAGTGTTCACCCACCCACCAACCCCTTCCCACCTCCCCATCCTGACATTCCCCTATGCTGGGACATTGGGCCTTGGCTGGACCAAGGGCTTCTCCTCCCATTGATGCCCAACAAGGCCATCCTGTAGTACATATGCAGCTGGAAAAGCCCAGGACCAGATATAGTGCAGAATTCTATCAGACCTTCACAGAGGACATAATACCAATACTCTACAAAATATTCTACCAAAACAGAAAGAAGACTACCCAACTTTTTAAAATGAAGCTACAATTATAGTAAACATAAACTGCACAAAGACCCAACAACGAAAGAAAACTTCAGACTAATTCCCCTTATGAATATCTATGCAAAAATACTCAGCAAAATTCTATCAAACAAAATCCAAGAACACTTCAAAATGATCCTCCATCATGATTTAGTAGGCTTCATCCCAGGGATGCAGGGATGGTTCAATACATGGAAATCCATCAATGTAATCTGCTATATAAACAAACTCAAAGCAAAAAAGAAAAAAAAAAACCATGATCATCTCATTAGACACTGAGAAAGCATTTAACAAATTCCAACACCCTTTCATGTTAAAAGTTTTGAAAAGATCAGGGATTTAAAGCCCATACATAAACATAGTAAAAGCAATATACAGCAAACCAGTAGCCAACATCAAGCTAAATGGTGAGAAACTTGAAGCAATCTCATTAAAATTAGGAACTAGACAAGGCTGCCCACTCTCTTGCTACCTATTCAATATGGATGGTACTTGAAGTCTCAGCCAGAGCAATTAGACAACAAAGAGAGCTCAAAGGGATACCCATTGGAAAGGAAAAAAACCAAAATATATCTATCTTTAGATGACATAATAGTATATTTAAGTGATCCCAAAAATTACACCAGAGAACTCCTAAACCTGATAACTAACTTCAGCAAAGTGGCTGGATATAAAATTTACTCGGTAAACAAATCTGTAAGCTTCTTCTACTCATAGGATAAACAGGCTGAGAAAGAAATTAGGGAAAAGACACCCTTCACTATAGTCACAAACAATATAAAATACCTTGCTGTGACTCTTACCAAGCAAGTGAAAGATCTGTATGACACAAACTCCAAGTCTCTGAAGAAAGAAACTAAAGATCTCAAAAGATCAAAAGATCTTCCATGTTCATGGATTGTCAGGATTAATATAGTAAAAATGGCCATCTTGCTGAAAGAAATCAACAGATTCAGTACAATCCACATCAAAATTCCAACTCATTTCTTCATAGAGTTAGAGAGAGCAATTTGCAAATTCATTTCGTATAACAAAAAAAGCAAGGATAGTGAAAACTATTCTCAACAATAAAAGAAGTTCCAGAAGAATCTGCATCCCTGACCTTAAGGTGTGTTACAGAGCAATAGTCACAAAAACTGCATGGTATTGGTACAGAGACAGATAGTGGAATAGAATTTAAGATTCAGAAATAAACCCACACAGCCATGGTCACTTAATCTTTGACAAAGTAGCTAAAACCATAGGGTGGAAAAAAGATGCATGGCCTTCTTAAACCTCTCACAAAAAAATTATCAAGAGAGCTGGGCAAGGAAGGAAGATGTAGGTTTCCTGGTCAACACTTAACTTGTGCAAGAAAGGCTACTAAAAGTTGGCAGTACTCCTCATAGGGACTCAAGCAAACATGTTAAATTAAGATTCCTTTGGCAGATGGATAATAATTTTAGACATACTCCTACTGAGGCGCAACAAGAAAAAGTGAAGACTTTACAAGTGAAAGCACATTATGATTTCAGGCAGCTTGAAAAACTTCAAATGAGAATTATATAGAGGCTTTTAGTGAAGGAAGAATTAGGCATCAAATGCTAAGCTGGATATTTGTCCCTAAATGTGCCTATATCCTAATCCCCGGAACCATGAGTATTCTACTTGACATATCAAAATGTACCTTTCAGTTGTAACTTAAGCTACTAGAAAAAACTTAAAATAGACCATTGTATTCCCAATGGTCTATTTTAATATAATTAGCCCAATCTACTCACCTATGTTTTTCAAAGCTGAAAACTGATTCCATGGAAGACAGGAAAGTGCTGTATCAGGGAAGGAAATAAGACATTATTAGCATAAAAAGACCTGGGGTGCAGGTTCTAACTTTGAGAGAAGGAACCCCAAGAGTGAGAGGCAAAGACATACCTTTAGATATGAAGGTCGAGAAGAGTTGAAGACCTGCAAAGATCTCAGTCTAAAACTGTGAGGGGCTGTCTTCTGCCAGCGAACTCAACAAGTATGGAAACATGAATTATAGATACTCAAAGGAACACAGTCACTGGCACCTGTATTGGTGTTCTAGTATTAAAATATATGTGGTAGAATGATGTTTTCACAGCTATTAAAGTTTGGTAATTTTTTTTTTTTTTTTTGTTCTGGCAGTAGTAGAAAATACAAAGAACAGAGCACAAACCTCTTGTGCGTTCTAAAAGTAGATAGAGAAGCAAGTGAAGTTACTGGTTAAGGGTGGTGACTGGAATTTCCAGTTGGGAACCAATACATGAAGGGACTAGGGAACTGAGGTGTCTTGAACTTTTGAATAACCTAAGAGATTCGGTCTAGACATAACAGAACATTCAAGAATGCCTGTTGAGGAACCAGTTGTTTAGCCACACACTTGGACTGGGACTTGGAGTTGAGTTTTTGGAAGTAAGCAAGCTGCTTGACGGTCTGGTTCATCCTGAGCCTACTTTCTTATTGGATTTATATATCAACCCAGTCAGCTGAGTCCTTCCTTGACCTTAGGCTGCTTCAGTAGTAGTGAGAGTCGCTGAGACAGAGGAGAGATAAAAGAAAGGTGGCATCAATGTCACGAAAGCAAGTGGAAGCAGAAGATAATAAACGGGAGAGAAACAAGATTCATCAGTGACAGTCACAAAGACAGGGTCACAGCTTGCAAAGAGTCACCACAGGAATACAAATCCTAAGGTAGCCAGAAAATATATACAGAGACAAAGTAAAATTAAAAAATACATTGCCACTAAGCCAACTGAAGGTTCTGATTGTGATGTAAGTTGACAAACTGAGGGTTGTTTTCCATTAGTATGACATGTCTATCAGGATATTAGCAAAGAAAGAAAATTATCATATTTATTTTAATTGATTTTAGCTTAATATGGAAGGGTGTGTCCCCTGAAATTTCCTTTGCAGTGGGCCTACAAACAGAGTGATGGACATCCATGACTCAATGCCCTTTTAATTTGGAATGATTCTCCTCACAACTTAGATCATGAGGGTTAGGTCCAAAGTGCTTCTGACATTGTACTAAATGAAAGAACTTTGGTCAGGTAAGCAGAGAATTGTTGTCAGATAAACAAGCCCTAATAGGGATGGGTTTCTACTTATCAGAAAGGCAGTTCCCTGTAGGTGAGTTTCTGTTTGCCAGGAACTGCTCATTAATCCAATAGGAATCTCCCTTAACCTTTCCCCAAATGTCAAATACTTTGGGCAAGGGTACCTACTTCCAGGTCAATCTGAACAGTTTATATCATTTCACATCCCTGACATGCTGACTGTCATACAAAGTCTGCTTGCTTTTCCACCATTTTGTTCTTTCTTTCCCATCTCCCCATACATGGCCTGGGCAGCTTGATCCCCAATAAATCTTTATTTCTACCCACAGAGTAGTCTAGCTCAGCAATTTCTCTATTATCCCTTACAATGATCATATTCTATCAGTAGCATAGATGATACATATGTGCCTTCTATAATGCCAACAAAGTCACATTATGTCATTTATAGCTCAATGCACATGCATGGATGGAAGTTATATCTTTGGGTGGGTTTTTTTTTTCCTATGGGACAAGTTCATGGGACTTGGTTTTCTGAGTAGTTTTGATGTAGCTCTGCTTGCGTAGGTTGATTAGTGGCACCAATTATTTGTAGTCTGTGCATCATGGATTATGCTGGATGGGAGGCAGCTGTTTGTGCATATAAAGGGGATACAGAGCCATTCTCTGCTTCAGCTTTAGCACTCACAATGGAGTCAGCTGCTCCTTTGTAAAATGGTGTCAGTCAGGGCAAAGCACAACCTGAATGTCCATCTTGACATAATACAGAGCAACTCAAACCAGCATATAGCTTGATCTCTACAACTTGGTTGGCTGTTATTCTGTCGGGATTAGGAATGTATGTGTTGATACTATTGCCTTTACCCACTGATACATCTCACCTGCCATAGTTCTCCTAGTTTGAACAAGATTACCATACTTTAAGATCCAAAATCCAGGATCCTCTGCATTTTGTTTCATGGGCTGATAAAAGGATTTGTAGAAACTTTAAGCATTGTTTTTCATGAATTGTATCCTGATGGTTTCCTCTCTTCCAGCTCTTCCCAGGTCCTCCTACATCATCACCTACTCAAGTCTATATACATTGTCTATGTTTCTCTCCTAGGAATACAGATGGGACTCTAAAAACTGATAATAAAATGAATGTAAACAGACCCAAATAAGACAAAACAAACAGAAAGAAGCCAAAGAAAAAGCACAAGAAAGACATAGAGATGTAAATATAGACATATTTTTACACACAGAAAATCCATAAATCAGTAAATCAGAAATCACAATATATAGGCAAAAGATCTGTAAGGTAAAAATAATGCCTAGAAAAACAACAACAATAATGAGTTAGTTTTGTGTTGAAGACTACCACTTAGTGTATATCCAGTGACACTAAGTTTTCATTTGTAAGTGGTTATCAACTGGAGATAGTTTCTGGGTTAGGGATGGGGCTTTGTGTCTATTATCCTTTTTGCACTGGACCCTGTATAACTTAGACCTACGTAGGCCCTGTGCATGCTGCTACCACAGTCTCTATGAATTCATTAGCATTTTAGGTGTCTTTTATCTTCATTAGCTCTTAAAATCTTTCTGCTTCATCTCCCGAAGAGTTCTCTGAGCCCTGAGGGGAAGGATTAGATGAAGGCATCACATTTAGAATGAGTGCTACAACCTGACTCACTCTCTGAACATTGTCCAGTTCTGGGTCTCTCTATTTGTTCTCATCTGCTACAGAGAGAGGCATCGATGATGATGGATGAGCAAGGCATTGACCTAAGACTATACCAGAATGTTGTTGGAATTATTTTATTGCTGCCTTCCTTTAGTAGAACGATACTATTTATTTTTCCCTTAGGTCCCCAGACTACCTAGTTTTGGGTTCGTGGTCATCTTGGTGTGTGGCTGTGTTCCTGTTTACCTCTCCCTTCTGGGAATGCAGAGAATAATTGCATGTCTTGAACACTAAGTCAGTAGGGAGCAAACTAAGAATTACCCTGGATTTGCCAGTGAGTAGATTGGGTTTTACTAAAGGCAATGAGAAGCTACTAGAGTTTCTGAGCAGGAGAATGTCTCAAGTCACCACAGCAGTTAAAACGTTGGAGTCTTGAAAGAGGGAAGATGATTCAAGGAACACTGAAGTAATTGTGAAGAGTTATTCTGAAAGTCTAGGAAGGGAACCTTGTTAAAGGAATATAAAAAAATCAATGAATCAATGGATCTAATATGTGGACAATTAATCCCTTTTTATTTGTATTCATGAAATCAGTAATGTCTCTTTTGTATAATTTCTTGTCGCTGCAGGTCTCTTACGATGATTTTCTTAGAGCTTTAATCTCACCATGGAGATCTTTGTGGTTTATACATACAGTCTGTTTCTATTTCCTCTTATTATGCTGACCAAGTAACTCATTTGCAGTATATGTGGTTTTCACAGCCTAAAACTCAGATCTCCTAATTTAAATATTAGCTTTTGGCTTCTTTCTATAATACACACAGACAAAAGTCTCTCTCTCTCTCTCTCTCTCTCTCTCTCTCTCTCTCTCTCTCTCTCTCTCTCTCTCATTCTCTCTCTCTCTCTCTCTCTCTCTCTCTCTCTCTCTCTCTCTGTGTGTGTGTGTGTGTGTGTGCAAATGCATATATGTGTATCTACATGTGTGGGGGTTAATTTTTCTTCTACATCATAGATTATACATATAAATGTCAGTCCTCCAGTCTACATATTTTCTTAAATGTTCCCAGAAACAGAAAACATTAACACTACATACTTGGAAATGCAGGAAGTAGAGTTTACTTATTGCATTCTGCTCCTTTATGAGAAAAAAAAAAAAAAGAAAAAAAGAAAAGATACAGGAAAAAGCTTCTTGTGCTAAAAGGATGTTTCTTGTTGTTTAGAAATATGACAAAGAAGATAGCTTCAAGCTTTGAAGTGTCCCTGTGGCTTAAATGCTAGTATGTCACACTGTCACAGAGACAAGAAAAAAAAGAAGAAAATTTTGTCTCTTGTGAAACATGTAATAAAGTGTAATTTTTCAAATGGAAGATAGTGTATCCAGACTTTCAAATATAGAAAAGAGAAGATGAAATTACCTATGTTACAAAACTAGAAGCATAGTTGTTTAGGGAAATGACAGTAAATAACAGGAGGCTGGGCAGGGAGAGGGGAGGATCAGGGAAACAGTTTCATAGTACATTATATGCTTATGAACGTCATTGGTAAGCAATAAGAATTACCCATGTTACAATTTGCGTGCATGTAAAGAAAAATCTAAAAGCAATAGCCTCATCATTTAATAGCTAGGACAAGTATCAAAAGAATAATGCTTGTATCTGTTTTAAAAGCATTTCTGTCTTCATATTTCAGAACAGTGCTCAGTCAGCACACCCTGGACTCCATTTCAGTTCCTTGTACATACACGTAATAAGTTAAGAGGAGAGTCACCATGGTATGCAATTTATACTGGGAGAGCATATGCACCAGAAATGCTAACATACATCAGTGTGCTAAGTGAACATGTGCTTATTGAAGCGTTTAGGATGCCCCAAATACAGTAAAAATCTCCATCAGTGAGAACATCAAGCCAAGAGCAATGTAGCTAGGAAGTAGGGGAGCTCATTAGTTGACTGTGGTCAGCTGTGGCTAACTTGGAAAACCCCCTTTTAATCTGAAACTATTATTTAAATCCCCGAGATACAGTGCATGACCTCCATCACTTTTGACATTGTGGGTTTATAACACTGAGGTATCAGTGCACAAGCCTGGATACCAAGGGAATTTAACTTCTTTCCAATACAGTTCAGAAACAGGCCTCCCTTATGGGATGGCTCTTCCAACATTTTCCCATTTCCTTGCTTCATCATGTGCCCTTCCAAGAAAGTACAATATCAAGTAGTATTACTGCTTCTCATAGGATTTCAATAACTTTTCTTTTGAAATTTCTCTGTCTTGTACTTACATGGCAAATGTTAAATTGTTGAATTATCTTAGATATTTGTGAAATTTAGAGACTCATATAGTTGCTTCTAAACCTCTGATTGTTCTATCATTTTTATTTTATTTTTGGTTTTGTTTCTTTCTTTTTTCAATTTAAAAAAATTTATTTGTTTTATAAAATATTATTATAGTTCATAAAATTTGTTACTTAATAATATATGATGAATACATGATTTTTTTCTCTTTTTTTCAAAGAAGGACTGAGGGTTCCACATTTTGGCCTTCTTTCTCTTTGTGCTTCATAAGGTCTGTGAGTTGTTTCTTGGGTGTTCAGAGCTTTCTGGGGCTAGTATCCAATTATCAGCTACTGCATATGATGTGTGTTCTTTTGTGACTGGGTTACCCCACTAAGGATATTTTCTAGTTCCATCCATTTGCTTAAGAATTTTGTAAAGCCATTATTTCTAATAGCTGATTAGTACTATAGTGTATAATGTACACACTTTCTATAATTATTCCTATGTTGAAGGACATCTGTGTTATGTCCAGCTTCTTATAAATAAGGCTGCTATGAACATGGTAGAGCATGTGTCCTTATTATATGTTGGAGCATCTTTGGAGTATATGCCCAGAAGTAGAATAGCTGGGTCTTCGGGTAATACTATGTCCAATTTTCTGAGAAACTGCCAGACTGATTTTTAGAGTGGTTGTACCAACATACAACCCCACCAACAGTGGGGGAGTGTTCTTCTTTCTCTACATCCTTGCCAGCATCTGTATGGGCCTTGAGTTCCTGATCTTTGCAAGAGTTTTAACATGAGGGGTGTTGAATTTTGTAAATGCTTTCTGAATAAATTGTGAGATGATCATGTAGTTTTTTCTTTGAGTATGCTTATATGGTAGATTACATTGATGGATGTCAGAATATTTTTTCCTTTAAAATATTTTTCTTTTTTTCTTACAACTTTATTTTAAAAAGAGAGATACATGTACAATTTTTAAAAGCATTTTGACATAAAACTATATGAATATATTTTTGTCAGTATTTAATTATTTTAGAGGTTTGATAGTATGTATTGGAATCTTACTGGTTACCATAAGCATAAAGTAAATGTAGAACAGAGTGTAACATGGAAACAGTCAGACTTTTCTTGGTGTGTATAGATTACACATATGATTTTTGAATTCCAAAAATTGACACAAGGCTATATTCTTAGCTCCTGAATTATTAATGATTTAAGGTCCAGGTGCATCACACTCTGAGAGGGTGCTATACACTTATTCTTTTTTTTTTCCTAAGAAGGATTGAGGCTTTCACATCTTGGCCTTTTTTGTTTGTTTGATTGGTTTTTTTGAGCTTCATATGGCCTGTGAGTTATTTCTGGGTTATTCAGAGCTTTCTGGGGCTAGCATGCAAATATCAGTGACTGCATATTGTACCTGTTCATTTGTGACTGGGTTACCTCACCCAGGATAATATTCTCTAGATGCAACTATTTTCCTAGGAATTTCATAAAGTCATTGTTTATAATAGCTGAGTAGTACTCCATTGTGTAAATATAATAACAATATTTGTATTCATTCATCTACTGCAGGACATCTGAGTTCTTTCTAGCTTCTGGCTATTATAAATTGGGCTGCTATGAAAATTTTTGTGCATGTATCCTTACTATATGTTGGAGCATTTCTCCATCCCTACATCCTAGGAATGAAGTCAACTTGATATGGTGACTGATCAATTTAACATGTTCTTGGATTTGCATCAATTTTCATGAGAGAAATTGGTCTGAAGTTCTCTCTCCATGTAGGTATTTGTGTGGTTTAAGTATGAGTGTAATTTTGTTCAAAGAATGAATTGGGTAGTATTCTCTCTGTCTCTATTTTGTGGAATAGTTTGGAGAATATTGGTATTAGGTCTTCTATGAAAGTCAGAGAGAATTCTGCACTGAACCTATCTGGTCCTGAGCTTGTTTGTTTGTTTGGGAGGCTTTTGATAACTGCTTCTATTTCTTTAGGTGTTATTGGACTGTTTAGATGGCTTATCTGATCCTGATTTAACTTTGGTATCTGGTATCTGTCTAGAAATTTGTCCATTTCCTCAAGATTCAGTTTTGTTGAGTATAGGCTTTTGTAGTAGGATCTGATGATTTCTTGAATTTCCTCAGCTTCTGTTTTTGTATCTCCCTTTTAATTTCTGATTTTATCAATTGGATACTCTCTCTTTGCCCTCTAAGTAGTCTGGCTAAGGGTTTATTGATCTTGTTGATTTTCTCTAAGAAGCAGCTTCTGGTTTTGTTGATTCTTTGTATATATATATATAAATAATTTATTTATATATATATTTATATATATATTTGTTTCTACTTGGTTGGTTTCTGCTCTGAGTTTGATTATTTTCTGCCATCTAAACCTCTAGAGTGTATCTGCTTCTTTTTGCTCTAGAGCTTTTCACTGTGCTGTCAAGCTGTTAGTGTATGCTCTCTCCAGTTTATTTTTGGAGGCACTCAGAGCTATAAGTTTTTCTCTTAGTACTGCTTTCATTGCATGTCATGAAATGAATGTTGTGCTTTCATTTTCATTAAATTCTAAAAAATTCTTAATTTCTTTCCTTATTTCTTCCTTGTCCATGTTATCATTGAGCTCATTCAGTTTGTGTAACTGGACTTTTTTTGTTTTTTTGTTTTTGTTGTTGTTAAAGACAAGTCTTAATCTATAGTGATCTGATGCATGGGAGTATTTCTATCTTCTTGTTCTGTTGTGGCCTGTTTTGTGACCAACTATATAGTCAACTTTGGAGAAGGTACCATGACATGATGAGAAGAAAGTATATTCTTTGGTTTTAGGATGAAATGTCATATAGATATCTGTTAATTTCAATTAGTTCATAACCTTTGCTAGTTTTACTGTGTCTCTTTTTAGATTCATCCATGGTTTGTTTGTCCATTGATGAGAGTGGGGCATTGAAGTCTCCAACTATTATTGTTTGTGGTGTAATATGTGATTTAAATGTTAGTAGAATTTCTTTTATAAATGTGCATTTACTTGTATTTGGAGCATGGATATTCAATTTTGCGAGTTCATCGTGACAAATTTTTCCTGTAATGAGTAAAAAGTGTCCTTCATATTTTTGATACCTTTTGTTGAAAAATCTACTTTATTTGATATTAGAATATCTACTCCAGCTTGTTTCCTGGGGCCATTTGCTTGGAAGATTTTCCCAGCATTTACTCTGAGGTACTGTCTGTATTTGTTTCTTGATTATTTTCCTGTATGCAGTAAAATGCTCCATCTTGTTTATGTATCCAGTCTTTTTATGACTTTTATTTATGTCTTTTTATTGGGGAGTTGAGTATATTGATGTTAAGAGAAATTATGGACTCGCGATTGTTGTTTCCTATTATTTTGTTGTTAGAGGTAGACTTAAGTTTGTGTGCTTTTCTTCTTTTGGCTTCCTTTTGTGACTATTATTATTATTATTTATTATTATTATTATTATTATTATTATTATTATTATTATTTTGCTTTTCCTTGGATAGTTTCCTTTGTTGTGTTAGATTTTTTAATTTATCGTTCTTTGTATAGTTGGATTCGTAGACTGATATTTTGTAAATTTGGTTTTGTCTTGGAATATCTTTGTATCTCCATTTATGGTGATTGAGAGCTTTGCTGCATATAGTAACCTGTGCTGGCATTTGTGTTCTCTTAGGCTCTGTATGACGTCTGTCCATGATCTTCTAGCTTTCATAGTCTCTGATGATAAGTCTGGTGTTATTCTGATTTTCTGCCTTTATATGTTACTTGTCCTTTTTCCCTTACAGCTTTTAAGATTCTTTCTTTAAATATTTGGTGTTTTGACTATTACTTGTCCAGAGGAGTTTCTTTTCTATTCCAATTTATTTGGAGTTCCTGTATGTTCATGGTCATCTCATTCTTAAGGACAAGGAAGTTTTCTTCTGCGATTTTGCTTAAGATATTTTCTGTGCCTTTTAGTTGATATTCTTTACCCTTTTTACACCTATTATCCTTAGGTTTGGTGTTTTCATTTTGTTCTGGATATCCTGAACATTTTGGGTTGGAAGATATTTGAGTTTTGCATCTTCTCTGTTTGTGTGTGTTTTCTAAGTTTTCTTTGGCTCCTGAGATCCTCTCTTCCATCTCTTGTAGTCTGTTGGTGATGTTTGCAACTTTGACACCTAATTTCTTTTTTAGGTTTTCTATCTCCAGGGTTTTCTCTCTGTGTGCATGTGTGTGTTTATTGTTTCTATTTCCGTTTTTAATTCCTTCACTTGTTTGGTTTTGTTTTCTATAGTTCTTTGAGTGATTTTTGTGTTTCTCCTTTAAGGGCTTCTATTTGTTTTTGTGTGTTCTCTTCTAATTGCTTGAGTTAGTTATCTATATGCTTCTCAAAGATCTCCATTATCATCATGAAGTGTGATTTCAGGTCTAGGTCTTGTTTTTATGGTGTGATTGGCAATCCACTACTTGCTATGGTGGGAGAGCCACCATATTGCCACATCATGTTGCCACACTGTCTTGGTTTTCATTGCTTAGGTTCTTTTGCTTTTCTCTTGCCATCTTGTTATCTGTGATTATAGGTGATCTTGTTTTTTCTGACTGGTACCTGTCTTTCCTGTGAATCTGAAGGACCGTGGGCTCAGGAAGAAAATTGCTTCTGGATGTTTGGCTCTTTGTGAGCAGGCAGTGAGTTCTGATTGCTGTGACTCCATTCTGTCTCCTTGGGCTCAGGTAGGAGAGCTCTTCTGAGGTTGTTGTGGGAGATCAGCTATTTGCAGGCAGGTCATGAATCTTGATGGCATTCACCCAGCTCTCTCGCTGGGCCAGTAAGGACCGGATCCCAGAGTGTACCAAGCTATTTGTGTTTCAGGAGCTGGAGGCAATTCCTCCTGGGACAGCCTTGGGCTCAGGTGGGAGAGTGCTTGCACGACTTCTCTAGGGGCTCAGCCTTTTGTGGGATGGTCCTGAGTCTTAATGGCATTCACCCTGCCCTGTTGCTGGGACAGAAAGGACCCAATCTCAAGTGCACCATGCTATCTTCCCTCGAGGAGCTCCAGGCAATTCCCCCTGGGACATCCTACAGGATGTGTGTCAAGCTTCTTGTGGGCTCTGGTGGAAGAGCAGAGTGCTTTTAAGGCTGTACTGTGGTCTCAGCCATCTATGGGTCCCGAGTCTTGATGGCAGTCACCCTGCCCTTTAATTGGGCTGGAAAGGAGGACAGAAACTTCCACAAATGGTGCTGGTTCATTCGTCAGTCAGCATGCAAAAGAATACAAATCGATCCATTTGCATCTACATGTACAAAGCTCAAGTGTAAGTGGCTCAAAGACCTCCACATAAAACCAGGTACTCTGAAACTATTAGAAAAGAAAGTTTGGAACATATAAGCACAGGGGAAATTTTCCTGAACAGAATACCAATGTCCATGCTCTAAATCAAGAATCAACAAATGGGTGCTCATGAAATTGCAAAGTTTCTGTAAGGCTAAGGACACTGTCAATAAGAGAAAATGACAGCCAAATGATAGGGAAAGGATCTTTACTAATCCTACATCTGACAGAAGGCTAGTATCCAATATAAACAAAAAATTCAAAAAGTTAGATCCAGCAAATCAAATAATCCTATTTAAAAATGAGGTGCAGAAGTAAACAAAGAATTCTCAACTGAGAGATACCAAGAAATGCTGAAAGTCTCTAGTCATCAGGGACATGCAAATCAAAACAATCATGAGATTCCACCTCACACCAGTCAGAATGGCTAAGATCAAAAACGCAGGTAACAGCAGATGCTGGTGAGGATGTGGAGAAAGAGGAACACTCTTCCATTTTTGGTGGGATTGCAAGATGGTACAAATACTCTGGAAATCAGTCTGGCTGTTCCTCAGAAAATTGGACATGGCACTACCTGAAGACACAGCTATACCACTCCTGGGAATATACCCTAAAGTCACTCCAATATATAACAAGAACATGTGCTCCACCATGTTCACAGAAGCCTTCTTTATAATAGCCAGAAGCTGGGAAGAACCCAGATGTTCTTCAACAGAGGAATGGATTCAGAAAGTCTGGTATATTTACACATTGGAGTACTACTAACCTACTAGAAACAATGATTTCATGAAATTCTCAGGAAAATGGCTAAAACTAGAAACTATCATTCTGAGTGAGGTAATCCAGTCAAAAACACAAAAGAACACTCATGGTATGCACTCACTGATAAGCAGATACTAGTCCAAAAATCTCTGAATACCCAAGAAACAATTCACAGTCCTTATGATACTCAAAATAAGAAAGGCCAGAATGTCTGTGCCTTAGTTTTTCTTAGAAGGTAGAACTAAACACTCACAGGAGAAAATACAAGGACAAATAGAGAAGCAGGGATTGAAGAAAAATCAACCAGTGACTGCCTCCCATGGGGATCCACCCCACATTCATCCACCAAACCCAAGCACTATTGCTGATGACATGAGGTGCTTACTTGCAGGAATTAGATATAGATGACTCCTCAGAGGGTCTACCAGTCATTCAGATACAACTGAGGATGCTTGCAACTAATCATCAGACTAAATTCAGCGACCCCCAATGAAGGTGCTAGAGAAAGGACTGAATGAGTTGAAAGGGTTTGCAACCTATAGGGAAGAACAACATTATAAACCAGCCAAACTCTCCACTACTCCCATGGTCTAAAACACATCTGAGCACACATCGAGATAGCCATGTCTCCAGTTGTACATGTAGCAGAAGATAGTATTGTCCTGAATCAATGGGAGAGGAGGTCTTTGGTCCAGTGAAGGTTTTTTCTCCCAGTGTAGGGAATGCCAAGGCACTTAGGTGTAGAAGGTGATTGGGAGATGTTGTACCTTCATAGTAACAAGTAGAGGGGGAGAGAGATAATATGGGGTGAGGAAATAACACTTGAAGTGTAAATACAGAAAATCTCCAATAAAATAATTTAAAACAGATGTTAATGACCAATGATTAATAATTCCTGTTATTTTGGTGTTGGTGTGTGTATGTATACCTCCTTTATTACATTCATTGATATGGAATTATTAATTTCCTATGTTTACTTGTATGTAGTTAACTTCTGGGGCTAGAAATTTTCCTCAACTATTTTCTGCAGGACTGGTCTTGTGTATAGATATTATTTAATTTGGTTTTGTTCTGGAACATCTTATTTTCTCTAGCTAAGGTGATTGAGAGTTTTGCTGGGTATAGTAGTCTAAGTTAGCATTTGTGGTTTCTTAGAGAGTATAAGACATCTCTGCAGGTCCTTCTGAAAATTCCTGGTGTAGCATGTATCAGCAAGGCAAGCCTAATTTCAATATTCCTTATGCAGCAGGTTGCCAGGGTGCAGCTAACTGTTCTGAATGTTCTTGGTGTAGCAGCCCTGGATGCTCTTGGTTTTGTGGGCCTGATAGACACCAGTTCTCCTTGGGCTCTTTTCTTTCTGTTTGTTTTGTTGTATTTTGATGTGTCAGTTTGTTTTATCATCACACACACACACACACACACACACACACACACACACACACACGTATTATTGTTATCACTTGGAAGCCTGTTTATTTCCTAATGAGAGACAAAGAGGGTGCATCTAGATAGGAAGGGAGTTGGAGAGTAACTTGGAGTAGACTGAGATAAAACCATAATCAAAATATACTCTATAAAAAATTTATATTTTAAATAAGAAGAAAAGATGTCCCATTTAGGAAAACTCTGCTAATTAATTTCAATGTTTACTATGACTAGATAGCCTCTGAGATCGGTAAAATAAGGAGGACTCCCTTCATTGGCAGGGTTTCTCATTCTCTAACCTTGTCTGTGGAATTTTATGTCCCAATACATCTCTACCTGAAGAACGTAACTTAGCTCTAGTCAGATTACAGGATCAATTTTCTTTCTCCTGATAACAACCCAAACTGTTCACCTAGCATCAGTGATTCCTGGACGTTTCTCCATGCCAATGAAGCATTTTAGTACCATAAGCCTCAGCTAATGACCTTTGTCCATCCTGGATGTTTCCACTCATTATCCCTAAAAACATTTATAAGTCTTGTATCCTCTCACGTAAAGTTGATCTGCCTCCTTACAGCCATCCCAAGTGTAGCCATCCCAAGTGTAGCCTTTCACCATTTGTACTCAAAGTTTCTGAACCCCACACTTTTTGCCTGCTTTACCCAGGTGGACTGCATTGGCTGACGATCCACAAGGGCACTGACCTCATCAAAAAGAAAAAAAAAATGGTACTCAAACAATAAGAAGGCAGACAAACTATTTTCAGGGCACATGAGCAGAGAAATTTAAAGGAACAGAGAATTTGTCTGGTAATTACTTTTTTATAGAAATTTTAAAGCTATTATGTGACTTACTATAGATTTATTACTTTGTTTTTAATAATCTTTCTTTGCTTCCTACATGTTTTAACTGTGTTTTGGTTTTTATTTTATACTCTTTCATTATAAAGTATTAAGAGAAGAATTTCCTTTGTGCTAAGTTCTGGGGTTTAATGTCCACATTAATTCTACAACCATTCTTCATCATTACAAAAATTATGACCATCATTACATCAATATATTTCTTCTACAGCTCCCATGTAGGACATTAAAATAGGTGTATTTAATCTTCCATGCTCCTACTTGAAAAATTCTACTGTTTTAGCCTTAGTCTCATGCCGTGAAGTTTTCCTTCAGTTGTTCACAGCCTGCATCATTATGTTATGGCTGCATTACAAACCACTTTCAGAACTCAGTGATGCAAGACCAGACTTTATTAGCTCATGATTGCAGGCAGCAGACTGGTCCTTCTGGTTCAGGGTGGCTAAGAATTATGAGAATTCCTTCCTTGGGGATAAAGAACTATTTTCTTCTCATAAGTTTATCGTGCCAAACCTAAATTTGTTTGATTCCCCTATAATTTAACCTTGTGACATTTATTGGGTTTACTCACAGGGAATGAAGGAGGAATCATAGCAGGAAAGAACACTTCCAAAGCAGCTACAATAGAAAGTCATCAGGTAGTATTGACTTTTTTTTCTTTATAACTTTTAAGTGGAACCCCTCTGTATATTCTTTAGTCTATATATTTCAGTATTTTCTGAGAACCCAGAACTACCTGTAGATAGGGTAGAATTGTATACATATGGATGAGAGAAATTGTTGGACTTTTAAGAGAATATACAGTTATTTCTCATTCTCTTGAGATCAGAAGTCACCAACCCCAGTACAATGACATTTTCTAACTAGCCCAATCTTAGATGAACATTTTGTCACTGTGTCTTAAGAACCGAATTGTTCAGTATTCACTATGTGTTGTTGAGAGCTATGGGTTTACTATGTGGCTTTGCTAATTTTGACTGGTTTCAGGTTTGAGGAGGTGTTAACTTGGAGGTTCCATTTGCTTGATGTGGTCCTCTATATCTTTGATGTTTGATTATAGATCTCCATCTTAATGATAGTGAGATTTCGATAAAGTATGGCTTATTTAAACCTAAGTTTAAATTGATATAAATTTAATTTTGTGATATCTGAACATTATATATCTGCAAACCATCCTATTAAAAATCTACAATTGTGTTATTATAAAAATAAATACAATGTGCCTTCATTACGATGTGCTCAGCTTCATTCTGCTTTTAAAAGAAATAAAAACAAAAGAATTTTTGAACAACATGAGTCCACATTACTTCAGGCATTTAATATTTCACAAACATACCAAAGAACCATGTTGGAGAAATTAAAGACATCTTCAGCAAATGCTGCCAGAGAACTAGATGTGCACATGCAGAAGAATGAAGTTACATTTGTATCTTATCACCTTACAAATGATCAAATATCTAAACATAAAATCTGAACTATTGAAATCCCAGAAATAAGGAAGTAAAAAGAAACCATTGCTGGGGTGGAGCCATAGAGAAGGGAATAGCAGGATAAAAGTTATCTGATGCACAGACTGGAAAAACGGGAAGCTTTAATTCCAGACATACTGGAAGTAAATACAGAAGAAGGAGGCAGGAGGATAAATAAGGATAAGTATGTTTCAAAATGTCATAAACTATTATATTCTAGACTTCAACCTATAAAACATATAACACACATAAATCTGTGTATATATATTCAGGTTAATTTAAATAAAAATTTCCCATCTGGGCTGACAATGCTCCAAGAATCAAAGGACACCTAAGAAAATGAATGAGTCATGGGAAACCATCTTTAGTGAGGGTTGTCCCAAAAAACTATTGGCCATTGTCATTGTCCTTAGTTCATTTTATAATCATTCTACCACAGCGAGTTTCTCTTACTGTATTTCCAAGCAACTTAATTAATCGGCTTTTTTTGATTCGTGCTTATCCCCTATTCAGGTTACCGTTTTCTTACTTCCAAGACGTTCAAAACACACTTGCTTTGCACTTTGAATGTAGTAATGTAATAACCAATACCCTGATTGTGCTGACCTTTTGCTTTTCCATGTTTTATGGCTTTGGTTTGATTCAATGTTTATTAGTTGTTGTTTTTATGGGATGCCTGCGACATTAAACACAGAATCACGCAGGGTTTGATTTTGGATTTGTCCTTTCTTGCTCATACATTGACCAGCAAATTAAAAGGCCAACCTATCAGGTTGCACATGGTCATCAGGGGAGACATTTCTCTCCTCAACAAGTCAAGGTAGGCACAGCTGGTTCTTTGGCATCTTCTTGCTTTAGAAACAGATAGTTTTTCCTTTGGGATTAACATGGGTAAAAAATAATTCTGTTACTCTACTTTGGGGTAGAAAATGGATTAGTGTGTATCTAGAGAAAATGTATAGATTTATGTAATTTTCATGATGCATAATTATTAAAGCAGACAACTTCAAATTTTTATATTCTTCTAGTCTTTGTGTTGTTATGTATATTATAAAATATTTTGTGGGTTTTAAAAGCCTAAATGCCATATTGTATCATAAATAAGTGCTTGGTAGTTTCTTATGTGGCAAGTAGTGGGTGGTGTTAAAATTTCCCGGCCCTCATTTCAATTTAAAGGAGATACAGAAAACTTACTCTATCACAGCAAAATGTGACCCCATACTTTCAAAGTGATCTCTTTATAGTGGAAAAAAATGTAAACATCAAATGACTGGTCACTGGACAGGTGTACCAGAAGTAGTCATTAACCGAGAAAGCCATCACATTCAACAGCTGACCAGTTTTGTAAACTTTTTTTCAAGGGGGAAATTAAAAGCAGAACTGTTATGAGCAAAACGTGTTCTCTGTACTGACACTATTGATAAAGGCAAATAAAAATTTTCTGGATATGATAAACCTGGTGTTATCATGAAAACAAAACTTGTAGCAGTGTAGCAGCAGCTAAAATCTAAATCTGGATACTGAGGTGTTAGAAAAAGACTAGATGCCATTGAGGGAATCCTCATGTAGAGTCATTTAATAGGAGGATGCTCGGCTGTTCATATGCTAGATGAAATGAGTGCATATGGGACTAAGCATGGAGAGCTAGCACAGTGGACAGAACAGGCTGAGTCTGCAGTTCTGCATGCACTTGATTGAAATGATCTCGATTTTAGGTCTTTGGGAAAGTGTCTTCTATTCGGTGGAGCCACCATCCAGGTCACCCAGAGTTCAGAGAAACGTCAATTGTTTAGACCTGTGATGAAATACAGCCATTACTTTAATATCTCCTAGGCACATGCTGGTGGAAGTGGAAAATTTTTACTCACATTGGCTTGTGGGAAATCACTGTGTTTAGAGTGATGTAAACCATGGACCTTGCTTCTGTCTTGCAAGTCAAAATAGGGTCTGTGGACAATAGTGCATGTGTTAGCTGGGTATTTATGGAAAGCATAAATTCTTAAGATCTTATCCCTATCCTCTTGAGCCACAGTCTCCATTTTATGGGCTCCTTGCTTTTTCAAATGCTTACGCTAAATAAAGAAAATAATTTAACAACAAGGCTGTACTACAGTGGTTCTTTAACTTTATTGTGTGGCCTAATCTGTAGGATGGTCAGAATCACAGACACACTGGAGTCTACAAGAGCTGGGAACTTTGAGTATCTTACCACATTGTCCCAGGAGACTTTGATACCAGTCAAAGCTGGAAAACTACTTCTGTATTTATCTTATTTGGGATTCATAAATTTAAAATCTTTAAAAGGTAAAGTCTCAAGATAAACTAATAATATTACTAACTAAAATAGATACATATTTTAATTGGATCTTGCTACATTTTGATTAGAATCACCAGGGCTTGTAGCATTTCCTTAGTCTGAAGACATACAGAACAAGCAAAATCACTTCTTTTCCCCCCTTTTTAAAAATTGGATATTCCTCTATACTTACATTTATTCCATGTCCCCCTCTTCCACTTCCCCTTCTTATCCCCTTGCTTCCATGAAGATGCTCCCACTTCCAAGAAACACTCTCTGCCTGTGCTTTATACAACCCATCACCACCTGTTTCTTTGGCAGATCTGAGACAGCCTCTGCTAATGCATAACAACTGGTCTTCTTTTTTACTTGTTTTCTTTAGAAAAAAGTAAATTTTAGTATTGCATGTTTAAAATTCATTTTAAAAACAAACAAACAAACAAACAAACAACAACAACAACAACAAAAACTCCATCATCACGGCTCTTTAGGCTACTCTTATATCAGCATTGAAGAGAATAGGGTCATGCACTTCTAATAAAACCAAATGCCACTGATTATAGGAAATTATTTGTCTAGTTCTTTTATAGGATAGAAAAGCTTATACTTATTAGTCATTTAATTATGATTTCAGAAATGAATTTTTGACACCGAAAGAACAATATTTATTAATAATTAGGGAAATGAACAAAGCGAAGCATTTCCCAATAGGTCCAACCCTTCTACTTCCTGCATGGTAAACATGGGTGAAGGAAATATGCTGTAAGAAGATAAGAGGTAGAGACACAGTTGGAATTTCTCCCCAAATGATTCAATGTGATACTGGCAATGGCTTTAAGAAATATATTTAATCGTAGCTCATTGTTTCCATGTGCTGCTTAGAGCACAAGTTCATCAGTTCGCTTTTGAAAACCTTGTATAATGGGATACTTCACAATCAAGACCTCAAGTTTTACCAGTGAGAGGAAAGTGACACAGCAAAGTAAGATAAACTATACTATTTGCCATGTAATTGAACAACTGATTTATGCGAAAGAACAAGCTTTATTGTATTTAAAGCATTGTATCTAGAGTATTATATTTATTGTAAAGCATATTGTGAAGAACAAGTTTTAAATGTATCCTGAGTTTAAATGCCATAGTTTGAAATCAAATCGTTTAGTCTAAGGATATATCCACAAACTGATCCATGAACAAGAACATGCGTTGCAATGATAGGAAGCATAAAAATATTTTCACTTTCAACTTCTGATTTTAATTTATTCATCGTAGACCAGATTAACTGGTAAGACGTGTAGAAGGAAACTTGTTCTTTGGGATCTTGCTCACAATTTTAATAAATTAGATTATTTAATATTCATGGCTTAGGTTTTAGGAGGATTTGCAGGCAAGTGGTGTCTCAGGAAAAAAAGGACACAGCTTAGAGGCAGCATGAGCACATGAGGTTTGTTTTCAGAGTGCAGAGCTATGCAAATTCAGGAAATCTTGTTTATTTGTTTTATTTATTATATAGAGAGTCTTTTCAAGAAAATGTGCCTTAACCTTAGGATAAGACATTTCTTTAAGTATTTACTTCATGTAAATGTTAGTGAAATACTGGAAACAAACTAAATGTCCTAATTTGATGCATTAGATTGTTGTGCAACTATTCAGTATTATAACATCTATTAGCTGGGTGGTGGTGGTACATGCTTCAGTCCCAAGACTCAAGATGCAGAGGCAGGTCAATCTCTGCATTCGAGCCCAGCCTGGCCTACAGAATGAGTTTCAGGATAGTCAGGGCTACACATAAAATCCTTTTCTCAAAAGCCAAAATAATAAGAATAACAACAACACTATTCTTATTACTATTATTATTGTTAAATTTTTGAAGAATGATGATTAAAAATGCAGAGAGTATTATAAACATATCCTTTGGGAATGATATGTTCAGTATAACCTAAAGTTATATCAGTACATCTAAATAAAGAAGAGCAAAAGTTACAAGTGACATATAGTAATTATTAGTGGGTGGTGGGATCAAAAGTCTGACATGATTTTTGTTTCTCTTGTTTATTTTATTGAGAGACAGGTAGCTTATTCTTCTATCCTACAGTGGCAAGATAATTTATAATTTAACAGCTTAAGACAACATGAATCTGTCATTTGCACAGTTCCATACTTTAGAAGTCTACCATTGCCAGCTTGGCCTTGTGCTTCTGGTCTAATAAGGCTGACATCAGCTTTCGGGAAGCTGTGGCTCCTCCCATCAGCTCTGGAGGTGAATCCACTATTGAGCTTATGAATGTCACTGGAAGTTCAGTGTCTTGTGGTAAAAATGTTGAGGTTGCTTTCTCAATTGCTTCAAGGGTAGGCAGCCACATGCTGGGTAGAAAGGTTTTAAAGAAGGCTAAGGCCTAGGGCAAGCAAGCAGAACTATAAAGATGAAAGGGAAAGTAGCCAATTCATGAAGCAGCATCACTTAAATTCCCAGAAAGACAAGCATGTCACCTCACTGAAATGATCATCTGGCTTCCTATCTCTTCAGTGCAGCTTATGGTAAACCTACCTACCCAGGAGGTGTGTCACTTTCTTGAGGGATAGTCCCTCCATCCACAGGGTCATGAACTAATTTAATTCTTAAATTAGTAACTGCCTCAGTAGCTTGTTTCCAGCTAGAGGCAGATTCAATTCTTTGCTATATTACCGCTCCTAAAGAAGTGATCCTAATGCCATCTAGGAAAGGAGCTGAAACTTTGGGAATAGCTGTGATCCAAATTTACTATGAAATTCAAGAGATCCAAGTTCTAAAGCTGTCCACTGGAAGTAATCTACTACTGCCTGGATTTCTAGTCCCCAGTTTCATGTACATCCTTTAGGCAAACACACTCATTTAGAATAACATAAAGCTGAGATACTCTGGCTTCCCCAGCTGCATAAAAGACCTTGCACAGAGCTGCCAGTCTGGCCACCTATCTTGGTTTTAGCTTGTCTGTGTCTCCTCGAACCCCAGACCTTAGTCAGGGTACTCATCTTGTGCCCACATCCAGTCTGGCCTACCCCAAGACCCACATATGGTCCTCATCCAGCTTTGTGGTCACCAAAACCTTGTCTGTCTATCTGATCCTGAACCCTCAGGTTTTGCTTCAGTCACACAGCCTGTACACCATCCTAACCTGAGGCAGCTTAAAACCTCATGTCAGATATTCAGTCTAGGAAAGATCTACATGCCAAGGTCTCACAACAAAACCACAGACAATAAAAAAAGCCCAGAGTGTATCAACCTGTTCCCATTCAACAGTTCTATAGAGATGCTCTTCAAAGCTAATTACCTGCTGCAATATAAGAAACAATTTAAAGGAACAAGAATAAACTTAGCCAAAAAATTCAAGGAATTTTAAAAAGACACAAAAAGCAGGTTCATGGAGATAAAATCAGTAAATGCCTGAGTGATGTCCTCAAATCCATACTGTAAAATGAAATTATGAAGACAGTTCAGGGCTTGACTTTTTGATTCAATGAAAAAAATATAAATACTGAAGCGAATCCAAACTGCAATGAAGATGGAATTGAACACTCAATAACTCTCTTGACTGGGCAAATTTTAGAATTAGAATGGATCAAGTATGAGACAGAATATCAGGACTTGAAGGTATAAGAGGAATTAGAATACACAAACAAGGACCATGAAACATCAAAGAGAAAAACAAAATTAAACTAAACTAAATCAAAAACCCTGCCCATAAGAACAAATAATAAAACGTTGAAGAGAAATATCTAGGAACACTCACTCTTCAAACTATAGGCATGGATCAAAGAGAGGAATGCTGGGTGAATAACTTAGACCAGACTTTCAATAAGATCACAGAAGAAAAAATTTCTAAACTCAAGAAAGACATATCTATACAGGTGCAAGAAACACACAGAACACCAAAGAAACATGACCACAAAATAAAGTCTCTTCCCATACCATAGTTAAAATACTAAGTACACAGAACAAAGAAGGAGAACCAGAAGCTGCAAATCAAAACAAAACAGGACGATAAATAACATATAAAGGAAAATCCATCAGAATAAAATTATTTTGTCAGTGAAAATGTTAAATGGCAGAAGATCCTAAAACTATGTCTCCCAAACCCTATAAGACCACAGATGTCATCAAAAAAAAAAAAAATACAACACATCCAGCAAAACTATTTGTCATACTTTAAGAAGAGAAAATAATTTATGATGCACACAGCCTAAAAGAATACTTGTTCACCAAAGCAACCCTAAAGAGAATACTAAAAACTGTATTTAGACCAAAGAGAGAAAGAAACAGAGCCAAGAGACAGCAGACAGAAAACAAATGAGGCTCTAATTACTGAAAACAAAGTATGAATGGGAACATAAAGGCAAACAACAATTTCACAAGGCAATCAATAAATGAATATAATCAATAAACACCTTTCAATAATAACTTTGGCTATTAATGGTTTCTGTCCAGGTTGTGGTGGCATACTCCTTTAATCCCAGCATTCAGGAGGTAGAGTTAGGTATATCTCTGATTTGGAGGCCAGCATGATCTACAGAAAGAGTTCCAGAAAAACCCTTTCTTGAAAAATAATTAAAAAGATACACTAACAGAATGATTAAGAAATAAAGTGTATCTTTTTGTTGTTTAAAAGAAACACACATTAGCTTTAAATATAAGATACTACCATAGAGTGAATTATGGACAAAGTCCAATCATATGGAATAAAAAGCCAACCAGACATCACTATTTTAATACTTAATAAAAATAGATTTCAAAATAAAACTATCCAAAACATAAAAGCAGGATAGCTCACTTTAACCAAGGCAACAAAAAAGAAGACATTAGATCCTAAAGATAGGTGTACCAAACTCTGGTTTGATGTAGACATACAAAAAACTTATGTAATTAAAATACAGACTAACGCAAATCCAATAATCATAGGTGATTTCAATACTCTATTTTCTCCAATATCGGTCCTTTTGGAAAAATAATAATCAGAGACACTCCAGAATTAAATGGCATCTTAAAATGAATAAACCTAACAGCAATGTACAGATTATTGAATGTGAATGCAGCAGCCCATAGAAGCTTCGCTAAAGAAAAACCAGATCCTGAGACGCAAAACCAATATTAACAAATTCAGACAAAGAAGAAATAACTATATGTGACCTATGTGCCCACAATATAATATAACTTAAAGTTAACAATGAATAGGTAAATGCAAAAAGCCATGGTAGTAAAAAATACATTGCTAAATGATGAACCAATCAAGAAGAAACCAAGAAAGAAATAAAAAAAAAAATTCCTGGAACTATGTGAAAATAAAGGCACAACACAATAAACCCTCTGGTGCAAATTAAAAGCAGTCATAGGAGGGATATTTATAGCTCTAAGGTCCAATATGAAGAACACAGATAAATGTCTTAATGGTATGCCTCAAGTATTTGGAAAACAAGAACAAACCAAGATCTAGTAGATACCAAGAGGTAATAAAAATCAGACCCAAAATTAATTAAGACAAAAAATATAGAAGGAATTAAAAAGAAGTCTAAGAGGTGGTTCTTAGAGAAGATTAATAAGATCAATGGGTCCTTGGACCAACTATGGGGCAGGGAAGACAGAGGAACTAATGGATTAAAACATGATCAGGAAACTATACAACACAAACTTAAGGCATTCAGAATATTATAAGGAAATACTTTAAAAAGCATAATTTATTAAGTTAGAAACTATGAAGTGGATGAGTTTTTAGGTTTATCCACAGCACGAAAGTTAATAGAAAAAGAGATCAAAGCTCTGAACAGACCCATAGAAAGTATAATCGAACAGTGATGAGTGTTCTGACTTTGAGAAGCCTAGGCACAGGTGGATGCACAGCACTAGCCAACAACCGAAGAAAATCTTCAGCCAATCATCAGAAAACAAAACAAAAACACCAGAGACAGAAGAATCACTCCCTCACTTGTTCTGTGAAGTCAGTATTGATCTAATACTAAAACAAAAATAAATTTGCAACACAAAACAAGACAGTACAAAATATTCCTGATGAACATATATGCAAACCCCTAGGGTAAAATATTCTCAAGGCGAATGCATGCATATACCAAAAGGTCATTCACTGGTGTGGGGTGGAATCTTAGGGTTGTTTTGATTTGCATTTCCGTGTTGACTAGGAGTGTTGACCATTTATTTAGGTGCTTCTCGGCCATTCAATATTCCTCAGTTGAGAATTCTTTGTTTAGCTCTGTACCTCATTTTCAATAGGATTCTTTGACTCTCTAGAAGTTATCTTGTGCTCTTTGTATATATTGGATATCAATCTATTAGATGTATGATTGGTAAGGATATTTTCCTAATCTGTTGTTTGCCATTTTGTCCTTTTGACAGTATCTTTTGCCTTACAGAAATTTTGCAATTTCATGAGTTCCTATTTATAGACTTTTGATCTAGAGAATAAGCCATTGATGTTCTCTTCAGGAGAATTTCCCCTGTGCCTATTGTTCTAAGCTCTTCCCCAATTTTTCTTTTATTAGTTTCAGTGTACCTGGATTTATGTGGAGGTCTTTGATGCACTTGGACTTTAGTACTGTACAAGGACATAAAAAGGGATCAATCTGCACTCTTCTGCATACTGACTGCCAGTTGAACCAACACCACTTGTTTTAAATGCTGTCTTTTTCCCATTCAATGTTTTTATCTCCTCTGTCAAAGATCATGTGATCATAATTGTGTGAGTTCATTCCTAGGTCTTTAACTCTAGTTTATTGATTTACCTGCCTGTCTCTATGCCAATACCATGCAATTTTTATCACAATTGATCTGTAATACAGCTTGAATTCAGGGATGGTGATTCCTCGAATGTTTTTTTTTTTTATTGTTTAAAATAACTTTTGCTATCCTAGGTTTTTGTTTTCCAAATGAATTTTCAACTTAAGATAAAGAACTCAGGTGACAGCAGATGCTAGCGAGGATGTGAAGAAAGAGGAACATTCCTCCTTTGTTGGTGGGATTGTAAACTAGTACAGTCACTCTGAAAATAAGTCTTGCATTTCCTCAAAAAATTCGACATAGTACTACCTGAGGACCCAGCTATACCATTCCTGGGCATGTACCCAAAAGAAGCTCCAATATCTAACAAGGACACATGTTCCACCATGTTCATAGTAACCTTATTTATAATAGCCGGAAGCTGGAAAGAACACAGTTGTTCTTCAACAGACAATGGATAGAGAAAATGTGGTACAGGATCCTGATGTGGATGCCTCCTCAGAGGCTCTGCCAGAACAATACTGACACAGAGGAGGATGCTCACAGTTAACCATCAGACAGAACACGAGGTCCCCAATGAAGGAGCTTGAGAAAGGACTGAAGGAACTGAAAGGGTCTGCAACTTTATAGGACGAACAAAATGAATAACTAACCAAACCCAGCACAGCTCCCTGGGACTAAAACACCAATTAATGAGTTCTCATGGAGAGATTCATGGCCCCAGGTACATATGTAGCAGAAGATAGCATTTTTGGCATCAATGGGAGGAAGGGCCTTTGGTCTGGCAAAGGCTTGTTTTCCCTGTGTAGGGGAATGCCAAGGTGCTGAGGTGGGAGAGGGTGTTTAGGAGAGGAAGTACCTGCCTGGAGGTAATGGAAGTGGGGGATGGAATTGGTGGAAAGGAATAACATCTGAAATGTAAATACAGAGAATTTTCAATTTTAAGAAAAGGTCATTGACTAACATCAAATTGTTTTTTTGTTGAAGGTGTAGGTTTATTTCAATATACAAAAGTCAATAAATACATTAAATTAAATAAATGAACTCAAAGACAAAAGTGGCATGATCTTCTAAATAGATGCAGAAAAAAACACCCAATGTGCCTTCATGATAAACAAAAACAACCTGAGAGAGTAAGAGTCGGAAAAGATACCTGAAGGTAATAGAAGCTATATATCTGACAAGCCCATAATCAATATAATTGCAAATGGAGAAAAGCTTGAGTGAACTCTATCAAAATAAAGAATGAAATCATGTGGTCCACTATTCCAACTCCTTTCCAATATAGTGCCAAGGCACTTGCTAGAGTTCTAAGACAAAAGAAGAAAAATTAAAGGGCTACAGCTAAGAGAAGAAGAAGAATATCTATTTGGAGATGAAATAATGTTATGCATTGGAGGCACTTAAATTCTAACAGAAATCTTTAAGGAATGATCACTAATTCTAACAAAATTACAAGATACAGAATCAACTAATAAGAATCAGTAGCCTTTCTAAGCACCAACAACAGAAATGTTGGGAAGAAATCATGAACTTATTCCCATTCACAATAGCCTCAAAGAAAATAAAATATCTATAAATAAGCCTAACCAAAAAAGTAAATGGTCTCCACAGCAAAAAACTTTAAACCTCTTAAGAAAGAAAGATACTAGGAAATGGATGACATTACACTCTCAATCATAGATATAAAAAATGTGAAAATGATCATCTCATCTACAGCCATTACAGATTCTCTACATCTCCAAACAAAGAATCCCCATCTCATTCTTCACAGAAATAGGAAGAACTATCCTAAAATACACATGGAACCTTAAAAGACATTGCATAGGCAAAGGTAAAGCAATCCTGAGCAAAAATAAAATTGCTGATGGCAAAACCATTTTGCCTTTCAAGAAATATTAAAGATCTACATAAAAATATTATGATACTAGCAAAAGAATTCAACCATGTAGATGAATGGAACAAAATACATTAATGCACATAATGTTCCATTTGATACTTGACAAAGTTGCCCAAAGCATTCAAGGGAGGAAAGTTAACATCTTTATCAAATGGCACTGGGAAATTAGATGTCCACATGTAGAGGAATGAATGCAATTAGACCTGTATCTATCACCTCTGCATAATACATTAATTCTGAATGAATAAAAAATTCTCAGTGTGAAACATGAACCATTGAACTACTAGAAGAAATTATAGGAAGTACCCTACATAATATAGGTGCAGGAAAGTAGTATGGGGACAGAACTCTATTTGCCTAGGAATTAAAGTCAATAATTGACAAGTGTGACCAAATAAAATTAAACAGTCTTTACAAAACAGAGCAAATATTCAAAATAGTCAAAAAGAGGCCAGAGAGTGTGAAAAAAGTTTTGCCAGCAATATAACTAATATAAGGTTAATATTCATTTACATGTAAAGAATTAAAAAAATAAAGAAAACAAATGACCTATTTAGAAGTAGGTAAAGGATCTGTTCAGAGGACATTGAAAAGAAGAATTAAAATACCTAAGAAATATCTCAAATGTTGCTTATTATCCTTAGAAATTAAGAAATTAAAATTACTTTGACATTCCTTCTCACTGAAGTCAGAATACCTAAGGTCAAAAAAAAAAAAAAAAAATGCAACAAAAGCTGACAAGGATGTGGGAAAGCAAAACCTTCTTCATTCATTGTTGGTAGAATTGCAAAATGGTGCAGTCACTCTGGAAATCAGTGTAGAAAACTAAAAAGCAAGAATTAAATCTATCACATCACTCAATTATACTATTTCTTGACATATGCCCAAGGGACTCAAAATCTTACTCCATCCATATTTGCTCAATTGTTAATGTTTTATTCATGATAGCAAAAAATTGACAACCCTTTGAATACCCTTCAACTGATGATAATGAAATGTGTTACATATATGCAGTGCAATTATCTTCAGTGTAAAGAAAAACAGAATTGTGAAATTTGTAAGGAAATGATGGACTAGAAATTATTGTACACAGTGACGTAGCCCAGACATGAAAAGGCAGATACCACAAATTCTGTTACTTGTGGTCGGTCCCCAGCTCCAAATGTTGAGAAATACGTATATAGCCTGGATTAACCACAAAACCTAAGAAAGCAAAATGGGGTCATTCATGAGTTGGAGGAAGGAACCCTAGAGAGTGAAATACCAGGATACAGGAGTTATGAAGGACTAAGAGGGAAAAAATGGATGGAGGCTTTAACTGAGAGTAGGGAGGGATATCAGAGGGATAGTTAGGCGAGGATGTGGAAGGAAGTGGATGGGTGGGTGAGGGAGCACCCTCATAGAAGCAGAAGGAGGGGGTATGGAATAGGGAGGTTCTAAGGGAAAAACCTGGTAATGAGATAACATTTGAAATGCAAATGTAAATAAAGAAAATATCTAATAAAAGAAAAGATAAAAGAAAGAAAATACCAGTAAAAGCATATTTTAAGAAAGCCACACTCTATAATATATATTAATGTAAAATACTCATGGATTAAAATGTGTGATATATGATGTACTATATATAGAATTTGTGATATATATGCTATATAAAAATAAAATTATGTAGCTTGGGATGATAATGCTCCCCATAAAGCCATATACTATCTAACAAAACACCAATACCAGGCAGGCAAAGCCTCTTTTTGAGTTGTTAAGGAGTGTCAGAAACTTCCCAAACTATATAAGCTATTGCTGTTGCCCTTAAAGTTTCTTCCAGACTTTGAACTAAATTAAACTTCTAATTGCTGAAGACACTACAAAATTTGGAAACAAAACTTGTAAAAATTAAACTAGAACAAACCTGGAACATCCTTCCTGATGACAAAAGACTAGCATTCATAGTATGAGAAGGTGCTGTGTAAATGTCTAAGGGTATAAGGTAAAGAATTAATAGTTCCACCCAACTGGGGTACATATGAACCTGAACAATAACCAGCATGGAAAGTCATTCCCTACGATTCAGAAAGAGTCCTTATGTCTTGGTGGTAACTAATTGCTAACTAATTCAACCTAGAACCTACACAATTAAAATTCATATCTGGTACTGCAAATCTAAGTGCCATGGCTGGCGAGGCTGTAGAACCTAGAACAGAACCTCAGCACTAGAACTTTCTCAAACCAGTCCAATCCATGACTGTATTCTTATTACTCACGCTTCCATTCCTGTAGCTTTCACCTTTCGTCAATACAGCTTCTCTCTGCAGCAAGCTATTTCAGAAAGTCCCACCTGCTCATAATGTGCAGGACAGTTTACTGCAGGGTACCTGGCACCAACTCTTACATCTATAACACCACCCTTTCTCTTAACAGGGAAACCTCACAAACTACGGGCAGGAAAAATTTAAGAGCCAGACAACTAGAATGCCAATGAGATTCTGTCTTCTCAATATGACAGGGAATTGCACCCATGTTATTTTAACACTGTGAGAGCCTAAATAAGACCTGAACTGTGGTAATACCAGTTAGCATGCTAGAGTGGATGCAGACATCATGAGAAGGCTCCATCGCTAAACGAAGAGTTATAGGCATTCAATGACTGCTGAGAGTACAAGAACCAGCCTTCTCTTGGAACGGGTCCTCCTAAATTGTTAGCTAATACCAAGTAGTCAGTTATAAACACATGTACATATGAGTAATACTAAATGAAACCAACAATCTGTGTTTATATATTCATTCATATAAACATGTAACAATAATAATTAAAGAAAAACAGGTCATGATATGAAAGGGAGTCCAAGTATATATAGGGAATGTTAGAGGGAGGGAGGAAATGATGTAAATAAAGTATACAAACATGAAATTCAGATAATCAATTATAACAAAAACCTAATGAATTAGTGAAGTGATTCATATTACATATACAACCAATCTGGCAATGAGCCTAGAGCCCAGGAAGAGCATGTGATAGGGACTGAGTTTTTGGTGACACGTAGAATTCATGAAAAAATACAAATGTCCTGTATTGAACTAGAGGCACTTCTATTAGGCTGGTTAACAGCAGGGAGTAACTCTGGAAAAGCTGTAGATCCTACAGCATTGTGGATGATTGTGGGAATGTGTGACTAATACATCCTGAGTGAGCCAAGGGCCATTTAGGCAGCTGACAATAGCTAAGTACTCTGTGTGTGCCTGAGAACACAAGATGAGGATGTTATCTTTCCAGGTTTCATTAGGTCAAAGTATGGAGACCCTGTGACAATCTGTGAATACATCATTCTGATTCAGAAAACAGACACAAACGCCTAAAATTATAAGAAGGCAAGTGCAGATATTAAAAAGGCTTGAAGATATTCTTGCTCTTAAAGAATAACCTAAGGCTGGACTTTTCCATTTTCAAATTTATGTAGTTCATTAGCAAATTATGAAATACATTTGAGGGTTCCAATCAGATAATTTGTCAAACTAAGAGGAAAAGAAACAAGGCCAGAGCTCATCGACTTGGAAGTATAAATATCGATGCTGAAGGCTATTATTTCTGTTTGTGTCTGATGTTAAAGGTATAACTAACATTTGGCAGTAGCTGGAATATTCCTCATTGATCTAGAAGACAGAGAGTTTATAGATGGAGGTCATAGAAGACAGAGCTCACAGATTTGAACAGAAAGGTACTTTTATATTTTTACTAATATTGAATTACCACTTAGCAAGATTATATAAAAATCTTAACAATAGTAATTTTAGCCATATCAATACTAATGTCTTTTTCAGAAAGAAATGTGGTAGTTATACTTTATTGTGATGTGAAGCTATTTTAAATATGTAGGTTTAAAAGTATCTGTTTTTGTCCTTATACATTGTTACATAATATGATTATCAAAAAAAACACATAAATTGTTGTACCACAATGTTACCACTTTGAAAATTATTTTTTTACAGTGGATCATTTTTGCTTTATTAATTATATTTATTACAAACAACAATTTTGAAAATATTTACAGAGTTCAGTAACTGCCGGTGGGACTCAAGAAATAGAGAGGGAATCATGAACTGGGTTATTTAAAGCTGAAGGCAATAGTATGAAGGTAATAGCTATGATGTTTACTTTATTCTGTCTCCAAAACTCATTCTAGTTCTGTCAACATAGTATTTTTTCTTAGTTATGGCATCTTATTATGAAAATAATGCAAATAAAGAAATAAACCCAAACATGTGAAAACTCTCCAAAGTGTAATACTTTAATGGGTTAGTAAAATAAGTATGTGAAAGGATCACAATTAAGGACATGTTTGCCCTCATCAGTAAAGAACATGATTATTGAAAAAAAAAAAAAAAACTTACCTGTCAATTCTAACTGAATAAATGGTTTAAAAATAAAAGAAAGACCACAAAATTTATTAAAAATTTCATGATTGGGGAATTATTTTTTAAAATATGATACAAAACAGTGATATTGAAAAAGTTTAGAGAATTTTGATTATACTAAATTGATAAATCATATCTATTAAAATTGTCCTAAAGCTTTATTAGAGTGCATGCTATTTTACAGAAGTATATGTTATCATGACTGGGAAGCCCAAAAGTACATTAACCAACTATTTACACATACAATGGAGAAGTAGCAATGCAGGAAAAGTAGTTAAATCTGTAACATTACTTTCTAGATAGATAGAAACTCTTATGCATTGAGTCAACATGGTGAGGCACTGTAATTAAACCTCCCCTAGAATGAAGGCAGTAACATATATATGCCAGACAATCTTGTGCATCTATCCACAGCTGCTATGTGCTCATGATTGTAGCAGCCACATTATGCCCAGATGATTGCACTACATGGGTCTCCTTCTCAGTCACTAACTCTTAACACATCTTTAATCACTGTCCATTGAAGCTGACTAAGACTTTGTGTGGGCTATATAGCTGTCCTGTTTAAGACTGAGCACTCAATAACCATTTCCTCTCAGTACTTTGACCAGATATAAGCCTCTGCAAGAAGAAACTTATCTCCCCTAGTCTGAAAAATGGCACTAGTCCATGATTACAAACACAAATATTTGAAAGGAGATTTCACAATGTGCCGAGTTAGGAAAACAGCAGGGGGCATGATCCTCCACTGGGTCCGTCACTTACCCAACCATAGGCTTTTGTTCAGTGATGTAGTTAGCAGGTATGTATTCCCATGTGAGGAGTGGGCTTCCGAGCCAATCACAGTGTCAGGTATGTCTAAAATACTTTATTTATTATTGCACCAGTGGACATATCTTGCCCGTGGAGTAATTATATTCGCCTGGTCCACAGTATGATGAGATCACCCAGGAGTCTTCTTCCTGAGCCTACAAAGCAATTCCTGGCATGAAGAGTGCTACCCAGCAGGGAGATTAGTCCTCATTTGGTTTCATTATGAACTGTAACTAATATGTGTGGTATCCTCAGAAATAAGGTCTTGCCATCTAGTTCTGCTGGGTAATGAACAATGGCAATGATCTTTTTTTTTTTTTTTTTTGGACATGGGAACTTCTGAGACTTCTCTTCTCATAGGAATGTAGCCAGTACCTGGCATGGTGGTTTTTGTTTAAAGGCAAGTTGCATCTTGAATCAGCAGTGTTCCTCACATGAAGTGCATCTCTGTTCCAAGCCTTTTTTTTGTTTGTTTGTTTTGTTTTAATTTCAAATCCTTAAGTTAAAAATTTAGTTTATTACGTTGGAACTTAGCATTTGGATGTTTTCATGCCTCCATAGCTATTGTTAACCCAGAGAACTCTAAAGTGAATCAATAAAAGTGAAGACACAACTTTCCTAAACCTAAGGGATGTGGCATAAACAATTGCAAGGGAAGAACACATGGAATTAACATCAACATTAAGACAAAGAAAAGGTGTGCCACATTTACCTCTGAGGCAACTACAACCGACAAGCGAACTAACAACCAGGAAGTTGGCAGCAGAAAGAGACAATGATTGGTAAAGAAGTACAAGATGCTGCTGAAAATTGATTTGAAATGAAAATTGTTGGTTTGAATTTTCCTTTTATTTACCAAAACGACAAACCTAGAAGTAGACATGTTGTTGGGATTCTGTAAACCCCACCCCTCAATTACCTGGCAGTAGCCAGGTATGCTCTGCCCCAGTGACCTGACACTGTAAAAAGGGCTGCTTGCCCCCTCCTCTCTCTCTCTTGGCCTCTCTTGCCTCCTGGCTCTCTTGCTCTCCCACTCCTATCCCTCTTTTTCCCCTTCCCTTAGCCCCACTCTCTCCACCTGCTTATGGCCGACCTCTACTACTCTATTCCTCTCCTCTTTTTCTCTGCTTCTACCACGCTCTTAACTCTCCCATGACCTGAATAAACTCTATTCTGTACTAAAAAAAAAAAAAAAAAAAACCTGCCCAACAGCTCCCAGTGGACACAAAGAGTCTGAAACAGAGACCAGGACTCCTGCCTCTAATTTTTCTTTTTTAATTAAACAAAAATGGGGGAATGTTGAGATTCTGTAAACCCCACCCCTCAGTTACCTAGCAACAGCCAGGTAAACTTCACCATTCAATTACCTAACAGTAACCAGGTATTCCCCAGTGACCTGACACTATAAAAGGAGCTGCTTGACCCCTCCTCTCTCTCTTACTCTTGTGCTCTTGCAGCCTTGCTCTCCCACTCCTACCCCTCCTCTTCCCCTTCCCTTCCCCCCTCTCTCCCCACATGCTCATGGCCGGCCTCTACTCCTCTACTTCTCTCTCTCTCTCTCTCTCTCTCTCTCTCTCTCTCTCTCTCTTGCTTTCTTTCTCTCTCTCTCTCTTGCTCTCTCTCTGTCTCTCTCTCTTTCTATCTCTCTCTCTCTCTCTCTTGCTCTCTTCTCCCTCTTGATCTCTCTCTCTCTTTCTCTCTCTCTCTGCCACTACCACCCTCTTAACTCTCCCATGACCTGAATAAACTCTATTCTGTACTATACCATGGTGTTGCTGGTCCCTCAGGGGAAAGGGATTCCCAACATGGGCCCCTCAGAGGCATCTCCCTTGCCCTCAGGCCTCACCACACCTCCATGGGCCATATGCCCCCCACTCTCTTCATCCCTTCCCTAACATTGGTGGTGAAACCCGGTACGTCTTTTCACAACATTGGTGCCCCATGGCTTTTCCTTTCAGCGACTTTTCCTTTCATTGGTGCCCCGTCATCTTTTCCTTACACATGTCAAGAAAAAAAAGGGGGGGGGGGATCGATCTTTAACAAATGAAGTCAAAATGTAAGAGAAGACTTTAGGTGATGGTGAAGCATCTTAAAAGTCTGTGAAGAGCTTGTGTGCTGACAAATTGAATGAAGAGGAAATTCCTAATTTCCTTGTTGCACTGAGACAGGGTCTGAAAAAGCCATAAATCTGAGCAGATCAGAGGCATCAGTCATCAAAATCTCTAAACAAATGAATTCCAAGTTCAGATGGTCTCACTGGATTCTATGAATCATTGAAAGAAGAGTACCAACCCTTTTCAAACTGTGCCAAACAATGGAAGATGAAGAAAACCTTTCAAATAATTTTCATGAGACTACTGTTACCTCAGTATCAAAGCCAGTCCAACATACTCCAAGAAAAGTACAACTGCTTTTCTATTGGCTCAAAGTACAGAAATCCCAAATGCAACATTAGAAAACCAAATTTGACAACATAATGGAAGGATCATCCACCACTATTAGACAGGATTTACCCCTGAAATAAACCAATAAACCTAGTTTTCCATAATAACAGAACAAAAATTGAGCTTATATAATCATCTCAATGGATGAAGAAAGTACACTTAAAAAAAGTAAAATAGTTTTATAAGTAAGCATCCCAAAAACTAGATATAGAGAAATTTGCCTCAATATACTAAAAACTGCACATAGCAATCTAATAACCAGCATGGAATCAAATGTAAAAAGATTCCAGCATTCTCATTAAGATTGAGGGGGAAAGACACGTGTGTATTTTCACTGCTTCTGCTCAAACAGGAGTCCCAACAAAAGCAATTGTAAAGTGAAAAGAAAAGCATGCACAATGATTAGAAAACAGTCAATAACTCACCCAATTTATTTGAGCTCATACAGTCATCATACAGTGCATTCATAGAATTCAAGTTAATACATAAGAATTAGTGGCATTTCTGTACACTACATTAAACTATGAAAAATAAACTTAAGAAGAAAATCCACTTATAACAGTATTGCAAGGACAATAATATTTAGATATAGTTTAATTAAAGTGAGAAAAGATTTATACACTGAAAATATGAAACAATAAAAGAAATTCAAAATGTGAATGAACATAAATGTATCTCATGATCATGGTTTAGGGAAAGAAGCACAGAAAAAAAAAATCCATGTTTCTCAAAGAGGTATATAGGCCTTATTTAATTCCTATCAATGTGTTAATGTAAATTTCACAGAAATTTTTAAAAAGTTGTAAAATTCACAGAAAAATGCAAAAGACTCAGATTTAGTTAAAAATGCAAAGGAAGTAGAACAAAGCTTAATAAGTTATATTTTCTGCCTTCAATTAATATTATAAATTTCTAAGAATCAGTTTAGCATTGCCAGAAAAACAAACGCATATTGTAGTTTTCAGAAGATTCCCAACTAGTTGATATCATTGATGACTGTTTCTCATAGCAGTCTCACACCCATACACATATACATATACAACACCAATTAAACTTAGTAGGTTATTTTTTAAATAATAAGAAGATATGAAATTAGGAGTGTGATATGTTAGGGAAGTTACAAAGAAAGTTGGGGAGTTGTGAAACAGATGGTAGATAGAATCATATTTCATCATGTACCAGTGTGAATATTTTCAAAGAGTAAATTAGACAACAGACATAGATTCACTGGAACAGACTTGACAACACAGAAATAAAAGCAAGCTTGTATGGGTTTAATTTTAGAGATTATTGACAACGTTACCGAGAATATAAACAATGGGAAGAGTAGTCTGTTTAATAAGTAGTGTTGAAGCCTAGATACCAACAAAAACATAGTGAACCTACAAGGGTTCCTGCAAAAGTCAAGCCAAAATATAATTATTGAAATATAAAATCTGAAGCTGTGAAAACCTTAAGAAAATGCAGAGGTGCAAATGCCCTTGAAGAAGGTCTTGACAGCTGTGATTTGGATAAAATGCGAGAAGCAAAGGTGGCAGAGGAAATAAATGAGGAAAACTGCATAGTTCTCTAAAGCAAAGCAAGAAGTGTGGAGAAAGGCACCCCACAGGATGGACTACTGTACGTACACTACTAGGCAGGTAATAATCAAGTGTGTAAGGGACAGAAAGCTCAATAACACAAATAAGTATGTTGATTAACTAAAGGAAAAATAATAGAAAGGGAAGAAAAGGCAACATAGGGCTTCACCACATTTAGGGAGACTGATAAAGAATCAAATGATCACATGTTAGTATGAGGTGAAAGGGAACCTTTCCAAAGACTAATTTGAATGTAAATGGTAGGTTCCTAACAAAACAAAACAAAGTTAAACAGACCTACCACGTGGCCAGGTGGTTCCATGTTTGGGTTGTACCCAAAGGAAATGAAAGTCTCCTTTCAGACAGAATTAATTACCAGACTTCTTTGGAAAATGCTTGGGCACTTTGCTTTTGAAATTTTTGTGGAACAATGGACTTTACAGTGTTTTGTAATTTGTTCTGAACAAAGGCATTCCCAAGTAAGGAAATGTTGATTAAATTCTGCAAGTGTAGCAATGGCAAATACTTATGAGTTTTACTCCCCATTTTATGACACCTCTGCCCCAAGAATATCTACACATTTCTGACCCATCTTCATTGAAAGTGAGTCAACTAACTTAAAGTCTAATGAAAGACATTCAAGTCCAAGAAGACAATAGATTTTGACAGGTGCTTCTTTCTGTAAAGAATAGGTAGGTAACATACATCATTCAACAAAGAAGTCAGCTAGAGTAATTGAGCAGAAGTTTTATAAACTGGCTAATTTGAATGTGAGCTGATGTGGCCAAGTAAAACACTTGCACTTCATAGCAAAAGTAAATCATACTTGGATATTAACCCACTTACAAGAAAGATCATGGGCTTTGCAGACCGTGTAGAGCAAGTCTCTATTAGTTCATTTGTGTTGTCATGACAACAGGCAGAATAATTTTTAGAGAACAATTAAGTGAACTGAAAAAGGAAAATTGGCCTTTTAAAGAAAATCTGCTTCCAAAGCACCATTTCTTACATTAAATTATATATCCCAGCTTACATTTTGCTGTCATTGTGGCTAAGATAGTAGACTTTGACATGAGATAAACAATTTGACTTTTCCCTCATGGGTCTGAAACTTTCTTTACAGATTATACTCATATGGTCTGAAGTCATGTCTGCTGATTTCTGAGGATGTATGTAATATTCCATAAGTTCACTATTTTGGAAACATACATTTCTTATGTGTTGGGTTCTAGAAGTGCCGATCAGAGCTGGGCTGTTTTTGTGACTGGGGCTTATCTGTAAACCACTGACCTGCAAACAGCTACACAATTCCGGAGCAGTCTCGCTTATCACCGATTATTGCGTTTTATTACTTCATAGCTCATGCAAATCCGCCTCTCTCTTGCTACATGATTATTTATGATAATAGTTGAAAAAATAAATTGCAAGGGTATGAAAGAACTGGAAAAGATTCAAGTATAAGAGACACATTCCAGTAATTCAAAGACCGGGTTATGAAAGCTGGAAGAGCTGCCGCTATCAGACTCTTTGTGATACGAACAGCTGGTTGAGAACAATTAAAGAAGAAATGGAATTAAGTGTGTTTTTTTCCCTTTGGTGGGCCATTTATGACTCAGATCTAGCATGTCATCTGTTTGGAGTAGAAAGCCAAGAAGAGTAGAAAAATCAACCCACTAATAAGTGTTTCTGCACATAACGTCCCAGTTGGGAAACTGCAACCCAGTGACGGTAAATGTCTTACATGCTAGCTTTATACTTACGGTTTGCGAGTCCTTTGCAAATATGTCAACTCAGCTAACATTTACAAGAGATCTAGGAGGCACAAAGCAGAAGGCAGAGTTCAGATTGGGGTTCATACTCTTGGAGACTTTCAATAACTTTTTTCATCTCGCACGGTTAATTGACTTGTGGTTTGTTTAGGAATCATAGCTTTATAATTATGAATCTTTAAAATTTTAGAGTGTCTATTCAATATGAAAGTATAAAAAAATTAGATAACTATAGGTTTTGTCTACACCGATCAATACAGAGTTTTGATTTCTAAACAGTGCTATAAAACCCCTTTGCAAAATATCTCTTTATCCCAAATGTTTCTGCACATAGACTGATTTTTAGTTCTCAACTGTTCACTTCTATCTCAGAATTTTCACATGCTCTCTTTCCTTCACAGTGGTAAGACTTTAGTCTGACTTTTGCTTCAGTCTTGGCTAATGGAATCTGGCTCCTCTGTATACATATTGAATATTCATAAGTTTCAAATTGCACATCAAATTAAAATTTCACTGCAAAAAAGCCAGAAATATCTAATTAGAGACCTTTTCCTCAACAACCATGTTCTTTATGTTCCTTGAGGATAAAAATGAAAGGAAAACCAAACAAAACAAAAAAAGCAAAACAAAATAAAACAATCACTGGTCCACCTATGCTGTCAGGCTACAAAAGACAAGGACTGTTGTTTCTAGTAGCTTAAACATATGAGTGGATGAATTCAGACTCACAAGGTCAGGGGAAAGTTTCAAACTAGAAAGCTAGAGCACGTGGTAAGCTTTGCTCCCATAGCAGATCAGGAAGGGTACAACTACTGGGAAATAAAGAGAAAACACCTTCCAAAGGCTCAGAAGGAAGTCTGTGTCACCCATCAGATCCCAATGGCTCCACCACCTTCCCAAGAATCAATAGCTAGGCACTGAGTATTCAAAAAACATGCACTGCTGAAGACTCCTTACATTCAATGTAGTCATCACATTTGTATCTTGGGCTAGTTGGTGTAAGTTCAAAAGTTGACTCTGCCATTTATTAGCTAAACAAAATCTCTAACACAAACCCCACCCAGTGTCTCTTAGAGAAAAGGAGATAGCAGTAATCCAGAATTCAAATACATATTATGAGAACCAAATGTAGAAAGCAGGTGTAACAAACAATGTCTCGAAGATAGTAAATATTTTCTTGATATTGCCAGGAGACCCATGCCCACTTATGTGCAGGAAGCTGTTAACTGCTGTGGAGTTAATGCCGAACTGAGGCATTACAGTGTAAACTATACTTCAGAAAGAATTGGTTAAATAAATCCTTTAGATACAGAAAAAGACTTTTACATTGCTGTTGGAGAATATCATATGCGCCTCATAGTAAGTTCAATGTGTAAAGGTGCTTATTGTCAAAGGATAAACACCTGAGCCTCATGCCAAGAACCCTGGTAGAAGAAAAAGAAGAAACCAATTTTAGAAAGTTGTTCTTTAACCTCCATACATAGGCTACAGCACATGAATGAGTGTGTGCACACACTCATACATGCAAATAATAATTGAAGGATATGAGGTAGTTTTGTCAATCCCCGTTATAATATATGGTTAAGTAAACATTGTAAGAAATGCAATGGTTTATGACATAGCTCAGTTGATAGAGTCCTCTCTTAGCTTACACAAAACTCTTGGTTCCATACCTAACAGTAGAAACTGGGCTTGATAGTGCACATCTGAAATCTGAGTTGTTTGGACGGTGGAGACAGGAGAGTCAGAAGTTTGAGTCCATGGTTGGATATGTAGCAAAGTTTAAGTTCTACCAAACCAAAGCAAACCCAAGACCAGAGAAAAATATAAACCAAACAGGATAATATAAATTTATCAAAACACTCAAAGCCTTATATCTTTTATGTGAAAACCCCTGAGGCAGTGCTGGGCAAACCTGCAGAATGGTTCCTTTTGATGACTGGATTTCGGGCCCAGGCAGTGGTGGCAAGGAGGAGCTGTGGAAGGAGCTATATTATATGCACCAATTAAACCATTCATCCCTGTAATCTTTCAGTCATTTCCCAACAAGTGAAAATGTTTTCTAAAGCATAAGACACACACTTAGTAAATATCTGAGGTGAAAAAAAGAACACAGTAGCAAATGGTGTGTCATGTGTCATGGAGTCCCAGCATTTGGAAGGCATTTGGGAGGACTGTCATGGTTTGAAGCCAGCCTGAGTTGTTTAATGATCCTCACGACTAATAAGCAACAAAGAAAAACCCAACAGAAGCAATAAAACAAAACCAGAATGACAATAGAAACATGGATTTTTTTTTGTTTCTTTCTCAAGTAACAAACTGTGCTTACAATAGGTTAGTATAATACCCCAGTGACTCTAAATTACTCCCAAGAATAACGTTCCACTCTGGACACCAGGAAGTGTGTTCTGCAAAGTGGAGAGAAAATAGGCTCCTTAACTGTTTGTGCATTTAGTGTGTTTCTATAAATGACTTCTTCCTCACACCCAAAAATAATAACACAGCTCAGCCAACTTATTTATAAGCCCTGTATGTATTTCTGTGCAGGGTTAAGATACCACTGGAGCCTACCATAGTAATCTGTTAACAGGTCCATTTCTTCTGTGCCATCATTCAAATTGTTGGAGCATAACACACAAGAAAATTCACACCCTTTAGCTGTGAGATGTGTTAGAGTGGAAACCTGCAGTTTGCCCTGGGAAACGAAACAGGTGCCACCTTGGCTGGGTGCTTACAAGAACTTTGATAACTGGGGCAAGATTGACTCCCGAAGCTTTGCAGAAAAAGTAAACCATCCGTTTGTTTATAATTATTTGTGAACATTCCAACCTCAGCTCTCCTCTCTGGTACTCTTTCCTGCGTCAGTTTGGAGCACAGCGTTTGTTGGATTAGGGAAGTATGCCTGACAATGTAAACCAGGGGCTCATTTTCTAGAGTCATCCCTGACCAAAGTTTACCTTATCTCCTAAATAATGATGATATAAGAAAGATAAGAGAAAATGAGAAATAACAGAGGAAGAAAAGGAAATCTTACCCATGCTGTTTTATTTTGATTTATTTAATCATTCTTTTTAGTGTTGTTTAACAAGCACACACACTGCTTACTCATTTTTGGATTTATTTGATAAAAAAATGAATACGAGTAATGTAGATGGAATGGCTTTTATTTGCTTAGGAGTATACACACACACACACACACACACACACACACGTGTGTATGTTTAACAACAATTAATGAAATATGAGGCCACAGATTTAAAGGAGGATAAGGAGAGGTATATGGTAGGTTTCAGAGGGAGGAAAGGGAAGAGGAGGAATGATGTAATTAAATTATAATCTCTAAAAGTAAAACAAATAATTTAGTAAGTATCTGGAGAGGATGAGGTTTTACAAGGTATATGCTTATGTATTTCATGACATATTTTTAAAATATAATTTATTTTTATTTTATGTGCATTTGTGTTTTACCTTCATGTATTTATGTGTGAGGGCGTCATATCTTGGAGTGACAGACAGATGTGGGCTGCCACTTAGATGCTGGAAATTGAATCTGGGTCCTCTGGAAAAGAATTCAGTGCTCCTGACCATTAAGCCATTTCTCTAGCCCATGACCTATTCTTTATTAAAGCCACTTAACCCACTTACTGAAAATGAATTCACAATGTTAGTGCAAAAGAATTGGATAACAGTTCAAGATGTTTAACATCTCTCCTACTTTGCTTCTTCATCAGTAATCATGACAAGCCCTTTCTTCCTCAGCCTGTACAGATGTTTTTGAGAGTTCTTTCCTTGTCCTTATTGTGATGTACTTCCACTACTGCTTTCAGAGAAGTGAATGCTCTATGGTTTTTATAGGAATTCATGAAACTAAGGAATATACATCATGAGAGACGTATATGGTTTGATTTCTTTCCAGTGTAAATTTTCATATTATGCCATAATCATGTCAGTCTAAACTGTTCTCCATGACTACAGTGTAGTTACTTTGCTTGTTAGAAAGACTCAGTAGTAAATTTGAGGTAGGCGACAAGCTAGTGCGGGGGCTCTTCTGCAGCAAGGGGGTGTGGGCTCTTTAGTGCTTCTGTGAGCATGAACAGTGTCTGCGTTTCATAATACTCATGAGCTATCATTTGGTTCTCTTTGAAATTACATTATACACAGCTAATACTTTGCTTCCTATTTACAATTATTTATCAACAATACTTACATAATTCTACTATTTAGGATGCAAATTTTAGACTGCTGAAAACAACCTTTTCGTCTGAGAACATTTGAAATTTATAATTTTGAGAGTGAAGACTATTGTCACATGGTCTAAGAATCAGTGCTTGCTTTTTAAAATTACAGCATATATTGGTAATGCATCCCTACAGAATTGAAAAAGTATGATGCTTCGATGTAAATGACAGTAAATTCCTTAACAGGTAGTAAACTTTTTCTACTCTTTAGACTTCCAGGTTACCTTGTTGTATCTGTGGCTGCTAGTGACTTGCACCACTGTAGGTCTGGAGCCAGTGGTCACACAGATGGATCTCTGTTGTGATTGAACTTTATGGACAGACACAAGCAGCAGACCAGGCTTGCTCATTAACTAGAGTCTTCAACCCTGAATTGTATTATTATAGGAAAAAAATCTAATTATACTTTCAAACCTTAATGTCTCTGAGTCCTGCATCTAAGGTTTCAACAAAATGTGGATGAGAAATACTTGGGGGAAATATGCTTGGGTCGAATATTAAATAGATAAATCCTTTTAAAAATATGTTTAATTGTTTGGCAGCATCGTACATTTATAAAATGAATTTTAGTTCTTTTCAGCTTCACCCCTCATCCACCCGCCTCCCTCACATGTTTTGGGCCTTCTTCCAACAAGACGTCCTTTCTGCTGCTGTCCTGTTTTCCTTTTGTGTGTGTGACCCACTGAGTTTAATTTGAGTTTCTTGCCTGAGTGTGGGTAGCAGGTCATTTACCAAGACAAAAGAAGTTTAGTGCTTACAGCATTGAGGAAAAGGCCATTTCCTCCAATCAGAGTGATTCAATCACTCTATTTTGCATGAAATTATTAGAATATCAAATTTAACCTCATACATACATGCAATTGTAGATTATCATTTAAAATGTTCTTAGTTACTGGACAGTGGTGGTGCATGCCTTTAATCCTAGCACTTGGAAGGCAGAGGCATGTGCATCTCTGAGTTCCAGATTTAATCTACAGAATGAGTTCTTGGATTATCCAGGTTTACACAGAAAAACCCTATCTCAGAAAATAAAAATAAAACAAAAATAAAGCAAAATATTATTAACTTTTAAAATTAAGAGATTTTTTCATAAGCAATTATGTTTTGTTAATCAACTCATTATGGCGGACATGTTTATCTAAATATCTCATTTGCTAGGCCATTAGCTATGACTTTCCTTTTCTGGTTCTTAGGCATCTTGGGACCTCTCTGATTCTGAGAGGATTAAAACTCAAAACTTGAGAATGGCTAATCAGTAGTGACAGTAAACAACTTACATGGCAATGTAGCAACCAAACTGTGCACTCAATCTCTTAATCAGATTTTCTCATCCAGTGTCAATGTCTACATGTCTTAATTACTGGAGGGCCAGGTACCAGGCAAACCATACCCTGAAGTTGGCCCGTTCTAAGCCTTGTCACCTGTACCTACCTGCTTCCTAATATAGACCCCATAACATAATTTCTGCCCATGGATCCTTCTTGCTTCACCTATAATCACATGGTTTTTATTTTACAAAATAAGACCTCAGGATCTTCCAAAGTTTGATTCCAGTCCCACTCCACAGTTCTCACATGATCTGTATGCCTAAATCCCTTCCCTGAAATGATGAATTATGGCTTAAATCACCTCTATATTATATATATAGTAGTTAACAGTGAAAGCCAATATGTAGTGTTTATACTATAAATATACAGATCCAAGAGACAACAAGCAAACATGACAAAACAAAATCTAATAAAACAAGGCAAATACCCTCATATCAAAGCTGGACAAGCAATCCAACATGAGGAAAATAGCTCAGCGTCTACAGGACCATCTCTTAACCTGGACACCCCTCTCAGTTTTCTTACACTCTCTTGATAACAGGCATGTTTCTCATCCAGAGACTTTCCTGATCAACAGATACTGATGAAGAATTTCCTTGTCTTTGGGTTCTATATCACCTGGTCTTCCTTTTTACTATTCTGTTCCGAACCAACCCTGTACCATATGACGTTATAGAGCAGACTTTGAGAAACTCAGAAAAGATCCTGTGCAAAAGATCAGCATTAACTCATGGCCTTGGTTCTAAGTCAAAGGCAGTCATAGAGAGAGATTAATAATTAAGCAAAGTTTCTGCTCATCTGTGTTTTCTTATTTAGATATTTCCTTTGCTCAAAGGCTGCCAGACATTTTTTTTTTCTGGGCAACGTCTGGGAATTTCTCTCTTCAATTTCCTGAGGGCAAATCTCTGAGACTATTTTCTTATGGAGCACTCCCAGCCTAAGAGAACTTTTCTACGCAAGACAAAGTTTTCTTCCCTTGTGGCATAAGAGGTGAATTGCATTCTCAGTCTCCTTTCGAGGAGCACAGACATGACCATATAATCACCATCATATCCTGTCCTCTACTCGTCACATTTGACTCTCAGAACCCTGACCCAGCAGTATGTCATTGATGCCCTGGGCTTTTCTGAAAGTCAATGTGATCTCCTACAGGCTGCAGGCCTAAAACTGACTAATTCTAAGGAGCAGAAGACATGAAACTTCTTGACAAGTTTTTCTGTCTTATTGTACAGCAATGCCTGTCTGTTTAAATGTCTTTATAATATGAAAATGTAACCTACAAAAGGATAGCTGGTTCACACTTAAAAACTTCAAATATTTTAGAAATGTGATCCTTTTAGCTTAAAGTCAGTATAGTTTCTCTGCATATACACCATTAGAAGCTAAAGCACTGAAGAGATGTTTTGAATTAATGCCCTGCCCTGATGGGCTACTGTAAAACCAGGGCTCAATTTTCTAGCATCTATGAGTGATTAGGTGAATTAAATGAGTTACCGTACATGAACTTGTGTTCTTCACTGCCAGCAAATGTTTAAAGTAAAGGATGCAAATGAGCTAGAAGAGGAAAGAAGGGAAATGCGAAGAGAGTGGGTCGTGGTCTTTATAGAAGGACCGTGAAGATTCTGTTAAGGAAACACTGCGTGTATAGATCCACTCCTTGTAGGGATGAGTGTAGATAAGCATGGCTAGTCTACACAGTCCATTGAGAATTGCCTTTACGACCCTCACCGGCACCACTCAGTAGATGCTCAGGTACTGCTTATAAAACATTACTTGCGTATAGACCACATACAACATCGTACATACTACATCAGCTAAAGTGTGTTTATAGTACCACAATGCAGATGATATGTGAATAGGGACTAGACTATCTTTGTAAATGGATAATCACAAAAGGAAAAATAATAGATCTTCTTGTGTTCAATACAGAGGAAACAGTGGTGGGTGGTGGGTTAACAACATAGTAGATAAGATGCAGAATGATACTGAGAGGATGGTGTTCATCAGACACTAAGAATTTGGAAAGTAATGGATGCTGTGCATCTGTGTACACGCATGCACCACAACATCTGGGGGTACTTCAACTAGTCATTGGTGCACTGAAAACTTAAGCTTGGCTTTTGAAATATTCTGCTTCTATTCAAGTTTGTTAAGTGTACAAATGTGAATTCCATGGCTACACAAGGAAGACAAAACCCAGTAATTGCTTAAACTCATGACAAATAAATAGAGGGTTATGGAAAAATCCCAAATTATGGTGAACCACAGCTGACTGGGGTTTAGCTTTACATTGGTAAAACATTGCCGTGGGGTCATTAGTTACGTTCAGTGTTGTGGGAATTTAGCCATCAATATATAAAGGTTCCTTTCTGGGCTTCGGGGTTCATAAATTCTATTTCTGCTATATTCAGTTGCTCACGTTCTTCTTCTTTTTTTTTTTTTCTTTTTTACCTGTTTTCCAGTCATGTTTATTCCCTCATATTCTCTGCCTGCTTGGCCAGCCTGTCTGCCTCCAAGGCCTCTGCCAGTCTCTTCCTGGCTCTCTTCACCTTCCTAGTCTGTCTCTGGATGTCCGCAGCAGTTAAGTTTTGCATGGATGGAGGTAGTAACAAGTGAAGAGGCATTGGCAACGTTACCCCTTGACTGGAGAAAGATGCTGACAACCGAAGAGCCACTTCTTCAGTGTTTTCCGAGCATGGGGGCTGGACAGAGGTGACTTCTCCAGGAGTGAGCTGATCCTTGACATCACTTTGGTTGTTGGCTTCATTCTGCATTCGCAATGCAATTCTTTCTACAGGGTTTGCAAGCTCCAATGGACATGATAGATCCCCTTTACTGTCTCCAACTTGTTTCTGTACTCTTTTCAGTGCACAGAGCTGCTGGGGCTTCTTCAGATTCACTTCCTCTCCCGTGTACCTGGTTTGATTCTCAGGATATTTTGTTATTATGGTCACAGGCTTTGGGAAGATGCAACTGGTCAACCTCACAGGATCCCTGGCAGTAACACGGTGTCTGTGTTTGGCCTTCACCTTTCTCTTGGCAACCTTGGTCTTCCTTCTCTTCTGGAATTTGTTGGGTATCATACTTCTTGTGAATCTTTCTATGAAAGGCTGGCTTGAAACTGAGTTTCCTGAAGGACCCTCCATGGTTGCAGACTCCATCCTAAAGGCTCCACCAGAGATGCAGACAAGGCTTGAATTGCTGGAAATGGTAGTGTCTTTCTCACTTAATCCTCAGTCTGTAGTCCAATTTCCCAATAACTGTCAACTGTGATTTGGAATCTAGTAGTTGTTCAGTCCCACGAGGCCAGTTGTTCCAGCAGGTCTTCTGTAGAAGCAGGATCCAAACCTCGTGCTGGCAAGTCCGTGCAAGTGGTGAATAAGAGTTGCTCACGTTCTTTTTAATTCTGGAAGGTCTCTATAATTGGAATCTCCAGGAAAACATGAGTAAGGGGTCTAAGGGTAATGCCACATTTAATTCTGTAGTAAGCAACATGTTCAGCAGCAAGTTGAATCTAAGAATACTTTTATTCTTCAAGAATCAAAACTTAAAATAATAACAACTGGAAAGATACTTGAGTTTTAGAAAGTTAATTCCCCAGTCATGTCCAGGTTGAACATTCAGATCAATAAAATTGCAGATGGGCAAAGGAGTTCACAGAAACAATGTTCCTTTTTCATATTGTAGATGTGACTAGAGCAGATATTTTGACTAATCTTAAAAAATAAAATCTGACTCACACTTGATTAGTGGCTACTGACCACATGCACAGGCTTGATGAAACATTGTTCCAAAACTAAAGGCAGCTGCAAAAAGTAGAAAATAAGACCTTAGAAATTTACCCTTCAATGTCACAGAATTGGTCATCAAATTTTTTCTTAGATGAGATACTCATGGTAGCTAATTTTTCTCTTACCCATTGGCTTTTTCACATGCTTGTGATATTCAAAATCAGCAGATTTTCTTACTTGTGGCCTCTGGTAATATTCAAAAACAGTGATTTTAAAATAAAATACTAGTCATGTGAAATGCTATTACTTGTTTTCACTATAAAATTAATATATTCCAATTCTGGGGAGCAGAAATAGCCAAGTAGAGATAAATATGATCTTAAATGAAAAAACAGCAACTCATACCCCATTGCTTAACACAAACAGCATGAGGGGATCTTAAAGCTGGAGTTGTGTTACAGAGCAGAGCATGGATCCAACATGTCTGAGGGCCTCGCTTAGATCCCCAGCACCACAAATATGGCAGGACTTTGTACACCAAAGCCACAGACATTTCAAATAAACAGTAATGTGCCTCACGGTCATAAAAAGCAAGACGGGCCAAATCCTGAATGAGTAAAATGAAAAAATCCAAATAAAAATCAGAGTCAAAATAAACATAATCAAAGGTAAAATAAAAATAACAGAACCTTGCTGAAATAAAAGTTGGTTTTTGAAAAAGAAAATCAAATGGACAACTCTCAGCCAAACAAGCAGCATAAACAGAGCGAAACTTCAAAATTAGATATGGAACAACAGGAATTTCAACTTCTATCAAAGATATGCCAAAACTCAGAAGAAACCACCAAACATTTATACCCCAGTAAAGGTTGAAGTAATAATGAAAAATCTGCCATCAAAGAAAAGTTTCATATCCAGTACACTCACAACTGCTTCACAATACATTACAGAAGAACTATAACAGATTGTTCAAATGAAGACCAAAGGAAGGCATCTTGCTATGCTATTGCTACAATGTAATAATCTTGCTCTTTTCAAATGTGATAAAGATACACATGAAAATTGTATATCAGTATCCCTGATAAACATAAATGCAAACCCTCTCAAAAACTGTTAGAAAATTAGAAGTAAGAGTACATCAGGTAGTGGTCATTTATATTGTGAAACATTTGCTGGACATTACAACATCATTGCACATATGAAACCACATGAGCTGTCAATGCGTTCGCAAGACCTGCGCAAGATTAAACCAACCCAAATCTGAATGTGGATGTGAGAGAGGCTATGATATCTCATATGTAGCTAGGAAGGGATGTGGACTCTGTGAGGCTATCCATGCTCCAGTAGATGCTTCCACATCTAAGTACATATGTGCACCAGTAAGTAGACTCAGCTGGTTTAAAGGGAGAGAATCCACAAAGTTTAAAAAAAAAAAAAAAAAAAAAAAAAAAACATGACATATGAGGGCTTGCAGGGTTTAATGGGAATGGAAAGAAACAGAATTGGAGTTATCTAAAAGTGATCTATATGTGTATAAATGCTAAAAACAAAACAAAACAAAACAAAAAAACCCTTGTACTCCATGCTCATTTATTCCACTCATGGAGAAATAGCTCAGCATTCAAAAAATCAGAAATTTACTTAAAATGCAATGAACTACAAAACCCATGAAATCATAGTAGTAAATTAAAAACATCAAACATACTTTCAAGACAAGTAAATAAATAAATACACAAGTCTTTCAATAAATTTGTTATACAAACAATATACTTCCGCACGATTAATGCTGCACATGACAAAAATCACAGCCAATGTCATCTGGAATGGGAAAAGTTTGGAAACAATATCCCTTTCTCAATCTAGATTACATTTTCTTTATGATCTAGATTAAGAAAACCAATCCACTTCTACCATCCCTATTTACTGTATTGTTGAATATCTTAGTAAGAACAACCAGGTCAATTTACTTGTTTTCTTTGTTTTTCAAGACAGGGTTTCTCTGTGTAGCCCTTGATAGCTTAGAACTCACTCTGTAGACCAGGCTGACCTCGAATGCACAGAGATCCATCTGCCTCTGCCTCTGCCTCCTGAATACTACCCTTAAACAAATGTGCCACCAATGTCAAGATAGGCCAATTAGTTTTTTAATAGTCAAATAGTAAAAACAGGGGCTCAAATTAAGTCTATTATCAGATAATAAAAAAATTCTAAGAACCCCACCAAAAGAATTTAGAACGAAAAATATTGTACCAAATCACAAAATAATTAGCATTTTAAATGTTAATACATTAGCTATGCACAATAAAGAATTTTATTATGACATCTCAATATATGCACATAAAATATTTCATACTCAAACTTTCCCCATTATATTTTTTGTTTAAAACACTCTCTTTACTATCCTTATAATTGCCCTGTGTTTGTATGTGTATGTGTGTGTGTGTGTGTGTGTCTGTGTGTGTGTCTGTGTGTGTGTGTGTGTGTATGTGTTTGTGTGTGTGTGTCATGGGGGGAAGGGAGAGAGGGAGGTTCAATGAGTTTTTAACTAGAATTGTTTTTGGATCATTGGTGATACTTTTTTATTTTTAAACAATCCCTGCCTACATAACTGAAGAAAAGTCTTTTGCTTTTCAATCTACCACTACCTGTGTGTAAATCTTTAGTCATGGATAGTAACCAACAAACTCATGTGAATGCTATTTGTCAATATAGAGTGAAAATGAAGAGATATAAAATACAGATTTTACATCTCAGCTGTAATCTCAACTGAACAAATATTCTAGATATCTTTTTCAGTGTATTTTTGCTGCTATACTAAAATGCTGTACATATTCTAGGTATCTTATAAGCAACCAAATTTATTTCTTTAAGTTCTGAAAAATGGAAGATTCGGTATTAGCAGATCCAGTGTCTTCTAGGGTTTAAAAATCCATGAAGCCTATTTTCACTCTTTATGGTGGAAAGTTGAAGTGAATTCTCTGTGGCCTTTTGTTATAAAGATACTAACCTATTACGTGTGTGTCACATCCTTATCTTCTTCCAGTTTCCTGATATTTTACCTCTCAGCACCATAAATAGAGGGAAATGCTATAATATGTACAATTTATGGAGGAAGGAAACAATCATTGTTCATATCCCTGACAAACATTGAACATATATGTATTACCCAAAATATTATTCAGTTTTGTGAACACACTAGAAGAAGCAAGACTTATTTGTGCCTAATCTCATCACCTCAAAAGGTATCTTACTAATAAGTAAGCTGAGTAACTTACCTCATAGAAAATCCACTGCATGTTGCAGTAAATATTAAAAAATATAAAAGGTTTATCTCTTTTCTGGTCCTGAGGTCTCACTCCTCAGGCCTGACCCTGATACGGAGCCGCGAGCACCTCTGGAGCCCAGTCTGAGCCGCCACCACAGCCCAACTTGTCTGAGCAACTCCCTTCCCTGGCGGTTTACTACCACCTGTTCTCTGCTTCTGTCCTGGGGTGTTTCTGTACCCCCAAAATTCCACAAACATAATTCTACATCCCAATAACTTTTTATACAGGTTTTTGTATCCAACTTTCAATCCACAAACCATCTACACAACAAGATTGCATCAAATAGACAAAGATGCAAACTGCCTTTTTATGTGAGATACTAGACCTGTAAAATCCTTAATGTTCATAGCTATTTAACACCAATCAATCCCACCTGGGTCTAGCTGGTCCTTGGGAATCTCCAGGTTGCCACAATCTTACCTCTCTGTCTGACCTTGTCTGACCTCCTCTGACCTCCTCTGATCTCTCCACCCTCTCTACTTCCTTTGCCCCACCCAGTCACTGGCTTTCCTTTATTTTACTAATTAAAATGGGAAGGTTCAGTTAGAGTCAGGGGACTAGGCAGCCCTTCTTGGGGAAGTGGAATTAACATTAAAATACTAACAGCTTCAGGACAATCTACAATCAAATACATAGTTAGTTACTCTAAGAATTAGTTATGGCTAAAGAAAAATAATTCACCATTCATCTATAAACTGGTATATCTTCAGCCATCTAATCTGAAATGTCAATGTTCTCTACTTATTATGATCAGGTAATATTTACTGCTGGAGTCAGCTCTAATTCCTTTTCAAAAAAGTATTCTTGAACCTCAGATACATTTTTTTTTTAAAAGGAGGAATTATTTGACTCATCTATTATTTAATTGAAATTTTTTTCTTTTACAGTTTCATATGTGTATATTTTGTACACCAACAATTTTAATCCCTTACCTTGCTATGCCTGTGTACCAGCCCCACAAATATCTCTTGCAAGTTCAAGTCTGTTCATTTTGTTTTGTGACCCACCAATACCAAGCAGAGTTTTAATGAGCTCCCTATAGCTGTTTTCTTCAAAAAAAGGGTGTGGCATCATTTTGGTGAACAAAGTAGGAAAGCAAATAATAGTTTTTGAAAATATGACAGATATTTGTATATGTTAGAAGCATCATAGTTCTATTCCTCCTGACAAGTGTATGAAAGCCATGCTACCCTCTAATGGGTTTGGTTACTTTCCCCTGAAAATCTGAAGTGTATTTTCTACAAAATAATTGCACTGTGAGGGTGGCTGTAAATATTTTAATTAATCTACAAGGATGTTGTTTTGCTTCCTTGTGACTAACCAGGCTAACCAACTCTAAGGATGTCTGGTTGTCTTCCTGAAAACAAGACCAATTTTGTTGTCTCAGAAAGCATGCTAGTTTTTAGAGTTGTCTTGCACATAAGCAACAAGACCAGTACCTTTCTCCTTAAGTTATTAATTTTACAGTCTTTTCTATCATTAAAATGTCCATAAAATGTGGAAAATATTTATGACATTTGCTTATTCAGTAAAAAAAATAGCTGCTTCATAATTGAGAGTCTGTTATAGCAATAAGAATGTTGGTTAAATCACTACTGGAATTATTTCCGTTAAAACTCTGTATTCAGTAAGGATAAAGATAATGAGCAGCAATTGAATAATTCTTGATGCCTCACAACCACTTTCCTCAACTTAAGTGACTGCATACAGTGCCAGCATGACTGTGTCCTGAGTACCTTTTTAAATTCTACTGTCACACAGTCATTCCCAGTAGCCTATATCCATTGCCATTGATCATTATGCTGTTTGTGGTATTGTTGGTCCATGTTTGCCTCTACTCTTAAATTCTAGTTTCTGGACATTCATCTGTAACAAGAACCATGCCTTGAATTTCAGTCCCTTAGACTTCTATGATTTATGTTTGCTTACCTTTCCCAAACTTTAGTCCTGGGAGCTAATAAAAGTTATTTAACAATATTCATCTAACCTCAAGCCCTGAGTAAAAGTAAAGCTGCCAAATATTGCTCAAATTGTGTTTGGAATTCTGGTAAGCAAGGAGATTCTCTAAGCATAATTTTTTTAGAGGAGCATCTACTGACCAGGTGCAGGGATTGTGGTTGGAAGCCACCTCCAGTGGCTATCTGGAGATCTGTGGCAGCTGTGCAGTGCTTTCCAGATAGGGTTATATCCTTCCTGAATCAGTGAACATACTAGGGTGATCTGCCAAATAAAAGGTCAAGTATAAAGAACAACTTTGCTGAACAGTGTATTTTTATCGTATTTTTTGAGGAGAGAGAGTCTTATTTACATTTCTGTGACTATGGTGAAATGTCATGGCCATGGGAACTTAAAGAGGACAGGGTTTATTTGGGCTTATTATTTCAGAACCGTAGAATGCATAACGGCAGAAACAGAATGGCAGCAGGTGACAGACATGTTAGCTGAAGCTAGAAGTTTAGTGTTAGGGGCTTATATTTTGAACCACAGCCTAGAAGAGGAGAGAACCTACTAAATATTGGGGTGGGTTTTTTTAAACTCTCAGACCACAATACCAATGACTATTTTTCTAACAATACAACACCTTCTTATTCTTTCCAAACAGATTTACCAACTGAAACCCATGTGTTCAAATGCCCAAGACTATAGGAAACATCTCATTCAAACTACCATAACTTCTGAAGATTTTATTATCTGTAACCATTCATTTTTTTTCTGTCTACCCCATTCTTATTTTTTATCTTTACCTTCACAAGTGTTAAACTTCAGTCTATAGCTTACATGTCAAACATCTTATCAACTTTTACCACAGCATTTGACACCTAGTAACATTTTTCTCTTAAAACACTTAATTTATTCAGCATCTCAAATCTTCTCATAAATGACTAAAAGCTCACCATCAACCTTCACTTATTTCTAATATGGGACAGTAATTGTCTGTTAGTTACTTGTAACTGTTTTAGGGTAATGATACAAATACAGGAGAGGTAATAGAAGGGTCAAACTTGGTGTATTAATCCCATTGGAATAGTTAAGCCTATGTGACAAAGAACACTGTCATAGGGTCCTAGGTGGTGGCAATAGAAGGAAGCTCTGGATCAGAGCATTCAGATATAGGTGCCTTGATACATATGTATATGTATATGTATATGTCTATGTCTATGTCTATGTCTATGTCTATGTCTATGTCTATGTCTATGTATATATGTATATGTATATGTATGCCTTGATATATATGTTACACACACACACATATATATATATATATATATATATATATATATATATATATATATATAAAATGTGTGTGTGCATTTGTCTGTATATCTGTATATATGTATATGTGTATATATGTATATATATGTGTATATTAGATTAGATTATTAGATGTGGGACTGGTAGAAGACTGGAATCAGCCTAGAAAGATAAACCAGCACTATAGATGCATAACAATATTGCTTATGAGGTATTCATACATGCATACATCTCTTTCTCTTCAGAACTTCCTTTTAGGTATACAATTTATACACTTAGACCAGTAAGCATGATACTAAAAATAAGACCTGGAATAATCAAAGAGGGCTAGAGAAGACGAATCTTTTGCACCTTGGGCTTTGATAAGAATTAAGAATATTTGATAAGCAGAACCAGTGAAGCACATGTTCCATCCTTTTCTCTGTCCTACTATCCTTTTCATCTGTGAACTTTGACTGAGGTGTCAAGAGAAGATAAATTAAATAGCACGATGCCCACCACTATTTCATTTGGCTTGATTTTCCCTGGAAGTGGGATGAAAACACTGAGACATAAAGACATGAGTTTATGAGTACAGAATATATGTGGTACCCAGCGACTTCAGCTCTGATAGACCAGAGTATTGGCTCTGTGCCAAAAAAAAAAAACAATCCACAGACAGAATTAAAAAAAAAATGGAGAAAGATGAGGCTGGTGCAAAGGCTTTAACAGAAGATGGCAGAGCAAATAACAGAATTTTTTCTTTGAGTTTTCTCCTGAAAATCTTACCCTCCCTGTTATGGGTCCTAAATCTACCTAGACTACTTCCTACGGGAAGTATCTCAAAACTTGAAATCACACTCTAAAATGTCATTTCACTGAATCAGAAATGTGACCCAATTGCTTTGGCCATGGCGTAGATTCCAAGTCTTTCAAACACTATAATGAGCCCATTTTCTCCAGGCTTGAATGGGTATCTCAGAAACATTTATGAATGAATGTATTAATAGAGGATACCTGGAACAGTGACTTTAGTCTAGAACTCTGTTGGACAGAAATATGCCGTGGCTCTAAAATAAATTCAATATTTCAAGAACATAAATATAAATCTTGGAAATTTAAAATGTATGGCTGTGAGTTCAAGAGCACTGGCCTTGGTATGCTATAGAACAGCCTATGACAATTTTTTTTTACATTTCAGAAGTAAGCATCGTAGACATGTTACAACATAAAGGAATCTTTTTATCACTGTTCCAGTCTTATAGAAGGTCAGAGATTTCTGTTTTTAAAATGAGTATGATACAGCCAACGAGGAAATTCTTGTTCTCAGACTAAAATGCAAGTAACTAAAAACAAAACAAAACAAAACCAAAAACAGACAAAGAAACAAAAGCTAGAATTTATTGCATTTTCCTGGTAGGAAGTAGAGAAAGCTGTGAATAATAGATGGCTAAGACAGAGAGGAAACAAGTTAGAAAGGTCATGTTTTTGATAACTTCTCTAAATTAAACAAGATAGCAAAGAGTCTTCTGTCAGAATGAACAGTGACATAGCAGGAAATTGTAGCACATATATGTAGTCCTAGCACATAGAGGACCATGTGAGTGAATGATTAAAGACATGTTTGAGCTACAAAGTGAGTTCCTGGTCTATATGGGCAACCTGATTTTGATACACACACACACACACACACACGCACACACACACACAAACACACCACAATTTTTTTCCTCTGTCTCAATCGCTTTCTTCTCTTTGTCCCTCTGTCTCACACATGCAAAATTAAAAAGTATAATAAAAACTTAAAAAACAATAAAAAAAGAATACAGGCCAATGATTAAGAGACACAGTTAAAAAAATAGATGCACTGCACAAAGGAGCTAATGATAAATTGCCTAGGTTCAAGCAAATGTACTGTGTTCAAGGTTCAAAGCCATGCTGGCAGAGTGATTCTAATCCACTTCCTAACATAACCTGAAAGTACACTATTTATCATTCTTATCTTATTCATGTTGAATGGGCACATATTGAGAATCTCCGAGTTCCAAGTTTAAATTCATTGTGGTGTAAATTTAATTATTCTATATGTTCTCAAGAAACTCAAAGGGAGACTTTGTTGGTGGTGATGAAGAAGATCTATTCTATACTGGAAACACCCAGGAAAGCTATAATAGTATGTCACCATCAGAAGGAAAGTGTCAGAAGTCAACATTAATCCAGACTAACCTGTTGGGTACAAATCTTGCATACCATATACTCAGATGCCATACCAGCAAGTAAACGTGGAGATGCCCCACTGGAAGAGACCTGAAAGCTTGATGAGTGTTTGATGTCAGGGAAAAGGTAATGAGTTATGAGCAGCAGACACATATCCTGGAATAGGATGAGTAGGCTATCAAGCCTCAGTATCTTACTTTACAAGCTAGATTTAAAAAGAAACCATAAAAACTATTAAATGCATGGCAAAGCAGGAAGAGCTATATTGTCTTGAGCCTATTTGGAGGAAAGATGTATTGTTTTAATTTCAGAATGTTTCTAGTGGTAGATGGCACTAAATGATTAAGATGTCAAGATTCCCTAAATGTTTCAGTCAGATAGTTGTTTTATGTTTCTCTGAAATCATTTTGTTTGTAGGTAGGAATAGATCAACATTGGAAGTTTTTATACTGGCACCAGATCAGATTATCTCTGCACACTCAACTGTGTAGTAAGTAATGTCTCTTTAACACATGTTAAAAACATTCATCTTGGAAGATAGAAACACAGGATTTCCTGGAAACTAAATGCATGTACTTATAGTAAACCCATTAGTAAAATGAGTAATGTGACCACAAGCACTGACTGATGGAAATATTAATATTGTGTTTTGATTGTTAGATGAAAATACGGCAGAATATTGAAACTTAAGAACACCACATCAATCACTGGGGAATTTTGTTGGAAACTGATTCTTTGAGACTTCTTCTGCCTGAAAAAAATCAGTGAAGAGTCAGAAAATGACATGGCATCTGTGTCAGAAAAGAATGGAACTTGTTAGTACTTAATGTACCAGAGGCATGCAAAGCTAAGTCTCTGTCATTATGAATTAGTCATTTTCCAAGGAGTTTAAACCTGGAAGATCACAATGATTTCACCTCTAAAGTTAACATCTGGTAAGGTTCCAATGTCACCAAAGAGAAGAACAGAAGATTCTGTATGTTATGCTTCAAAGATCACCAAGACAACACCGCTTCAGTCCTCTTGAGCTCTTATTCATTCTCTATTCATCATCCCACCTAGAAGCCTGAGTAGCAGTGGTTTTTAAATGTATGCCAACAATATGGATTTTAGAGACCTAAAGAGATCATGACTGGGGGCATAGTTAAGTGAGTAAAAGAAATAACTGATTAAAAAAGCTGACAGACTTAATATAGAAACATTGCTACTGCTAAGGATTGGCTGGATTAAAGGCTTTCCCTGAGGCCAGGATGTTCAGAAAAGAAACATTGTACCATCTTACAACCAGGAGTAAGATAGATGAACCAATAACAGGCTGGGGCCAGGGCTTTAGGAACTTTTCCTTGAGATGTAGATATTTGAAGAAGGAACTCACTTCCTTCTCTAAAACTGGGAATATGCTTGACAGAGCTGCTCATGGCCAAAGTCCAGGGCCTATGGGGAGCTGGGCTTCAGATATAGAGAACCCAACTTCCCATTTTACTGGGCTATACTTATGAGTCCTAGGACCACTCTGTGTTCAGTCTGCAATACTCTTGAGACACCTCGTGTTCCTCCTGAGTAACATTGCTTGACTGGCTCCTGTCTGACTTTACCCCCATTGAATGATAGCCTTTGTAGAGTTGTTCAGTTTCTCCCCTGAAAACAGTATATAAGATGTCACGTTTCTTAAGAAGCTTGCTTCACCTAAAGACATAGCTTATGCAAGACCTTCAGATAACAGCTTTCTGTCTTCTCTGTCTTTTCATTCCAATGGCCTCATTTCACAAAGGACTGGGTCACTGAAGAATGACTTACTGGTCAAGGTCAACTACATAAACAAGCCAGAGGAATAGAGGAAAACTAGAGAGTGGAAAGAAAGCGTAACTGATACAGTGACAAGTTTCTGTAGATAAGAGCCCCTGGGGTGCTCTCCACAGCTGCACTGACTGGGCATGGAAGAAGCACAGCTCCATTTGTACATAACAATGCAGAAGGGATGGTAGGTTGGGCTTGTCATTAATTGCCAACTCACCATCCATGTGACTACAGACTCCTTCTAATGGACACGGTTCTAAGGAACAAGTAGCATAGCTTTGATATTTTCTCCCCAGTGTTTGGATAAGAATATTTACGTCTCTAGCCTATTTCATGGCTTGACAAACATTATTTTTAATGATCAAACAGTAAACATTTTCGGATAAGGAGTCATTCAGCTGCTTGTGGCAGCTACCATGACACCTGCCTTGGTGACAGAACATGTAGCTTAGCTTTGGACCAGACCTCTATGGAACTGGGAACTGAGTGCAAATGTGTTAAGGATCTGTGTGTAATTCCACTGTCACATTACAGAAATATGGCAAGATGCTACCAGAAATTGTGAAGAAATTGGGGCATGCTTACCACTCAGCTGATGATAGCACATTGTTTGAAGGTAACCTGAACTATCCAGGCAGATATAGCACACGACTGACACTGTGTCTATTTCAAAAAAAAGGTCGACACCATACCTTCTTTTAATGTAAACAAATACCAATATATTTCAATATTATGTAACTTAATTCTCCTTTATTTCTTGCTATGCTTGCCACAGTCTAAGTAAAGATGTAAAGTAGTTTTTATTTTGAAAAATATGTTTTTCGGTCAGTGCTTTGCATGTTAGGTTTTAAGGTTTTGATTTCTCTCTCTCTCTCTCTCTCTCTCTCTCTCTCTCTCTCTCTCTCTCTCTCTCTCTGTGTGTGTGTGTGTGTGTGTGTGTGTGTGTGTGTGTGTGTGTGTGTGTGCCATTTCACTATTAAAACTTTGAGTATTGTTGGGGTGGGTTCTTAAATGCAGACAGAATGCCTTGGAAGGAAGAATACTAGTTTATAATCTTTCCATCCCACATATCTTCATTTCAGCAGAAGCCATATGCTGTGTGCTAAATATTGTCAAAATGCACAGATTTCACATGACATTTCATTCGAATTGTTAGTAAAATGTTAAATAATATTTATTGAGTTGTTACTAAGTGGGATTGTCTTGATCAGGAAGGAAGTTTGTTGTGTTTACCATGGTAGTTTTCTCAATAAATGTAACTATCTAATCATCTGTTGGACATGTCAGGCTGCACTAATGGTCGTTTTTTGGCTTATGTGATAAAATAATTTTAGAAAGATATAATAGAATTTCTGAGTGACACAAAATTATTCACTAATGAATGTCAGTATATTTTAGACACTCTATAGTAATAAACAGTTATCTAATATATTCTGAATGTCATTTATGTTCAAAACCTAAGTCTGGAAAGAAAAGTGCTTTTCTTTATATTTCACAGTATAAGCCGGTCTTCCTATTTGTTGAAATATTTTTTCTACCGTGAATATCATTAGTAGAGGAGAAACCCTATTCTTTGTGGGAAATGTCGATTTCAGATCTCACCATGTCTGTGTTGACAAAACTGTTTTGAAATGTGCTATTTGATAGTGTGTGCATTTCTGGAACTATGAGGGTCCATGTGGTAGGTTGGTGTGCATCCTGATAAACTGTCACCAGTCTACTGTTTTTTGTTTGTTTGATTTTTGTTTTGGTTGTTGCATAGGTGTGATGGATTGGATCTCAGAGGTTTGATGCTTCTGTCTGTATGCATTTCCTGTACTGTTTCCCTGAAGCATCCACTGAAAATGAACACTCACAACTTTACAAGAACAGGAGTTCCAAACTAAAAACATGAGAACCTACCTCTGTCTCTCCAGGTTATGTTTTTGTTTTTACAAAAATAAAAAAAATACAACCTTTAATGACAATTAAAACAGAGAATTTGGGGTAACTATAGGTTACAATTGACAGCAGTTCATGCTAGAGATCTTTCCATTCTAGTTGATAGTTTTGCTTTATGCACTGGTGGCTGAGGGTCCAACATTAAAGATGCTACATACACAGGAACAGGACTTGTACAGACACTGCTAAAACCTTAACATTTGCCATGCAGAGTTTCTTGAAGTATTCAGATATTAATTCTCTTTATCAAGATATTTACCTAGGGTTATCACCAATAAAGCACCACTAGAAATTGTAAAGCTAGGTGGGCAAGTTCATTTCTTTAGAGACATTCATTTGCTTTCACCATGTTTTGTGAGAAAAAAATATTTTCAAAAAAATTGTTGAAACCTATGACTTCCATTGACAGGAAGTAGGAAAAATAGCAACTTTATAAATCACTGAAGTCGATGAAGTTTCCCGATGTGAATTTGTAACGTGTCTCATTTTTCCTACATTAAAAATTGCATTGTTTATGAAAAATTTATTTGAAATATTTTGAAAATTCTCATTATACAGTGACATTTTAGTCATACTAATTAATGAAAACACACCCTATCAATTAATTAATTACAAATAACCTTGTTGGTTCAGTCCTTGTAAGTTATAATTGATTATATCTATTATTATATTCATACATATAGATACAGATCAATATATTATCATTTAATAAATTACTATATGACTTTGATAAATGCTGCTGAATTATATTTACATATAAAATATTTTTAATACATAAATTAAAATACAATATATAATTAAAGATAATTATACAACATTCATTAAGGTCATATACTAGCTGTATATAATTATAATATATAAAATATATAATACCAGTATCTATGTATATGTAAATATATATTAATAACAGTATATGTTCATATATACATACCACATATAAATAATACATATTTGCATGAATATATCATATACACATGTGTGCACATGTACACTTACATGCCTACTTATGCTATGTATAATTTTTCTGGTGTGACTGCACAGCCTATTCTCTAGGCTGATATAAAACTCAAATAACTTCAATGGATAGACTTTTTCACTGCGGTACTGGCTAGTATTTTTTTTTTCAGACATGATTAACTGAAAAGGAAAGTTTAAATAAGAGGAAACTTCTGGAAGCCATGGCCCTGGAACATGAGAAAAACTAAGTGAATGTCATGTAGTAATTTCGATTTCACAAGGTTCAGTGAGCCCCAGAGTAGTAATTCATGTTTAACTCATATGATAAATGATAAGTGAAAGTTAGGTGAAAAATTTTCCCACTATTTATGCAGTGAAGCTTCCCAAGATTAAAAGAAAAGTACTTTTGCAGTGGAAGGCAGTTTTTAATTCTTCACTGCTGAGTGGGAAATATTCATAGATTTAATAACATGTTCTCAGGGATAGAATAATATTTCCTTAAGACAATATATAGGTGGCACAGGGGGAAATTTCCTAAGCAGAACTTCAGTGACTCAGACTCTAAGATCAACAATTGATAAATCAGAATTAATGTAACTGAAAAGTTTCTGTAAGTCAAAAAGCACAGCCAATAGGGCAAATCAACTTGCAGATTGGGAAATTTTATTTTTGCCAACCCCACATTGGATGAAGTTTAATATCCAAAATATATAAAGAACTCAAGAAGCTAACCTCCAAAAAACCCAAATAACTCAATTAAAAAATGGGGTACAGAGCTAACCAGAGATTTCACAACAGAGGAATCTCTAATGGCTGAGAAGCACTTAAATAAATGTTCAAAGTCCTTAGTTATTAGGGAAATGCAAATTAAAACAAAACTGCAATTCAACCTTACACTGAATGGCTAAGATCAAAATTACAGACAACAATGGATGCTGGAGAAGATGTGGAGAAAAAGGAACACTCCTCCATTGTTGGTGGGATTGCAAACTAATACATCCACTATGGATATCATTCTTGCTGTTTCTCAGAAAATAAATTGGAAATAGACATACCTGAAGACCCAGCTATACCACTCTTGGACATATATCCAAATGATGCCCCACCCTACTAGAAAGTTTTATTATTTTTATGGATTTATTATGAGATCCTATTTTACCCCCAGATATGATAAAAATCTTATTAGAAAAAATGGTATTGTGGCACATGAAGTTGTTAGTATTCCATCCCTTAAAAACACAGAGCCCAGGGAAGTCTTATGATCGAAACAAACAAGACCAATTCTCACTCTCTCCCAGTTTTAATTGCTTTTATGTAGAGACATTTTAATATTTTAATCCAGCAGCATGGCTGCTCTGATTGTATCTAAAGACCTTCTAGGTCTGTGTGATCTTGCTAGAATGCACACATGCCCCTAGTGTATACCTATAATTCCAAACAAAAAATGTTGAATTGAGGGTCAAAGTGATGAATCAGAGAAAAAATTGACAGAATGAGTCAGAAATAGGATATGACCAACTCACAGGAGATCTATTTAAGAACAGCACAGGGAAAGTGAAAGAAGTCAGTCAGTTATGAGTCAGAGCAATAAGTGCCTTGCAGTGGAGTTCCTCCAAGGGTTCGTGCAGTTCAGTGCAGGCCACCAGAGGCAGTTGAAGGCAGAGAGCAAAAGGAAGCCAGAAGATTAGAATAAATTGTCAGAGTGTTTTGAGGATAATCAGAGCAAATCAGTGAGAATCCGAGAGAAGCCCGATTGAATCTGACAGCTTAGAGAGTTTGAACAAGAACAACTGAGTTGAAGCAGCAAGCCAGAGTTCAAAATGAACTAGACCACGTAAGCTCATTAAGCAGTAAGCCTCCAAGATGACATTTACAACATGTGAATAAAAGTTACTTTTACAATCATAGTTTTTTGTCTAAGGTTGATATTTCATGAGTTTTACCCCTTCCATGTCAGCATGCTGACTGCTGTCATCCCTGCCCACAACTTGTTTAGGCAGACATGCTGATGATACTTCTTTGACATTTCTATAAGTCAAAATCATGAGAAATGATTAGTGTTAAAATAATATACACACAAGTAATAGTGCATGAATGGATGTGTGTGTGTGTGTGTGTGTGTGTGTGTGTGTGTGTGTGTTGGCCTTTTAAAAGGTCATAAACTTTAGAGAGATAACAAGGGGTAAATTGAAGGGTTGGAGGGGGGAATGATATAGTTACATTTTAATTTCAAAAGAAAATTAAAAGGTTGACCTCAAGACTCCAGAAGAAAATTACAAAAAGGAATTGTATTTAAAAGATGACAATGGGAGTGGGAGGGAAGGCTCGGTGTTTAATAGCATTCTGTGCTCTTCCAGAGAACCTATATTCAATTCCAGAATTTACTTATTTACTTGGTATCTCACACCTCTAGCCCCAGGGGATCCAATGTTTCCTTGTGACCTCTTTAGAAATGAATCACGGACATGGTATATAGACACACATGCAGACAAAACACGCATATACAGAAAATAAAAGGTCAAACTGACAACAAAAATCTACCTCAACACAGACACACAAACCATGACACCATGTGTCTTGATTAGACTCCAGTGGGCTTTCACAGTTTGTTTCCTCCAAGTTGCCTTCCTGTCTTACATTTGTGTGGCTCAAATTATTGGTCAAGTTCCAAGTCTTATGGATTTTGTATAGTTACTTAGCTTTTTTGTACATAGAAAGTGCAAGTTACTTTCAGGAGAAAAAAATTTAAAAGCCCCCATTAAATAAATGAACACATGTATGATTATAGCCATGCTGGTACCAGGACGGTGGCAAGGGAAACTACTTAGGAAATATTTTCCAGAACTCCTCATTTTGTTCTTCATATTTCTGACCATTTGACTTGTTTTGGTCATTTCACCTGATAGACAAAGCAGGTCTGGAACCCATGGTGTTTCTCCGGCCTCAGCCTGTGCTGAGTTTACAGGTGTTCACCACTATTTTTGTCTTTCCCATTTTAACTTGGGCCTATGACCTTTAAATGTAGATACATTAATTCCTTTAAAAATGGTCAGTGTAGTTTGATTTGCCTCCAAAGAATGTGAACATATTTCATAGTGCACTTGACATCTCAAATACATTAGTCCTTTCTCTCTACACAGTGTGAAATGACGATGCAGACAAACCATCTTAAGTCTTCTCTCTTGGTTCCATTTAACAGACCCATTCCCGTGGAACCTAATGTCCGCAGGCATATCCCTCTCAGCATACGTGTCTAAACCCTTGACCCTGGCATCAAGACTCATGGGGATGCTGAGTTCTGTTGGGAGAACCCCTCTTTCTGTGTTTTATTAATTTCCTCTGCTTCCCTTCTTGGATTTGCTGTTCAGATGACATTTTAGATAAGTGAGATTTTTTTTTAAATTTTCCCATTGGTTTTTAAATGTTTTGGACTTTCTTAGCCTTAACTCCTTTTTCCATCTCTCAAAGTTAAATTCCTGGAATTGGTACACAAGAAGTGTTGATTTCTCAAGATGAGTTCTGCAGAACAAACACCTGGTAATCTTTGTCTTTTGTGAGTCCAGAAAGTTCCATAACAGTTCACAGTGCATCTTCAGATTCTGGTTTTGTGCTCTCTTTCTGTTTCTGTCTGTTTCTCTGTCTGTCTCTGTCTCACTATCTCTGTCTCTTGTCTTCTGTCTCTTTCTTTCTCTGCATGTATCTCAATGTCTCTGACTCTGTCTCTCTCTGCTCACACCCTCCTCCCAAATTTTCTAAGTGCTTGAAGTAGAAATCTCCAGGGTTTCTTTGGTGGACTTCAGAACTGCAGACTCATATTAGTTTTTAAGAAGATGAAGGGTAGATGGGAGGGAGGAGAATCCTCATAGAAGCAGGGGGAAGGGGACAGGATGGAGGGAACTGGGAAAGGGGATAATATTTGAAATGTAAATTCATAAACTATAATAAAAAGATTAAAAAAAAACAAAAGAAAGCCTAAAAAATAAATAAAAAGAAGCTGAAGCCATCTAGTCATAGTTATCACTTTGATCCAGCAGCAAGAGAATTACACAACCTGGGACAAGAGCCTCCTCCCTGCCTTACTGTGTGTGCCAGCCTCAGCTCTATTCTGTCTGAGCGCAGCCGACTTTGGCTTTAAGTGAGACAACGATGTCCTCCTTGTCTTAGTCATGCCCCGATAGCTATCTCGGGAAACTTTTGCTGCGTTATCTCCTCTGCACATCTCCTTCATCCCACTGCCACCTCTAACTGAACAATTTCCAGTGTGGTGACTTCTTTTGGTATTTGTGCCATTTCCAGCTCCTGCCACCACAGATATAGTTTCTCTTACCAGAAATATGTCGACTTCATCTTTCTGCCTCCTCCGGCCTCTCTTCTCTTTAAATATTTTCTACTGTGATTGTTATTATCCAAAATATTTATCGTGCCCATATAATTCTCATTACATGTCCTGAACTATTTAATTAAATTATTTTATTTATTTACATTCTAAAAGTTGCCTGCCTTTCTCGTGCCGCCTCCTTGAGTTCTTTAACCCCCCTCTGCCTCTGAGAGGCTTCTCTCCCACCCATCTGCCCCCTGTCTTTCCTATCCCATCTCACCACCACCAGCATCTCTGGGGTATCGTGGTTCCACGGGATTAAGTGCATTCTCTCCCACAGAGGCCATGAAAGGTAGTCCTCTGCAACACATGTGCTAGGGCCACGGACCAGTCCATGTATGCTTTTTGGTTTTTGGCTTAGTCTCTAGGACATCTGAGTGGTCCAGGTAAGCTGACATTGTTGTTCTTTCTATGGGGTTACGAACCCACTCAGCTCCTTCAGTTCTTCTAGCTCTTTTGTAATGGTCCCAGACCTCAGTCCAATGGTTGGCTGCAAGGATCTGCATTTCTCTCATTCAGCTGCTGGCACAGCCTCTCAGAGGACAGCCATGCCAGGCTCCTGTCTCCAAACACAATATTGTATGAGTAATAGTGTCAGGGTTTGGTGTCTGTGCATGAGATGGATCTCAAGTTGGGATGGTCCCTGAGTGGCCTTTTTTTCAGTTTCTGCTCCATTTTTGTCCCTGCATTTCTTTAGACAGGAGCAATTCTGGGTTAACCAGGGTTTAACTTTGTAATGTCTTACGATTGAATTGCACAAAGAACAAACGTAATGTGTGCTTTTTCTGGAACATGTACTGGCCACCAGGCTCTGGCAAACAGCTATCTCTTCCCACCATCAGTTAATAATCAAGGTTCCTTTCATTATTACAGTGTGGCACTGGCCTGCATTTCCACCTTCTGTGTCCCATTGTGTGCCACCAGGCTTTGCTTCATGGGAGAAACACATCTCTATGCAAACCTTAACTTTCCCTTTTATGACTATGAACTGATTACAGCTCTTTTAACTCTAGTTTTTTTTTTTTTAAATTCTTAAACAATAAGTATACCATTTTTTACAATGTAAAAGTGAAATGAAATCAGCTGCTCATTGGAAATGTCTGGACTTTACATGAAACCTTGTTTTGTGGTAAAAAAAATTTCTGTCCTTACTGTCCTTCTTTTTCAGCTTAGATTGTAGATATTTTTGATCTTGGTCCATCCTGTCAATTATGCATTCACAGAGGTCATTATGTGGACCTGTCAAACAACAGCAAAATTATATACACTGCTGAAAAACTGATTGGTTTAAGCTAAATTAGTTCAACATGTAATAATGAATAGATGGTAGCACAGGAGGACTTGGCTACTTGTTACCTCTTGTTACAGAGTGCAAGGTTCTGTTATTGCAAACCATAAATGACTCGAGTGTATGACTACATGCATAAGAAGAGAACCCAAGAACACAAAAATGTGCAGTGACAGTTAACAGAGAAATAAATAAACACATATGGTATTGGATTACTGGCCATCATCTCTTTGTGTATATAAAAATAATTTTTAAAAATTACTGTATTAGAAATAGGACATTGTGTTTTGAAATCTACATTTCAAAACAAAATCATCACATGATAGATTTACTGAGATGATTCAGTTAAGGTAATACACATTGATGGTTCCTTTGCTGTCAATAGAACTAATGGGAGGAGAAAGGGCAAGAAAGAAAGGAAAAAGTCAGGGACAGAGAGGGGGGAGAGGACAGAGAAGAGGGAGAAGAGAGAGCAATCCCAGAATGAAACAGAAAAAATTAACCTCATATGAATGTTGTCTGGAATATATTAGACAAGTAGCAAGTATTTTATAAAGAAGTCACATGTGCTTCACATTCTTTTGAAAGTCTGGTTTCATGATTGATTGGCAAACAGTCTTAATGTCTAGGACGTCTCTCTAGCCCCTACTTCTTTTTCTTGTGATTGTTTTCTTGTTATGCTTTGACTTCTGCCAAAGGGAGGTTTTGTTCTAAGAGTGTCCCATAACAGATAGAGTATGATGTACCTCCTAAAACCCCTGTAGTTCTGACTACTACAGAGAGGTCTGTGAAGGGCCTCATTTGTTCCTTCCAAAACCAAGTGACAACTGCAGAAAGGTCTTCTTGCTCTTTGTGCAAGTATTTGTAAGGAGAGAAATACCAAATTCAAACCCTAGTTAAACTATGAATTCATTATCAGATAAAGATAATTAATATTTTAAAAATTAGGTGAGAGTTCAAATCTCAGCATCCATAGTATAAGTCATATATTTTGCAAATGTCTGCACTTTAAGCTCTGGCGGAGGGTCCATATTCTGGCCACTCCTTCTTAAACACATGGGCATAGATAAGCACAAGTTCTCATGCCTCTCTCTCCAAGCACACACATACACGAAATCTCGAAGAAAAACATGTTGAACCAAACATGATCACTTGCTCATCTAGGATAAACATCTGGGCTTCTGTTTACTGATTACATGACAGGAACAAGATTTTAACTGAATGTGTATTTGTCATCCCAAAGGAGAAGAGGTGGGGACAGGTGGATCTCTAGTGAGTCTAAGTCTACTAACCTTCAAGTCAGTAATAGATGTGTCTTAAATACAAACAAAGCTGGTGCTTGAAGAAGAAAATGTAAAGGTTGTCCTCTGTGTATCACACACACACACACATACATACACATAAACACACACACATACACACACACAATTTTATCTTCTTTGTGTTTATTATTTCATTTGATGCAGGATATTTAATCATTTATACTTTATAGAGAAGATAAGATTTAGATATCCTAGGAAAGCTTCCAACATTGCATGTCCATCTTGGGGAATAGATAAGCAAACTTAAGCAGAGTTATACCTCATTCCAATCTAAGTTTATAGTTATATGCAATAGCTGTGTGACAAACGTGTCTAAAGTAAATGATGTTTTCCTTAAAATACTTTTAAATTTTCTAATTAATTCATAGGGCAAGAGAATGTTTCTTAAATTTCAACAGAGAGAAGGAGTCATAGTGGTACCACTCTCAAATTGAAGTAGAAAATGCCAAAAAAGAAATAAAACTTCTCCTCCATCTATAACCACAGATAAAAAAAATAAAAGAGTCATTTTTTGCAATATGTGAAGAATGCTTCTGTTTGTTTCTCACCTAACCATGATAGATATCTTATGTTGTCTAGTTATGTGAAAATCTGCAAAACTGAAATTGGAATTGATGAGACACTAAGCTTTGGTTCAGACTATGGATGGAATATTTTGTTCTCAGATTTGACTTTTGCACACTCCTAAAATTTCATGATGCAGCCTGTCCTTTTCTGACCTACTCCTTAAGGACATCTTTCCATAAAGATAATTTTATTTAGGGTAGGACTAGCATGTGTATTTTTATCCAGCTTCCTGCATACAGAATACAATGTTATGCATCATTTTCCTGAGATTCTAGGATTTTCTATAATTTTCAAAATCTCTACTGTTTCACTAAGAGGCAAGAGCTACTACCTAACAAAATCAGCCCCAAATCCCTCATCCTCTACAATCCTCTTCATCCTTTAGAAATTTATTGTGTTTTCCCTCTTCATATTGCTAAATTCTATATATGTGCCCACTGTCAATCTTCATGTTGTCCTCTCTAGAGTTCCATGGGATAGGGAAGAATTATAAGATATCTGCATATGCTGGTACTTGAGCTCTCAACCACAGTGTGACAGTAGTCGAGTCTAGGACTTAGGGATCCTTTTATCACTTTGTCAGACAGAAAGCATGTCACAATAGCTATAGCTACCTTCATGATCCCAATAATAGTTCTTGTGTGTTTGCTTGTTTCTTGGGGATGCCTAATAGATTACTGAAGTTTTGGTTTCTTACAGAAACAGAGATTTTCCATAGTTTTTGAGATCTCATATCTGGCATGAAGGTGTTAGCAAGTTTAAGGTCAGGTTTATTCTTGTCTCTTCTACTTTCTAGAAGATACTCATCATATATTGACCTATGACCACATCATTCTTCCTTATCAGCATTCATCACGGTATTTTTTTCTCTGTGCATTTTGTTTTCTTCCTGCAATTGTAAGAAAACTAGTGCTGGACTCTAAGGTCTCATCAATGCAAGATAAACTCTCTGGGTTAGAATGTTTAGTTGATTTCTTTAAGAGCTTTATTTTTTCCTCTTTAAAGGCTTCTACCTGTTTGATTGTACTTTTTGTATTTTTAAGGGATTTATTAATTTCTTCTTTAAAGGCCTCTATCATATTTATATGGTTGGATTTAAAGTCATTTTCTTGTGCTATGGTTGTGTTAGGCTATTCAGGGCTTGATGTAGTAGTATATCTGTGTTTTGAAGGTGTCATAATGTTCTGGCTTTTGTTGATTGCATTCTTATGCTGGCCTTTATCCATCTGGTTGTTCCTAGATGATTTTGGTATAGCAGGTACTGGGAGGGGGCCTCACAGTAATTATCCTGCTGTGGCAGGTCTTAGGTAATTAATCTTAGGCCGGACAATGGAACTCAGTAGGCAGTGCATATCTCCGAGAAGTTGGGTATGCCTCTGGGAACATGGCAGGAAGGAGACTGGGAAGTGGGAAGCAAAAAAGAGGTGGCCAGATAGTGGAGGTCTAGGCACACTGCAGGGTACTCCAGAAAGCTGAGTGTGCTCCAGAGGACTCAGTGGGAAGGTGCAGGAAAGGAATCTAACCTATATGGTTCTTGGAGGTTCAGAAGGGAGAGCAGGCTGCTTAGGGCAGTTTTAGTTAAATTATAATTTTGCTATAAAAGGTAAGATTAACTCTTTTCCTCTTTTTCTGCATCCTGTTTACAAGATAAGGTTTTTAAAAAACTTTTATTGAATTTGCTCTTTTAACAATTACACACACACACACGCGTGTGTGTGTGTGTGTGTGTGTGTGTGTGTGTGTGTGTATGGTTGTGTTCCAGTCTCCTTCCCACTTCTCTGACCTCTTCTCTTCCCAGCAACCCTTAGTTTGGCATTCATGTCTTGTGTTTGAGGCCCACTGAATTTAACCTGGAACTTTTGTGTGAAAATGGGTTTGGAACTCTATCCTTTAGGCTGGTCGCCTCAGCAGAGAATTCATAGCTGAATTTTCTTCCCCAAAAGTCATCAGTAGCCAATACTCAATTGAAAACAGACAGTGCTCCATAAGTTTTTACCTCATCCATGATTGATTATGTCAGTCACAGTCTTGTGTAGATCCTTTGCAAGTGGCTACAGATGCTGTGATGTCTTGATCAATTATATTATTTTCATTCCCTTGTATATCCCTTGCATATAGCTACAGATGATATGAGGTTGTGATGGCATTGGCTGTGTCATTCCCAGAATGCAACATTTGACAGCCTTCTCTTCAATTTCTGAGTCTCACTTTCTTTCTGCCTCCTCTTCTGAGCTACACTTGTACTTTACAGACATTGTGTAAATGCCCTCTTTATGGCTGAGTAGTCAAAAGTCACTTACTCTGAGCACCTTGAGCAACCATACATCTCTGCACTTGCTGCCATTCAATCCAAAACAAGGATTCTCTGGTTAAAGACAAGAGTATCTTTGTCTATGGATATTAGCATAAATATTAGGAGGCAGCACGATTACATAATAATTTATATAAGCAGTTGTATTTCTTTTTCTCCCAGGGCATCCATTTAATCTTTCACCTATGAGCTTTTGACTGGACTTATAGCATGAGGTCAAATTATTTTGTATAAGGTATAAATTCACTCTTGTGGAATAAATCTCAAATCTAATCAGATTGATACCACTCTAACAGTCTGTACATGGATTTTATCATGAAGGAATATAGGGCTTTTATCAAAGGTATTTTTGAAACTATATTGACACAGAAAAGAACATAATATATCATCATTTCATCTGACTTTAAAGCCTTATTATAGTTGAATAGCTATGACACAGCTTCTATTCTAATTTACCCCACACAGTAACTCTTGGGTTAATACTGTTAGTTGCAATTTTAAGATGAAAAGAATCAAAAGAAGATACCAGTTTAAGATTATATAAGTAGATGCAGAACTGAGTTTTAACTACAATATACTAACGACAGGAGTTGCTACTCAGTTGATGTTCAGAGATTCATAAAATCAACTGTGGTGGCACATGACTATAATCATCATACTTAGGAAACAGAAACTGAGAGATAAGAAGTTCAAGGTTATTCTTTGCTATACAAGTTCCAGCTCATACTGTGATGCAAAGCTTAAAAGCAATAAAAGCTCAAGACTGTGTCACAAATAAAGAAACAAGCAAACATATATTCAGTAACCTTATTTTAAAGCTCATTCTATTAAGCACATAAAACACTGCATATAGTACACTGTATATAAATATTGATAATGTGTAGGTGTATTTATTATGTTCCTTTCTAGCCACTCAAAAATTAACACAATAATTAATACTTATTAAGTTTCTGTTAGGTTGTAGTTCTCTATTTAGTTGTCTTAGAAATCAATAAATAACCAAAATAAAAGATGGAGACTTGGTTTGAGAGTTGACCAATACATTTTAAAAATGGATCAGTACATAAAACAAGGAAATTTATAAATTTATATACATCTTGTTTGTGTATGAGCAGTCTCTAATCTATGTACAGTAGCTTTACGCAGCTCTGGGATGCATCCATTTTCTGAGGGACCCAGAGTAGCATTTCATACACTCCTTATGGATTCTAGCCCTGGTGCCAGCTGACAGATTAAAACCATCATTTTATGTGAATGTCTTTTTATTGCAATATCATCCCTTATTTAAAATGTTTTCTCAGCTGGCATTGGCCAGCATTGCCATATGAAGGGCTCTAATGTTTTATGGTTTTCCTAATTAAATGTCAAGGAAGTTGTAGTTGTATTGTTGGTTTATTATCAGGGAATATAAGAGACCACTTTTCTTACATTAAACAATTTATTTTGACTATGCCTGAAAAGAAAAAAATAACATGGACATTGTTTTGTCACTTTGGTCATGTTTTCAGAAATTTGACCCTTTTAAAGAGCATTCAGTGGCTTATTTTATACTGTCTAAAAGAAAAAGAGGCAGCTGGTTGCTGTAATACAGATTGCCTCGGCTCTCGATTCTAGAAGCAGGGATGACAAGGTGATACAGTAGCATTATTATATGATATAAGGATACTAACACCACATGTATAACTGATGCTCGTAAATTCTTTCTATATATTTTTTCTAGGGCTAGTGTGTTTCCTGCTGAAGAATAACATGGTCCTGTGTGCTATATCTTTTCCATCAGGATCTTATTTCCATGAAGAAATTTCCTCATTAATCTCATAAAGAGGTGCAGCAGATAATTGGATGACCTTATTGTCCTTATCATTTCCTTGATAGTCCAAACTTTCTATTTTGATGGCACAATGCAATAAAGTAGAAACTATTTCGACCTCCATCATTTCCATTGATTAAGCCAAAATCCACTTTGAGGAGGAGTCTTTGGGGTTTATGATTCTTCAGCTGGGATACAGATTGTAATCACACGGGAGAAAGCATTCCTTCAATTCTTTCCATTCCAACCGTATGTGAAAACATGACTGTTATTACTACTAAATTCCTTATTTAGAATTCAGAGATTGCCCTTTACAGGTTAAAGCCCTTATAGTGTGTGGAAAGAGAAATTAGTCATTTCTCACCTCCAATCAACCAGAAGTGATTGCATGGAAAATATCGTGGTTGTTATGTTTTAATACTCTTTGCTGGTAACTCCTGTTGACATAGTTTTGAGCAAAACTAAACTGCTTGATGAAAAATGATTCTCTGAGCATGTTATCTACACACCTGATCATACACAATTGCTTTTTCGTCATAGACTTGAAAAATAATTTGCACAGGATTATCTCAGTATGAAAAATTAGTCTGCCTTGATAGTCTTCTACTGCCAGTACCAACTGTGATAATCTGGGATGAGCAAAAAAATAACTAACACATTTTTTACCACTTTATTTTTTAAAAAGGGATACATATATAGATTTTAAAGGCATTTTGGCATAACATTATATGAATATTTTTGTCAGTACTTAATTCTTTTGTAGGTTTAATAGCATGCATTGAAATCCCATTAGTTACCATAAGCGTGAAGTACACGTTGGACAGAATGTAACATGGAAAAAGTTTCTTGTTGTGTATAGATTAAGCATAATGATATGTGAATACCAAAAATTGCTACAAGGCTATTATCTTAGCTCTTGGATTATTAGTGATTTAAGGTCCAGGTGTACCACACTCTGAGAGGGTGCTATTCATTTTTTTTTCAAAGAAGCACTGAAGCCTTCATATATTTTTTTTTTTTTTTTAGCCTTTGTTTTTTTTGAACTTCATTTAGCTTGTGAGTTGTTTCTGAGGTGTTAAATTTTTTTAAATTTATTTTTTCTTACAACTTTATTTTAAAAAAGAGAGATACATGTAAAGATTTTTAAAGCATCATGGCATAAAACCCTATGAATATATTTTTATTAGTACTTGATTTTTTTAAAGGTTTGATAGTATGTATTGAATTCTTACTAGTTACCATAAGCATAAAGTACATGTAAAATAAAGTGTATCATAGAAATAGTCAAAGTTTTCTTGGTGTGTATAGATTAAACTTAATGATTTTTAAATACGAAAAATTGCCACAAGTCTATCTTCTTAACTCTTGAGTTATTAATGATTTAAGGTCTGGGCAATTAATTTTTCTATTTGGTCTGTAAGATAAAAAATAAAATAACTGTATACGATATTTTTAAATAGTTTAACTTGAATCATAATTTGGTGGCACAGTGAAAGAAACTGTCATTTGATTCATAAGATATTTATTGCAATTTTACTGTATTAATTATATTTTCTTTAGAATTTTGTTTGCATGCTTTGGATCAATTTCAAAGTCATTATAATAGTTACCTCCTTAGGTCTCCAATAATTTTTTTTTAAAGAGAAAAGCCTCCAATGTTTTTCCTTTTTCTTAAAACACTTTTTTATAAGGGTTAGCTTTATTCTTATGCTGCCACAGTGAGAATAGAGAAGAAACCACAAGTTTTTAAATGAGAATATTTTCCAGTTTTATTCAGTATAGGCATTTGTAGTAAGATCTGATGATTTTTTAAAATTTTCTCTGTTTCTGTTGTATGTCTCCCCTTTCATTTTTGATTTTGGTAATTTGGATACTGTCCCGGTGCCCTCTAGTTAGTCTGGCTAGGGATTTATCTATCTTGTTGATTTTTTTCATAGAACCAGCTCCTGGTTTTGTTGATTCTTTGTATAGTTCTTTTTGTTTCCACTTGGTTCATTTCAGCCTGAGTTTGGGTTTTCCTTCCTTCTACTCCTCTTGCATGAATTTCATTCTTTCTGTTCTAGAGCTTTCAGGTGTGCTGTCAAGATGCTAGTGTATTCTCTCCAATTTTTCTGGAGGCATTCAGAGCTTTGAGGTTTTTTTTTTTTTTTTTTTTTTTTTTTTTTTTTTTTTTTTTTTTTTTTTTCATAGCACTGCTTTCATTGTGTCCCATATGTTTGGGTATGTTGTGCCTTCATTTTCATTAAATTCTAAAATGTCTTTAATTTCTTTATTTATTTCTTCCTTGACCAAGTTATTATTGAGTTGAGCATTGTTCAGCTTCCTGCTATATGTGGCTTTCCTCTTGTTTTGGTTGTTGTTTAAAACCAGTCTTAGTTCATAGTAATCTGATAGGATGCATTGGATTATTTCAATCTTCTTTTATATGTTGAGGTCCATTTTGTGACCAATTATATCGGCAATTTGAAGTAGGTATCATGAGATGTTGGGAAGAATGTGTACACACACACACACACACACACACACACACACACACACTTGTTTAGGATAAAATGCCCTATAGTTTCCTGTCCAAACTAACGGTTTCATAACTTCTGCAGTTTCACTGTGTCTTTGTTCAGGTTTTGTTTCCATGATATGTTCATTGAAGAGAGTGGGGTGTTGCAGTCTCCTACTATTATTGTGTATGGTGCAATGTATGCTTTGAGCTTTAATAGAGTTTATTTTTTTTAATGAATGTTTATGCCCTTGCTTTTGATAAGTATGAAGTGTCCTTCCTTATCTTTTTGGTTGAAAGCCAATTTTTTTCAGTATTAGAATGGCTATTCCAACTTGTTTCTTGGGACCAATAGCTTAGAAAATATATTTCCAGCCTTTTCTCTGAGATAGTTTCTGACTTTGTCATTGAGGTGTGTTTCCTGTATGCAGCAAAATTAGGGGTCCTCTTTATGTACCCTGTTTGTTATTCTAAATATTTTATTGGGGAATTGAGTCTGTTGATGTTAAGAGATATTAAGGAATAGTGATTGTTGTTTCCTGCTATTTTTGTTATTAGAGGTACAATTATGTATGTGTAGTTATGTTCTTTTGGGTTTGTTGCAAGAACATTACTTTCTTGCTTTTCCTAGGGTGTAGCTTCTTTCCTTGTGATGGGGATTTCCATCTATTATCCTTTGTAGGGCTGTATTTGTGGGAAGATATTGTGTGAATTTATTTTTGTTATGGACTATCTTGGTTGTTCCATCTATGGTAACTGAGAGTTTTGCTGGGTATTGTAGCCTGGTTGGCATTTGAGTTCTCTTATGGTCTAAATGACATCTGTCCAGGATCTTATAGCTTTTATGGTCTCTCTTGAAAAGTCTTGTGTAATTTTAATAGGTCTGCCTTTATATGTTGCTTGACCTTTTTACCCTTACTGCTTTTGCTTTTGATATTCTTTCTTTGTTTTGTGCATTTGGTGTTTTTACTATTATGTGATGGGAAGAATTTCTTTTCTGGTCCAGTCTATTTAGAGTTATGTAGGCTTGTTATATGTTCATGGTAATCTCTTAGTTTTGTTTTTTAGATTAGGGACATTTTCTTCTATAATTTTATTGAAGATATTTATTTGTCCTTTAAGTTTGGAATCTTTCCTCTTTTCTATGCCTATTATTCTTAAGTTTTGTCTTTTCATTGTGTCCTGGATTTCTTGGATGTTTTGAGTTAGGATATTTTTTTCATTTTGTATTTTCTTTGATTGTTATATTAATGATTTCATGCTCAATAGGTGGTGGTGCTATTGGAGCTGTGTTTAGAAGATAAAAACAAAAAGGCTGATGACAACTTCATTTCCAATGGCACACAGAGCAACAGCACCTAACCTAGGCCTATCACTCCTTTTCTGTGGTCCTTGCAAACCTGTGATAATACTCTTCTGAGTTAAACCATTGCAAGCTGACTAATCCTGTCCCTTTTCCATATGAAAAATTTAGAATCCCAGGTCCAGGTCACATAACACAGGTCACATCATTGTAATTGGCTGCAGCTGTGTCAGGCCTCATTTGCAAAATCTCCAGATAGGCTTCACTGTTTTCTTACATAGAAGGGAGCATCAGATGTTTGATATGAGCACTATAGCTAAACATAGTTTACAAGTACTTTGCAGAATTAGTTTTCCTTCAAAATAGCAATGGAATAGAAGTCATACTGAGAAGGATGCACACTCTTTAGTTACTATTGCAAAATCAATATCATACAGTTTACGATATCAGATGTGTGGGTTGGAATATTTATTGGCCATTTATGTAGTTCTAGAATTTAACAAGTTACTAAGCATCAGTAATCCTTAAGTACACCACCAATAAAACAGAGAATCAAACTTCCCAATACTTAACGTCATTGGGAAAATTAAACAAAATATTATATAAAGATTCTAGCATGTTACCTAAAACACTGGGTACAAGAAACACTCCAGATATGCATGCTACTGAAGAGATGATCATACAGATATGCTGTGTGTACTACAGGCTAGTAAAACTGATCACAAAAGAAAACTACATATGACTGGTGATATTTTAAGATCTCTGAAGTTACACAATATATTTATAAGCTTGTTTTTAAATATGAGTTTCTATTTGCTCATCTAAGTCTACAGAGTAAGTAAACCCCTTTCAGGAATAAAAGTTTGTAACCAAGTAAGGTACTATTTCATTTCTTTTTACAAAGTTGGAATCCACTTAAGAATATGGAGAACAATAACAAAGCAGTGAGTTGCTACTTAAATGTTCAGTCTGACCTGGAGACGTATCACAGACATTCCCCTGTCTACTCACAGCATTCTTCTGGGTATAATACAATGCAGGACAGTCACCTTCAGACAGGAGGGTCATCTTTTCTAAGCTGCCCTCGAGTACCTTAGAAGAAAATGAGCATTTGTTTTTACAGATGTACCCCATTGTTTCATATCCCTTTGTTCTGGACCATTTTCTGTCTCCTGGCTGTTCTGATCACTTCCTTGCCAAGTCCTGAATTCTGGTTCCTCTAATAAAGCTCAATGCATGTAACCTTTCCTCCAGGAACATATCCTTCACCCTTTATATCAATGAACTATCCCTGTAGTACACTCTCAGGGGTTCTCTGCTCTCTCACTTCTCATAGTTTTCTAAATAAATACTTTACACAAAAGGCTATTGAAACTGAAGTTGGTGATAGAATATACATTTTTTGCATGTGGATAAATATTTATTATTATAATTTGATATCTTCCATATTCTTCTTCGGCTCTCAGATTTGATGAGTTAGTACTTTTGCTGTTTGTGCATACTTGCTTGAAGTTGTATTTGTGTAAATTCAGCAAAAATAGGTAAAAAAATTTATGTTTATTTTTATACCTTTAACTGTATCACACCTCATCAATAAATCTAAAAAAAAATGGAAAATACCTGACTACAATTTTTTGCAAGTTCTCTTTGTTTTTTTGTTGTATAACCCCCCACCCTAAATTTGTCATTTATTTATTTAATTTTATTTTTTAACCAGATACACTCAAACTAATGGAAGAGAAAGTGGGGAATAACTTTGAACACATGGTCACTGGGGAAATTTTTTTGAACAGAACACCAATGCCCTAAGTTCTAAGCATAGATAATGGGACATCATAATATTGCAAAGCTTCCATAAGGCAAAGGACCTTTGTCCTTTTGTCATTAGGACAAAACTGCAACCAACAGAATGGGTAAAGATCTTTGCCAATCCTATATTGAATAGAGGACTAATATCTAATATCTACAAAGAACTCAGGAAGTTAGGCTCTAGAGAATGAAATAACCCTATTAAAAATGGGTTATATAGCTAAACAAAGACTTCTCAGCTGAGGAATACTGAATGGCTAAGAAGCACCTAAAGAAATGTTCAACATCCTTAGTTATCAGATTCCACCTTACACCAGTCAGAATGGCTAAAATAAAAAACCCAGGTGACAGTAAATGCTGGCAAGGAAGTGGAGAAAGAAGAACACACTTCCATTGTTGGTGGGATTGCAAGCTGGTAAAACCACTCTGGAATCAGTCTGGCAGTTCCTCAGAAAACTGGACATAGTACTACCTGGAGACCCAGCAATTCCACTCCTAGGCATATACCAAGGACATATATAGCTCCAACATATATCAAGGACACATGATCTACTATGTTCATAGCAGCCTTATTTATAGTAGCCAATAGCTGGAAAGAACCCAGATGTCCTTCAATATAGAAAGGAATACAAAAATTGTGGTACATTTACATAATGGAGTACTATTGAGCTATTAGAAACAATTACTTTATGAATTTCCTAGGCAAATGAATGGAAGTAGAAGCTTTCATTCTGAATGAGGAAACTCAATCACAAAAGAATACACATGGTATGCACTCACTGATAAGTGGATACTCATCCCCAGAATACCCAAGAAACAATTCATAGACCTTATGAAGCTCAAGAATAAGAAAGCCAAAAGTGCAGATGCTTCAATCCTTCTCATTTTGGTGAACAAAAGGAGGAAATTCAGAGACAATGTTTAAAGCAGAGACTGCCCACCTGGAGATTCAGCTCATATACAGCCACCAAACCCAGACAATATTGCTGAAACCAAGAAATGTATGCTTACAGTAGCTTGATATAGCTGTGCCCTTTTCTGGTAAATCAGTCGCCAGTGCTAATGATTACCATTCCCAGCCCAGATTAGTGGCATATTCCTATAATCCTAACACTTGGGAGGCTGAGGCAGGAGCATTGCTAGGGTTTCTCAGTGAAACCCTTTGTCAAAGAAAGAAAAAGAGAAAGAGATTGCATTTCCTAATTTCTTCCATACTCTATTTCTATAACTAGCAACTCATCAAACAAGGTACCAGCGACAAAGCTGGACCTGCTTCATTGACTAAACTCACAGCTAGGAAGCATAGATGCTACAGGTATGAAGATCATGAGGACAGCAAGCCATCTTGTTCCAGTTTGAGTCTTTTCCCTTTTCTGCCTCCCAGTGTATGTAACTGAAGCAGAGAGGAATCACTATTTGATGGACAGTGAACAGCAGTGTTAAAGGAAAAGATGTGCATTGGAAGCCTCGTGCTTAACGCCCATGAGCCAGTTCTTTTCCCTTCTCTGCTGGGGACCTGAAGCATTCTCTTTGGATCAGCTGCTGTCCTGGTCAAGGAAGGGAGATCTCAAGTGAGAATGCATTGCATAACATGAGTCAGGAGGCCCCAAGTAAAAGTAATGTCATCATCGATTTCAAGTTGCTTTAATTCCCTAAGCAGAGTTTACAAACTGCATTTGGGGGGGGGGGGGTTCCGGTAAATTCACTGCACCATGAGTTGCAAATTGAGAGGAAGTGAGAGTTCCCCAACATTTCTTAACGTTAAATAAAACAAAACTTCAAACCCTCAAAGATTGTTGCCATGTTGCCTTCTGTTGTAAATAAAATACTTTTAGCTTCCTGGTTTGCTAGCATTCCTGTGAGAAGTACTCCTGTCATTGCCAACTATTCGTCTAGATTCCCCTACCCTGACCCATCATGGTTATGAAAGATGCAGTGCTTGTAGATTTTCTTAGGTTGCTCTCTCAGATGATGACATTTTAGTTAACTCTCACAGATATATTATATTTTTAAGTGAAAACAATCCCATTAGTATATTACACAGCTCAGAGTCTAGCATAATCAACCATTCCGTTGGTAAAAAATAAATTATCTACCACCATGCTGAGGGGCCGAATGGATTTAAAAATCGAGTCAAACATTTCTTTTCTTTTCATTTATTTTATTTTATTTATTTTTATTTATTTATTATATATAAGTGCACTGTAGCTGTCCTCACACACACCAGAAAAGGGCATCAGATCCCATTACAGATGGTTGGGAGCCACCATGTGGTTGCTGGGAATTGAGCTCATGACCCCTGGAAGAAAAGTCAGTGCTCTTAACCGCTGAGCCATCTCTCCAGCCCTGGAGTGAAATATTTTAATTACATAAAGTATATATTTTATATTTGAATTTAAGAGTGATGTTCTACCATACCTTGTTCTCCTTTCTAAGTTTGGCAGCAGAGTAAAACACACACAATCCAAGTACAAACTATGTCCTGCAGCTCAACGGGATGACCCCAGGAACAAACCTATTCTTAATCTCAATTTAGGATGAACTATTTAAATACTGCTACTTTAAAACAGACGCACATTTTCTTTTTCAGAAAAACAGAGACTATTTCTCTTTCATTAAATAATACCTTTGTGCGAATGGATTAAGTAATTTGCTTCTAGGTATAAAGTTATGACATAGGTGAAATATCAAATTTGATATTTAGTTGTAGACATCTTTTGTACTTCTTCCTTATTCTTTATTGTAGATCATCTGATCTGAGGGAGAAGACAAGTGACCTCTGAGGAAAATGAACTGGTTTGTGGTAAGAATTATGCAGTGACAAATTCAGGCTTCCTGTCAAGAGGCATGCAAGGGAGCTGACTGAGGAACGGATGCTGGGGGAGTCTGAATCCTTCTGAAAGCTGGATGCATGGTCTACAGGGTGTGCTTGCTCACAGCAAGCCTGGGCCACAGCTGATGCCCCCACAGCTTCAAGAGGAAATTGCCACAAGGGCTTGAGCCATTTTTCCACACATTTGCATTCCTGTCTATTCATACAACTGTTTATCTGAAGTCCTCTTAGGAAGCTGGAAGCCTTTTCTGAGATTTCCTTATTAGAGGGTGAGGTAAACCCTTTCCCTACTCTTTCTCAATACTTAGTAGTTTTCCACTCTTAGCTCTCCTTCTCGGGAATCTTTAACAGCCCGAAAGCCCTTGTCTGTGTGGCTATAGCTGACAGTTGATCACTGTACCCCTTTCCATGAAAGAAAATGCATCAGGAAGAAGCTATGCTGTCTCTGGGTTTAACCTCTTGTATATCTCACTCCGACAGTGATTAACACTTAGCCCTTTCATTTTGATGTTTTGTATTAAGTGCCTCTCAGCTCTCTCCCCACCGTATTGCAACATCTCTCTGCTCAAGCCAAGTCGGAGGATGCAACATCTAGGCCAGAAACTTAAAACAAACCCTGAGTTAGAACCACCTGTGAAGCCATGTTCAGATTCTGTGCCTTAAACATTTATATGTGACCATAGCTGTTTATTTTGAGCTATGCCTTTTACAGAGTAGATAAAGGAGAATTACCTCAAAATGGACCAAAATGTGGTTATAATAAAATTATGTTTCCTGACTTGATGAGTCTTCTTTTTTCTTTTTCTTTTAAAATTTATTTTCTCATACTGTACATTCTGACCTCAGTTTTCTCTCTTCATTCCTGCCAGTACTGATCCCGCCTCTTCCCCTCTCCCCCAGATCCACTCCCCTTCCTTTTCACTTTAGAAGACTGAAGGTCTCCATGGGATATCAACTGAACATGGATTATCAAGATATAATGAGACCAGGCACAAACCCTTGTATCAATGTTGGGTGAGACAATGCAGTAGTGGGAACAGGGCCCCAAAGAGAGGCAAAAGAGTCAGAAACACCCCACTTCCACTGTTACACATCCCACAAAACACCAAGCTAACAAATATAATATACATGCAGAAGACCTAGCTCAGACCTACGTAGGCTCTGTGATTGGTGGCTTGGTCTCTGTGAGCTCCCATGAGTCTCATTTACTTAATATCTGTGGGCTGTGTTCTCCTGGCATCCTCCACCACTCTGGCTCCTACAATTCTTTCCTTCTCTCTTCTTTGAGTGTTCCTGAGACCCAAAGGGAGAGACGTGTTGGTGATCTCCAATTTGGACTCTCTCTACCTAATGTTTGGCTGTGGGTCTCAGCATTTACTCCTATCAGCTGGCAGAGAAAGCCTCTCTGATGATAGCAAGCCTAGAAACTCATCTACAGGTATAACAACAGTATATCATTAGGCATTATTTTAATTTAATTTAATTAATTTTATCCTAGGTCTCTGGACAACCCAGGCAGGATCAGTTAGTTATAAGCTTCTTCTCATGGCATGGGTCTCAAATTAGACCAGTCATTTGTTGGCCACTCCCATAAGTTCTGAGCTACCATTGCCCCAGTACGTCTTTAGGGGCAGGATAAATTCTAGGTCCAAGATTTTGTGGCTCAGTTGGCTTACTGGTCCCACCACTTGATCACTCCATTGCTAGGGTTCGTCACTAGCATCAACTTCATAGATACCTAGAAGTTTGTACCTCACTGGGTTTCTACATTGCCTCCCAAATTCCTGCCAATTGCAGCCTTTTCTCTCCACTCTCTCCCTTCATGCAATAGTTTCTCCCAATTGAGTGACACTGGGTACACCAGCCTTTCCAGAAAAGGTCCAATGTTTGGCAGTAGTTGACCAACCTACAGTGGACTCCACAGACTTCGAGTACTTTTATTTGGGTATAATTGGTGGGCTTTTGTTTGCATATTTATTATTTGTTTTTCATTTGAGTGTGGTTTTATTTTATTTATTTTTTGGTTTTGAGATGGGGTTGCTATTGTATTGGGGATTTTTTTAGTTTTGAGAAAGAAAAGGTTGGGCAGTAGAAAAGAGGGGGAGAGGATCTGGTAGGTCCTTGGAGAGAAAATATGATAAAATATATTTAAATTTGAAAATTGTTTCAACTACTAAAATATAATTAAAAAGTTTAAAAGGAGAGTAATTGCACTCCGTTTGGTAGCCTACAAAGTTAGCATTTTGCCCCCTAAACTATTTCCCATCCTGAACTCAGACCTAACTGTAACCCTGGAAACAGCAGGAGTGGCTGTAGAGACATAAAGGACATTCTAACTAATGTTAATAGTGCACTTGCTCAGATTCCCAGTTGTGCATCAATGAAGCTTCTGTAGGCTGAATAGAAGGAGGAGCAAAAGGATCCAGAGATAATTATCTAAAATACTAACCCTGCCATGCTTACATTCTAAAGCTTAATTTCTGGAAGCAAGTTAGGAATAGTGCACCTTGCTTCCTGACAGGGAGCATCCAAAGAAATGTGATAAGGGTCCTGGGGGAAGGGACGCTCAAGTCAAGATGCTTAAGGCGGTGCAGATTGTATCTGCTGAGATCCTCTTCCTTACACAGGAGCAAGGAGTAAAGAATAAGTGTCTCTTTGCACTATGTCATCATATGGAGCTTAGGGCAAGGCAGCATCCTTTGACTTCATTTATGTTAAACTAATTCTATTAGGACAATTCCAAATGGCCTGATCTAAGTCCTCACTTATACTGTCCCACAAGGAAATACATTTCAAACCATAAATGTTGAAAGGGCATAAAAATGTGAACAGCTGCACTCCAGTATTTTAGGCACTAGTAACTTTTATCCTTATCAGTGAATACAGTAATGAAACTGTTACTGAGACAGATAATGGGCGTGATAGCAACAGAATGCTAGATGTATCACTGTGAATAAGGGGCCTTTTATTTAATGCAATCTCCTCTGTGGTCCACACACCAACACTATAATGTTAATAATGAATGTCAAGGCAAAAAGAACACACATTCCACAAAATAATCTTCATCATATTCTTTACATTGATTGCTATCATTCCACAAGTCAGACTGCCACAGTGAGATGTTATTTTTTTGTATTCACACTGAAAATGTTTATTTAGAGGTAATTACATATTAAGACATGTGAGAAATATTGTTTCTATGACTAAAGATCAAAATAATCTCAACAAGATCATTTTTAAAAGCATAAAAATAAAAGTAAATAAAAATATGGAATTTGAAATAAATCATGAAAAAACAAAGATGGAGGTGACCAGTGTAGCTCCAAAGAGTCTGAGAGACCCACAGTGGCTCAGAAGGGCTACACAGTGGTGGAAAGGAATCTGCAGGACCTGTAGGAACCACGATAGCTCTAGAATAACCAAGAAAAAAGTAAGTCTTATGTGGATATGCTTTTAAAATATAGATGAACAAAATATGAAAGAAGGATGGCTGAAGAGAGCCAACCATGGAGAATGACAAATCTATAGCCTCTGTTTCTCAGTCTCAGCCATCAGGCTTGCAAGCACTACAGTCATTCCAGATGAGCCTTAAGACTGCCACCCACCCACAACAGGGAGATGTCTAGACCCTAGAGCTCTTGCAGAAACAAGATCATGGTTAAGCATTGCTTGCCCTAGGTCTGCTAGCTGACTAGCCACCTACAGAGAGCCATGATGATGTAGCCTGTGCTCTTTCCCCTGCTGGAGGCTAGAATGAATGGGGTGTGTTATTTGCCCCAGTTGTGCCTGGTGATTCAAGTTTCAGGGTAGCTGGCACCAAGTACAAGGTGATGTGCATTAATCTGGAACCCACTAGGAAACATGTAACTGAATAGGGCCTGCCTTAGGCCCGGAACCCACTAGAAAACATGTCATTGAATAGGGCCTTCCTTAGGCCACAAGCAAGCACCCAGCATAAATTTGATGCAGCTGTGGCAGTGTTGCTTGCCTTTCTGGGAGGCAGAGAGTTCAGCCATGGATTACAAGCTCAAAGTTTGAGTATGATAAGCCTACAGTGGCAGTCATTGAAGGCAGGCAGGTGTGAGGCAGCCAGGAACTTACACAGAACCTGCCCCAGAGGTCCTACATAGCTGCAACATTAACCTGAGTCTGGGCAATGGCAAGTGATCCAAGATGTGTCTCAGCAATGGTCCAGTATTTATGGTACTTCAGAAACCAAAACCTTGAACCAGACCAATGAGTCATCACAATGATTATTTGCCTGCAAAACTATCTAGAATTGTTGAAAGTTGACCTTCCCTCATAGAAAAAAAAAAGGGCCAAGGACATTTATAGGACCTTCATCTTAGAATCCAGCTCCCCATCTCAAGAAATTGTTATTTAATTGAGTGAAGTTTTGGGGTCTTTGACTTTAAAATGAAGACTGACCTCCTGAGCTCCATTGTCCAACCACTGCTCTGCCCACCTTCACCATTACTGCAGCACCAGAGACGTCAAAGTAAGGTCTCTCATCCCCCACATTGCCCTGCCCACTGAGTCCCCCAGGTTCATTCTCAGCTGCCCTGAACTGCATGCTACCAGCACCCGTACCCAGCTCCATCATCTGGCCACCCACCACTGGGCACAAGGAACATGCAGGTTAGATCCTCCTGAAACCAGTCCCTTATCCACATAGGCATCTGGGTCAGGCCCATCTTCACTGAGCTGAATGCTCTTCCCTGCCTCACAAGAGCTATTATTCTGCCATTGTTCTGACCACCTTTACCAGGGCTGGTATATGAGGAACACCCAGATTAGACACTTTCCCCCACACCCAATCTCCTCTCAGTTATGTTCACTAGGATATATCCCTGATCTAAAACATAGAGTGTCCCCTGAGTTCCATTGTCTATCTAGCCCTAGACTACGCAGGGAAGCCTTCTGTACCAAGAACATCCAGGGACAATCAGAGTGCTAATTGACAGTGTAAGAACATAAGATCTAGGGCAATATGGCACCTCCAGATCACAGCTATCCTATAGCAATTACCAGATATCCTAACACAATTGAGGCACAAGAAAATGGCCTTAAATCCAATCTTGTAAAGATGAGAGAGGCCTTTAAAGAGGAAATGGGTAATACCTTAAATAAATGCAGGAAAACACAATCAAACAGGTAAAGGTGTTTAAAGAGGAAACAAATACATCCCTTGAAGAAATACAGGAAAATACAATTAAACAGGTGAAGGAAATAAACAAAACTGTTCAAGACCTGAAAATGGAAATAGAAACAATAAAGAAAACAGTAAAAGAGACAACCCTGGAGGTGGAAAACCAAAAAAAGAAACCAGGAGTCACAGATGCAAGTATCACTAACAGACTACAGGAGATGGAAGAGAATATCTCAGACATAGAAAATGTGATTAAAGAAATCAATACACCAGTCAAAGAAAATGTTAAATCTAAAAAGTTCAGAACATAAAATGTCCTAGAAATCTGGAATACTAGGAAAAAGGCTAACCTAAGAAGAATAGGTGAATAAAATAAATAAATAAAAGAATAGGAATAAAAGATGAAGAGTCTCAGGTCAAAGAACCAGAAAATATTTTCAACAAAATCATAGAAGAAAATTTCCCTAACCTAAAGAAAGAGGTAGCTATAAATATACAAGGAGCTTACAGAATACCAACTAGACTGGACCAGAAGAGAAAAATCTCCCTCCACATCACAATTAAAATACAAAATCTACAGAACAAAGAAAGAATGTTAAAAGTTGCAAGGGAAAAAGACCAGGTAACATATAAAAAAGCCAAACTATCAGAATTACACCCAACTTCTCAACAGAGACTCTAAAAGCTTGAAGGGCCTGAGTCTTGTAGCCCGAATGATCCTAAAGAAGGTCCTGTACTTTGTCCTAACCTTAATGTGGGCGATAGGCATGTTATGTCTGCCTATGGTAAAATGAAATTGGGGGAACCCTAGGGATGCATGCCACCTGTGGCATGCAGATGTTGGGGCCACTTAAGCCTTAGGGCTGTTTGGTAATTAAATCAGGCCTCCAAAGGGAGTTGAAGGACACTAGATATCATATGCCAGAGGTTGGGCTTGCAATACTAGTTGGGGTACAGCCAACTAGGAGGCACTCAATTCCACTAATCAAGATCGGAGGCAATAATGGATTTCTGGTGTTTGACATATTTATTTTGTGAAACAATTAAGCTATTGTAAGTTCCCACTTTTTTTAAAGCTCAGCAGGATGGAGTCTTGGGATCTCTGTGCTTCTGTCTAGTCTTTAGTTACTGCAGCGAAAGACCAATGAATAAGACATGTAGATTCTTGACAGGCAAATGGGAGAAATTAAAGCAGTATACTGACTGGAATGGCCAAATAATCTGTCATGTTTTAATGGGATGATTAAAATAATGGCTCAAAAAAATTAAGCCAGAGTATCTATTCTAATGTCTAATAAAATTCAACCAAAAACAATCAAAAGAGATGGGGAGGTGACTTTACACTCATTAAAGGAAAAATATAAACAAATGAAGTCTCAATTCTGAACATCTATAACCCAAATGCAAATGTATGTACATTCATAAAAGAAACATCCATTAAAAGCTTTAATCACAGATTGAATCCATCACATTCATAGTGGGTGACTTCAACACGCCACTCTTAACAATGGACATGTCATCCAGACAAAAACTAAATAGAAGAATAAAGAAACTGATTTTATAAATCAAATGGACTAAGAGATACCTACAGAAACTTTCACCCAAATATAAAAGAATATACATTCTCCTTAGCACCATTCAGAACCTTTTTCAAAACTGACCATATAGTCAGGCACAAAAAATCCCCAATAAATAAAAAAATTGAAATAATTTCTTGTATTTTATCAGGCCAACATGGATTAAAGATGGACTTCAACAACAACAAGACTTGAAATTCCAGCTAGAGCAATAAAACAAGTAAAGAGCATCAAGGAGATACAAATTGGAAGAGAAGTCAAAGTATCACTCTTTGCTGATAATATGATAGTATATACAAGTAAACCCCATAATTCTACCAAAGTGTTTCTATAGCTGATGCTCATGGTCATCAAACTGCCTAGATACAAAGTTAAAAAAAATCAGTAGCCATCCTTTTATACAACTGTTAAATGGGCTGAAAAATTAGGGAAGCAACACAGATTATAATATCCATAAGTAATATTAAAAATCCTGGTACAAACCTAACCAAGCCAGTGAAAGACTTGTACAGCAAGAACTTTAAGTCTTTGAAGAAAGAAATTGAGGAAGATATCATAAGATACAAGGATCTGCCATGTTCATAGATCAGTCTGGTTAACATAATAAAAATGATCATCTTATGAAAGGAATCTACAGATTTAAAAGCAATTCCCATCAAAATTTCAACACAATTTCATACAGACATTGAAACAGAAATTCTCAACTTCATATGGAAATATAAGAAACAAAAATAGGCAAGCCAATTATACACAACAATAGAACTACTGGAGGCATTACCATTCCTGATATCAAGATGTAATACAGAGCAATATTTGTAAAAGCCACATGGCACAAGCACAAAAACAGACAAGTTGATAACTAGAATAGAATCTAGTTATGAAGGAATGAACCCACATATTGATATTTGATAAAGAAGCCAAAAACCATACAATAGAAAAAGCAAACAATCCAGAGGAACAATTCTCCTCTGTTTGTGGAGCTGTAAGCTAGTACAACTACTCTGGAAATCTATCTGGTGGTTCCTCAGAAAATTGGACATAGTGCTACCTGAGGACCCAGATGTACCACTCCTGGGCATATACCCCAAAGATGCTCCAACATATAGCAACTCTCAGACCATTTGAAACTCAAAAAAAGAAAGGCCAAAATCAAGATTCCTCAGTGCTTCTTAGAAGAGAGAACAAAGCACTCAAGGGAGGAAATAGAAGGTCAAATAGAGGAACAAGGATTGAAGAAAAGATCATTCAGATGCCACCTCACCCAGGGACCCACTACATATGCATCCACCAAATCCACAAACTATTGCTGATACCAAGAAGTACTTACTGGAAGAAACCAGATAGAGATGCCTTCTCAAGAACTCTGTCAGAGTCATATGGATACAGCTGAGCATGCTTGCAACTAACCATTGGACTGAACATGGGGACCACAATAAGGTTTCTAAAGAAAAAATTGAAGGAGCGGAAAGAGGTTGCAACCTCATAGGTAGAACAACATTATCAACCAACTAAACCTTTCAAAACTCCCATGGACTAAAATACCAACAATTGAGGGCACACTGAGAGACCTGTAGATCCAGTTACATATGTAGCTGAAGATATCAGTGTCTGACATCAGTGTGCAAAGAGGCCTTTGGTCCAAGGAGGGCACGTTTACACAATGTAGGGCATTTCCAAGGCAATGGGGTGGAGAGGGTGATTAGGAGGGAGTAAACCTTTGTGAAGGCAAATGGAGGGTGAGGGAGGATGGGGAAAGTGATAATTTCTCAAATGTAAATACAAAGTATCTAATAAAAAAAGAAAAAGAAAAGAAAAAGGAAACTATTGTCAATAAACTGTGCTGATTCAACTGGACAACTGCATGTAGAGAATGCAAATAGACCCATATCTATCATCCTTCACAAAACTCAAGTCCATGTGGATCAAAGACCTTGAGTTAAAGCCCTGACACACTAGATATAATAAAAGAGTAAGTGAAGGATTGCCTTGAACATATTGGCACAGGAGACAAATTTCTGAACAAAACACCAACTATTCAAACATTAAGATCAACAATTAATAAATTGGACCTATAGAACAGAAAAGCTTTTGCAATGATAAGGAAAACATCAACAGGACATAATGGCAGCTTATTGTATTGGAAGATATCTTCATCAACTTTCCATCAAACAGAGAACTAATATAATATATCTAGCTTATATAATAATATCCAAGGTATATAAAGAATTCAAGTATTTAGACACCCCACAAAAACAAATAACCCAATTTAAAAATGGGGTCAAGTGGTAACAGAGACTTATCAATAGATAATCTGTAATGGCTAAGAAGCACTTACAAAAATATTCAATGTCCTTAGTCATCAGAGAAATACAAGTCATAATAACTCAGAGATTTCATCTTAGACCTATCAAAATGGCTAAGTTAAAATATTCATGTGACAGCACATTCTGACCAGGATGTGTAGCAAGTGGAACGCTCATCCCTTAACTGCTAGTGAGAGTGCAAATTTGTACAACCAGTTCATAAATCAATTAGGAAGTTTTCCAGAAAATTGAGATTTTTCTACCCAAGTCCCAGCTATACCACTCCTGGGAGTATACCTAAAAGATGCCCCACCATACCCCAAGGATACTTACTCAGTTGTGTTTATAGCAGCTTATTCATAATAACCAGAAACTGGAAAAAACCTAGATTCATGTCCACTGAAAAACCGATAAAGAAACTGTGGAATTTCTACACAATGGAATATTCTTTGGCTATTAAAAACAAAGACATTATGAAATTTGCAGGTAAGTGAATGGAACTAAAAAATAGCATCCTATGTGAAGTAACCCAGACCCAGAAGGACATGAATGGTATGTAGTTACTTATAGGTAGATATTAGCCATAAAGTACAGGACAACCATGCCATAACCCATAAATGCAAAGACACTAAGTAATAAGAGGGCCCAAAGGAGGATGTGTGAGTTTTGCTCAAACGGGAAAACAAAATAATCATAGGTGGTGGAGGAAGGGAGGGATCTTGTTGTGAGAAGGGTTAAGAAGGGGAACTGGAGTGGGGAGAAAAAGCCAGGAGAGTGATGGAGTGAGAATAGAAATTGTTTGGAGACATCTCTGAAACTAGCTGGTGATTTGGGATTTGGGAGGTTACCTGGAGTCTAGGGCAATAACCCTGGCTGAGATTCCTAGCAGCTGGGGATATGGAGACTGAAGTAGCTACCTCCTGTAGCCAAGCAGGACTTTTAATGGAAGGAAGAGGGACACCAACTCACCCAGGAAACCTACAATCTAAATATTTTTTCTGCTTACAAGATGTGTAGGGTTAAAGCTTGAGCAGAAATTGTGGCGACAGACAACTTGCCCAACTTGAGACCCATCCCTTGGAAGAAAACCAACCCCTGACACTATTAATGTGACTCTGCCATGCTTGCAGACAGAAGCCTGGTATAACAGACTTCATACAACAGCTCATAGAAACAGATGCAGAAACCAATAGCCGATCATTAGGTGGAACATGGGGAATGTTGTGGAAGAGTGGGAGGAAGGACTGGGTAAGTTTGCATGGCCAAGAACACTAGAAGAACACTTATAGTGTCAACTAACTGGGTTGTTGGGGGATCCCAGAGACTGATCTAGTAATCAATGAGCATGAATGGTTTGTATGTAGAACCCCTAGTCATTTGTAACAGATATGTTGCTTGGTCTTCAAGTAGGTACCCTGACCGTTGAAGTATGGGCTGTCTCCTACTACTCTGTTGTCTTTCTTTAGATTCCCTTACCCTAACTGGACTGACTGGTTGACCTCAGTGTGTAATAGGATACCCTTAGTCCTGCTAAAACTGGATTTTCCAGGGTGGCTGATACCAAAAGGCAGTTTCATATTCTCTAAGGAGAAAGGAAGTAGGTAATTTGTGGGATTTGTAAGGGTGAGATTGAGATGAGAGGAAGGATGAAGGGCTCTGATTCAGATGTAAAATGAACAAATAAATAAACAAATGAAAAACAAAAAGTAAATGAAGACCTTTGGATACTATAAATATAATATTATCATATTTACATACATTTTCAAAAAGAGAAAAAAATCCATTGGAAGGAGATAAATTAATTGGTATTACTGGGAAGATGGGAAGATGGGGTAGCTGGGAGGAATGGGTGGAGAGGAAACTGATCAGGATGAGAGAAGAATATATTTTCAATATAAACCAACAAATACATAAATAAATGATCAAAGTTTTTTTTTTTTAACTTTAAAACCCAAGGAGCAGTTTTGAAGAAAGATCCTAAATCTTATGAAGGCAAGTACATTAAATGTTTTAAATAGATGGCTACAATTTCCCTTCTAACTGTAAGCCTCCTTCCTGATGTGACAAAAAATTAAGCAATACTTGTAGGATGAAAGGAACCTTTTTTTTTTTACACTGTGGTTAATATCACGTTTTTCTGGTAAAGAGTATAATGTGAATATGTTCGTGATCAAAATCTATAATGGAAAGTACCATAGAAAGAATCATATATGTGTCTGGTCCTCATAATACACGCTTTATGCATCAGACCAGAGAGTGTCAGAAGAAAGAATTGCACATACTACCCCAGCACTAGGTTGAGAGCAAGACTGGTGTCAACCTTAGAAACAACAATCACAGGAATATCTGACTCATCTATTTTCAGGTGCAAATGTATCAAGAATTTTATTCTATTTTAACCACAAGAAGGTACCAAATGTTAGGAATATCAACCCAAAGTATATAAGTACATAATGCTAAAAATAACCACATAGCACTAAATTTGTAGAGTGATTTTTGATTTTTTCCAAGTACAATCTGGGTTTATGCACTGTATGGTAACAACAGAGCAATAAGATGGCCAGATAGTCATTAAATTAAGTGCTTTGAATATGAGCTATGCCCAGGTACTGCTCTTTGTGATTTAAGACATGAATGACACTAATAAAATCACACTTTGAAGATCTGTCACTTCTTGTTTTTCTGCTGAGTGATTACACCATCCCACAATCTTAATGCACCAACACTTGTGGTAACATTTTTGATTGGGTGATGAAGGCTTTGAACACCAAATACCTTTTACCACGAGAGATTAAAGTTGGGAAATACTGTTGCTAACTTGGAAAAAAATGCTTTGTACCCCTAGGATCTTAAATACATGCATATTATATATATATATATATCAATGCATGTCAGTATAATTGAGTTATTTCATCTCCTATATGTTAAACACATATACTTGATAAGGTTGAAAAGGACATAAGAGTCTGTATTAACACTACTATAGTCTGAAGATAAAACTAGAATACTGAAGAAATTCTGCAAGCATTCCCACTTCTAAGGGGATGGTCAACCCACTTGATGTTGGTTGGTACTTTGCATTCCATCTTCAGACATGTGATCTAATGCATACAGTTATATTGAAGACTCTGTTGGGTTAATTATGCCATTTAGGTATTATAAAATTAATATTTGTATGCTTAAACATACTTCTTGTCCTTCGTTATTGATCTTTATAATCAACTTAGGTTAAACATATAATACTTAATTCTATTAAAGAATATATTTTTAAAAAGCAATGTAGGCTTTATATAAAATGTACTTAAAAGCACATAATATATACTGAAAGGCATAGAACATTACCACATTACCGAAATGCACGTTCATATATTGAAGTATATTTTAGCTATGTTTCTCTTTGCTTTGAAAATCAATTAACTAATTAATTTATTGATTAATGATTTATTATCACTTATTTTGTTCTTCACTTTCATCTGCAGCTTCACCAGCATGACCTTCACTATCCGTATTTCAGCAAATATTTTCTACTCAATTATTTGTGTGATGTTAAGAAGTAAAAAAATCTACACTTTGTATGATAACCACATATATTACTTATAAAATCCTTCTATGGTAATATTGGCTTCCATAATACATTTAATTTTTTTTCAATCTCTATTGTTTAGACATTTCCAAAAGTTATCAAACATGTTTGCAATTTATGACAGCTGCAACTTAGTTTCTGTCTATGTTACTAACTTTCACATTAGTTAAAATTTTTAAACAAACAGAATAATTAGTAGAACAATGTATTTTATTTTGGCAATTACTTGCAGTTACTTAAAACCAGTGTGTGCTGAAAAGTATAAAATAATAAAACTTTGATAAATTACAGACAATTATATTTACAACAGACATCGAGGCAAGGAATTGCAATTTCTTATAGCATTTTTAAATTTGCTGCTACTAAGTGCTCATTTTGATATTTATTTTTCCCGTGAATATCTCAAGATGATTGGAACCAGGAATCTTACAAATCTTTAAGAGTGGTTGCATCCTTCCCGGTAACTCCAGCTTCCTCACTTGAAGGGCTATAAGCAAACCCATGAATCAGAATACCCTATGACAGCACCAGCTGTTTCTAAAGCTCTACAGATGACTGTGGAAGCCACATGGGGAGGACAGCTGTTTGCAGCTAGGGCACACCACTGGAATTCAAAGTCCAAGTCACAACTATTGCAAACAGTTTATGCCAGACTTTGTCATCACTAGCTTTTGTGAACTCTAGATGACCATGTAGCATTTTCTAGGCAGGCCAAAGTGGCAGTGCTTTCCAGGGTGACTCAGTAGATGTCCAGCAACTGGTGCAAGCATTATTTTTACTTGTATTACAGACCTTTGTGATTGATTATTTGGGAGACTGTGTCCTTTATTTCTATTAAAGATTGCTCTGTTTTGTGAAGATACTTTGCCCAATATGTATGATGGCTTTTCAGCTTACTTTGTGAGCCACCTTGGGGCATCCTCTTATAGATCACAGCATCCAATAAAAGCATTCTTTAGAACCCCCCATTTTTTGCTAGTTTTGATTATTATTGTTGGCAGGGTGGGCTGAGATGATAACAAAAGGAAAAAAATGAGGAAGTGATAGTAAAGCTACAGCAAGGACAGTGGGGCAAGTGGGCAAGTAGCAGGGAGGGAAAGGGGGAGGAAGGACTAAGGGAACTGGGGGGTGGGGATGAGGGAAAGAAAGGGACAGGGTGAGTGGAGAGAGATAAGCCATTGTGGTCAAGTCAGCTAAAAAATTCCAAAGAGAACCTGGGGTAGAAATGGTGGAAAGCAGAACCAGTGGAGAGACAAGAGAATTTAATAGTACAAGATGACAAGTCATGGCTCTGCTCATTGGAGGTGTCCTAAGATTCTGCCTATCCCTAAAGACCAATGGTACCAGACATCACAAGGTTGAGAGTTCTTATTTCTACTATTCACTGTTAAGGACAAGGAATCCTAGAGCTTGAGGCCACAGCCTCAGAGCTGTGAAAGGTTGAAGATTGCACCCTTACACCTTACACCTGAATCCTGTGGTGCTTGTAAACCTTGTTTGAGAATTTTAGCAACTGAGGACAATTTGAGACTTAAAATAGTAGAAGGTTCCTGCCGATACTCAGCCTACCCATTACTGCCACACATCACTTCTGGAAGGCAAGGATTGCAAACACTGCCAGATACTCAGCTGCTAATCATCAATGCCAATAGCAATATGCCTCCAGCCTGGGTACCTAGACCAAAGCCTTAATCAATAGTAATCCTTATTTTCAGAACGTGAAGCTGTATGCCATTGGGTCTGAAGTCCAGCACCCAACACTTGCTTCCTCTGAGACTCAGATTTTTGCTGCCAGGATGCAGGTAACTTTCTCGTACCAATGATATCCATGCATGCCTATATGAATAGATATTGCTTGGAGACCATGACTCTGTATACTTTGTCATTACATTAACTAATGCATCAAGTATAACTATGGGGTTTATAGACCTAAGAATACTTAAACACAGGGCAAGCATAGTAGAAGTCTGGTATAGAGATAAACCAGTATTCTTGTGTGGGGTACTCATTCTGAATGGAGCTGGCAAGTCTCTAAGTCTTTGTGGCTGAGTTAGTGGGCACTGAGTGATGGTAAAGATTAAAGACGTTACTCAGACTTTGAATTCTGTGCACTGAAGTAGCACAAAATTTATCATTTTTTTTTCTTTCTTCATTAAAACATTTTGAAATACAATACAATACCTATAGTACAATACAATACAACATGAAAAAGAAAGAAAGAAAATGGTCCTTAATCAAATAATTGGTAATACAACAACTTAAAGTATCCCAGGGAATAATATATTGATTTAACCTTAAAAAGCTGGAGCACATTTTGAAAGATTAAATAGAATTATCTTGTGCTTACTGAACTTTAGCAGGTAGAATAATGAGAATCAGGAATCAGGGTTAACAGAATTCCATTCATCTCTATTGTCTTTTTAAAATACTAATTTTGAAAACAGTGTGTTAATTCATGTGAACTTGAGGAATAGACATTCTAATACTTTGGATTTTTACAGCTCCCCTGCAGCACTCACACCTTCAGTTATGCTATGTGCTGAGCCCAATTTTTACATTGTTTTTTCCAAAACTAATTTGTTATAAGATCCTTATTTTCATTCTTGGAAATGAACACCTGTGTGCTCTCAGTGTTACATTCCTAGCATAGCTTTCTCTGGCTGTCACATTTTCTGTTGTACACACACCATGCTGAGGTACATATCCTTGCACATCCACTTAAGGAAATGTAGAAGGAAGCATGTTTTCAAGAATGGCTTTGTTCCTCCTTACTTACATCTTAATGATCATATTTCCTAATATTTTCCTTGAAAATATTAACAAATTTTGTTTTTATTATACTTAACATACTCATGGATTCTTTGCTTTCTTTTATTGAGAACAGAATTTTTTCATTCAGAATATTCTGATTATGTTTTTCCTCCCACAACTCCTTCTAGTTCTAAAACTACCCTTTAATCTATGTCCACACCCATTCTATCTCTCCTTGTAAAACAAACAGGCATCTAAGGAATAACAATAAAACAAAATTAGATAAGACACAAAGAAACAAATTGGAATGGAACAAAAAAAGCAGACCAAAGGAAAAAAGCCTGGAAAAACAAAACTAGAAGAAACCTATATAGATACAAAAATACTTAAATACACACACACACACACACACACACACACACACACACACACAGAGGACTGCAATAAAAAAACAATTGGAAGATACAATATATACGTAAAGTACTCATAAAGTTAAAAAGAAATTCTCCAACACAGTATTATGAGACGAAGAACTTCCAGATTTGCCATTTAGATTTTTGCTATATTGGCCACCTACTGCTGGGCCTGGCTTCCCCTTACAGTGGTTCATTTTCCCAGTTAGACTTCCTTGGAGGAAGCTAATTTTTCATTTGCAAGTTATTAACAATTGAGATTATCTAATCTCAGTGAGGGATGGAGGCATGTGCCCACTTCTCCTTTCAGCTCTTGGACCCTATCTTGTGTAGACCCATACAGACCGTATGCAGAGAAACAGAAGTCTCTGTGAATTCATATGTGCTGTATTTCAAAGATCTTGTTTCCATGGTGTTTTCCATCCATTCTGGCTCTTCTCCTTTTCCACCTCCTCTTCCATCGAGTTTCCTAACCTCTGATAGGAGGGGTTTGATGGAAGCATCCCATCTAAGGCTGACTGTTTAAAGGTCTCTTACTCTCTGCGTGTTGTCTGGCTGTGGGTATGTGTCTGTTTCTATCTGCTGCAGGAGGATGACCGCCAAGAAAGGCACTGAGCTATGAGTACAGCAGAATGTCATTAGAAGTCATTTCAGTACTACACCCCTTCAGCAGAACGCAAGTGCTTTGTTTTCTTCTAGGTCTTGTGGCCCATTTAGTATCAGGGTTTTGCCCACCCAAGTATTGGGTATGATTCCATCTCATGGAACAAGGCTTAAATTAAATCAGATCTTGGTTGGTTTCTCCCAGAATCTTAAGGCGCACAGACAGCAGGATATTGTGTGGGTAGGTCACCATAATAGATGCAAGGGATTGTATCTGGATTGGTGTTTACCTTCCTTCTGTTATTAGTTGCTTTCAACAAACTGATATTAAGACCTGATTGCTGAAGATGACATCTACACAACTTATTGATGTGGAGAAACTGAAATGGTGCCTACCTAGAGCCTTCACTCTTCTAGAATAATGTTCCTGAAACTTGCAGTCATAAATTCCTTATACAGATGGAAACCAAGAGTTAACTGACATATTTATGGAATGAATTATAACTGAAGAGTAATATATTGCTAAATACTATTATTGATTCTATAGGATGCTCACAAAAAGGGACCTATCATGACTGCCTTCCAACAGACCCAACAAGCGTACAAAAGAGTCAGATGCAGATATTTACACCCAACCAATGGACAGAAGCTGCTGACAGAAGTTGAATTAGGGAAGAGTTGGAAGAAGCCGAGAAGAAGGGTAACCCTATTGAAAGACCAGCAGTCTCAGCTAACCTGGACCCCCAAGGTCGCTCAGAGAGTGAGTCACCAACCAGGCAGCATATATCAGCTGACATGAGGCTTCCTAACACATATACATCAGAGAACTACTGGGCCTGAACTCAGTCAGAGAAGATACACCTAACACTCAAGAGACTGGAGGCCCCAGGGATTGGGGAGGTCTACTTGACTGGGTGTTGAGGGGTAGGGACATGCTCTTGGAGACTGGAGGAGGAGGTATGAGGTGTAGAAGAGTCTGTGGGTAGACTGAGAGGGGGATAAAATCTGGACTGTAAAAAAAAAGGTTAAATAAAATTAAAAATGCTACTCAAATAAGTGAAAACATGTTTCAAACTTATAAATATATTTGAAAATTTACTAAATTATTTTCAATTTTATTTCTTGATAGTCAAGCACCTGTGCTTTAAATTAGGAAAAACTAATAAAGAGTAATGCAATTCTAGTAACATTCAAGTAGCTCTATTTGAAATTTAAAACATCAATAAAAAGAAATATATTTCTACTTGTTAAAAGAAATGTCTAGCTGGACCTGGCCGAGCAGGAGGCGCCATCATGGGTGTTGACATTCGCCACAACAAGGACCGAAAGGTTCGGCGCAAGGAGCCCAAGAGCCAGGACATCTACCTGCGGCTGCTAGTCAAGCTGTACAGGTTTCTGGCCAGACGGACCAACTCCACCTTCAATCAGGTTGTGCAGAAAAGGTTGTTTATGAGCCGCACTAACCGGCCACCTCTGTCCCTGTCCCGAATGATCCGAAAAAAGAAGCTTCCTGGCCGGGAGAACAAAACCGCTGTGGTTGTGGGGACAGTCACAGATGATGTGCGGATTCTGGAAGTGCCCAAGCTGAAGGTGTGTGCTCTGCGGGTGAGCAGCCGGGCCCGAAGTCGCATCCTCAAGGCTGGCGGTAAGATTCTTACCTTTGACCAGCTGGCCCTGGAGTCTCCCAAGGGGCGAGGCACTGTGCTCCTGTCTGGTCCCCGGAAGGGCCGAGAGGTGTACCGACACTTCGGCAAGGCGCCAGGAACTCCACACAGCCACACCAAACCCTATGTCCGTTCCAAGGGCCGGAAGTTCGAGCGTGCCAGAGACCGAAGGGCCAGCCGAGGCTACAAAAACTAACCTGGATCTTACTGTTAATAAAAAAGCTTTGGATGTTGAAAAAAAAAAAAAAAGAAATGTCTAAAATGAATAAGTAAAAACTTACATTAAAAATGCCAATATATTAAAACAAGAGATTTTTCCTCATATTATGAAAACCAGATACTGCTGAAGAAAATCTTGAATTTAAGATTGTGCAGAAATTACGTAACAGTAACCTTATTTCTTCAGTCAGGTTCCCAATAAAAATTTTTTATTTAAATAACATAACTAAACCACATCAGTCTAGAAGCCCTTGAAAGGCAATAGTATCTAAACAAATAAATAATGAAAGACATTTTCTATAGATGAAAGACCTGAAATTTAGAAGTATTAGATCATAACATATAAATAGTATTAGTTGTCATGTTACCCAGAATACTTCCAGTGTATGGATTAAAACATATTTTGGGAAAAGTAGTTTATCATATTTAGAAATTCTTAAACCATTTCACAGTATCTACTCTTTTTTATTTATAATAGTGAACTGGCATGTGCAGCATCTCCTATTCGATAACTACCAGTAGACTGATCCCACATTTCAGCTACGGTTTCCCAAAATGAAGAAACTCAGTTGGCTCTCAGTATAATCACTAATATTTCAGAGTCTTGTGAAATGATGACAGATGATAGTTTTACTATTTCTCTCAAAAGTATACATAGGCTGAATATTTCATTTGACAAAGTGTATAGCTTGGTGAATAAGTTTCATTTATGTCAAGAATGAAGTATCCTTTTAAGGAATAGTCTCTTAAGTTTTTATGTTATTTAGTCAAATGTTCAAGTAGAGATTTTTTTTAATCACAATATAAAAACTCAGGTTCTGAAAGAACAAAAACCTCTTTCCTTTTGCATTTTAACTAGGGTAGATTGCTCATGACCAGTAGGGAAATGCATATCCCTGTTCATATACCCAGCACTAATTGAAATTAGCAGTTATTAAAAAAGAAGGCATGCCATTTGGAAAAAAAGATGGGGTTTGGGACAATAGAAAAAGTTGGATGGTGGTACTGATGGATACATATGATTAGGACACATTGCAAAAATATATCTTATGGACTAAAACTATTTTTAAAAATTTAAAACTCCGTAAAAATTTTAAAATATATAACAATATTTTTCAAAGTTAAGAAGGATGTGGTCATCAGACACAGTTTTGAAATATTGTATTAATTCATTTAAATCAATGTTTTATTGAATTATTTATGTAAGTAATTTTATATGGAGGTTTAAAGTGTTAGTCTAAAAATATATTTGCTTGATACAAAATTCATGTTAGAGGTACTTGAGTGGAGATATAGTTTTGCTAGTCATATATGTGTATAGAAGAATCCATCTGTACAATTCCAGTGTTTAATTATCACTTTTCAGGAACTGGCAATGTAAAATAAAGATTTCCCCCTGGATTCCTAACTTTAAATTTATAGTATCTGTGATTTTCAATTTTGTAAGACTAACAAAACTACTTCTTTCCCCAACTGTTCTAACATGGTAATAATGAGCACAAGATGATTGGTCTGATTAGGTTGGTATGAGTAGTAATCTTCATGTAACAGCCAGAAGGATAAGCAATATGGTATCAACAGCTTGTGTGTCTAACTTATGATGATCCTGGCAACTGAAAAGCAGTTAATTCAGAGGTATATTTGTCTATATTTGTGGCATGTCATGACAATTACATGGAACTATATTTACTGACAACTCAAGATAGATACTCCATTTTTATTTTGTGGAAGGAGGAGATGGATGGCCAATGAGATATGACATTATCTCGTCTCTTCTTGATGGAATTTAGGGCAGAATAATTCATTTGTAATGCGCAGCACTGAAATAATTTTGGCATGTTTGAAATTGAGAAGTGTTTACTTGGGATATTAAAGTATAAACTGTAGCTTTATACATACTCCATACTACATATTACATGTTAAATGTTACATACAACACGCAAATTTATGTTGCATTGTAACATAATTATGTAACAACATTACAGAAATTGTTCTTGTCTTCTAGGGAATTAGTATGATTTAATATGAAAATAAAATAAAAATATTTGCAGGAATAATATAGAACTAATTCAAATTCTTGTGACTCCTCACAACTGTTTCTTGTTTGTCTCAAGGAGACAAAACTTCAGCCGAAAAGTTTGTGCTGTGCCTGTTTTCAACACAGTCTGAATGTCCTTTTAATGTTCCTTTCCCCTTTATATATTTGAGATTCTAATATAATTACAACACTCCTCCCTGCCCTTTCTTCCTTATAAATCCTCCTAAAAATGTCTCCCGATCTCTTTCAATTTCATGACGTTAACACTAATTATTATATATTTTTATATATGTATATGTATATATTTTATTACATATATATATATATATATATATATATATATATATATATATATATATATATACATATTCCTAAATATAACCCCAGTCTGTATAATGTGAGGTTTTCTTGGTGCGGTTTTGGGGCTGATCATTTGGCAAGGGACAATCTGTGCTCTTTGCTATGGGGAAGACCAGATCTTCTGCTCCCCGCTCTCCCTCGTGCCTGTACTCTTTGTGTATTGTATTCCTCCTTGTGGGCTTTGCCTTGACTGCTTTCCATGTCCACTAGCGTCACCCTCCTTTAGTTCCCCTTAGAGCAATTATGCTGATGAGGTTTTCATGTCTTAGGGAGATAAAATACAGAATGGATCTTTTGGCGACACTAATTTTTATGTGGCAATATGCTGTGTTGTAGTCATAATTCTAAATCCTGAGGGGAACATATTAAACCTACTTCTATGTATCACATCTAAATGTCCTTGAAATAATTGGTCTTAATACTTATTAATTCCAATTATTCATAATTTAACTTTATCTTTTTCTTTATAGATGCCCATAGTCTGAGTAGATTACAAGGGTATTGGAGCAGTACCAGCTTAAGACCATTGTTTAATGGTCATCGTAAAGAAATGTGTGATATAACAATTTTTTCCAACTAATTTGACTGAGTTTTCTAAAATCTAACATTTGGACTCATTAATTTAAATATTTTATTTTTGTTGTTTTAAGAAGATTTAAGGTGATAGTTATGATAGTATAAGACAAAAAGGTTTTTGAAAAAGATTGATACATCTAGGAGAATAGGAAGAAAATGATGAAATCAAGTATAACTCATAGGCAAAGTATTAACTGTGTGTGCAAGGTCAGTGTTCTGTTGCATTGTCAAACTTCTAATAACCCCTCAAACATAATCATGGTTAATTGTTGTTTTCAAAGTGGCCTACAATAACAGAAAAGCACTTGCCTGCAGGAATACAACAGTTCCCAAGCTTGAGAACAGAGAAACAGTTTTTGTTTGTCTTTAAAGAACACCAATGGTGCAGTGTTAGGTGAGTTTTTTTCTGAAATATTGCTTGAAAAATACAAGAGTTCAATGATAGTATCACATACTGTTCCTCAAAGTCAGTTATAGGCATCACATCATAGTCAATAATTTTAGTCAATAAGAAAAGAAAGGCAAAATCAATCTGTAGGATGACAAAGTATAGTTTAGGTGTGTGAGCTGATGTTTTGTTTTATTGTGGTAGTCTGTCAAGATTGATAAGGGTACTGTATAAGATGCACGTATCCCTAGTTTTATTTAATGCCCATGAGTGAAAATGGAGTGTCTGCCATCCCCTGCTTTGTTCGTCCTCTGGGTTCATCTATGTAATTGAATTTGAAAGGACTTTGTGCTGTAATAAGCTATCAAGATTTTTTTTTTTTTTTTTTTTTGAGTTTAAGTAAAAGACCCAGTGATGCAGGGGTTGCTCGGGCTGCTCCCACGTCACAGTGCGGTCCCTAAGCCTGCATGGCTGCTACCTCACTTGTGATTATTAAGCTTATCAAGATTTTTAGAGTGACTTGATGTCCCCTGTGTCTGAAGCCCTATTTACTCTTGCTTCCCTCTCCCTTCAGTGTTCTCCCCTCTACACTCAAAGTTTCCTAGTCGCAGAACTTGAAGAAATCATTAGCAATAGCTTTGGTTCTGTGTTAGAAGAGAGCTGGCTGAAGTCCATTGTTGTCCCTCTAACACAAAGTAGAGTGAGCTGAGTCTCTGGAAGCTTTCTGATTTATGTCTACAGCTTTGTCTATTTTTAAAGCAATGCCACTTCATGTTGTTTACACACATATTAAATATTTGTCAAGATTACTGTTTTGTTACTCTGTAAAGTTGGTTGCTTGTTTCACCAAATAAAAGTTATTATTTAACTATAGCCACAGTTATTTATAAGAGCTAGCAATTAGAGGAATAAAGCATTTTGTGACAAAAAAAAAAACCAATGACTTATTTCAAAGAATTAAGTAACCGATTAGGAAATTATTTGAGAAGGAGAACAACAGTCAGGCCAAGGAGATGAAGAGTAGACCTTTCTGGAGGAAGCTCCAGGCCCCCACATTTTCTCCTTTCTATTTCATAGCACTCAGCAGTCTCCAGGGGAAAGGGTAACTTTTCCTCTGGAGATCCGTATGGGTAAAACAATATTACAATTCTGATATTTGCACTCCCAAATTTTTCAAAGGAGCAGAGAATCAGCAGTCATTCTCTCCACGAAGACTGAGCAGAGCACAACTTGTAATTAAAACAAACAGAAAACCCACAGCTTAATTTGAAGCAGTCTCGGATCCTCCCTTTACTAATGAAACACTGGGCAACCTATTATTAGTGCAAAGAACAGTTTGGCCCAACATTTGACTCTAGGCACAAGGAGGATCTGCTAATTCTCTGCTTATATTTCAGGGATACTCATGTGGTTTATAAAAGCTAGAGTCAACTAATTGATTTCAGGACTGAATTTAATTGACTTGAGCCCTGCTCTTAAACTGGATAGTGTTGGACAGAAAATAATGTAAAGAAAACACTCATTTGACATGGCAAAGTGCTATGAGCCTTTATTACATACTGTGCACCATTGAACATTCCTCAGTTCTAACTGACCAATTTTGTAAACCAAAAATACTAGTACTTGCTAGTTATTAAGTTCTAATTATGTCCCATGTGTCCCAGCAAGGTGTCTAGTATTACTACTAATAATCAAAGTAATGTTCACTTGAAACTTTAGCATAGAACTTTATTTAGAAAAGGGGTCTTGGCAAATAACAGAAATGCATCAAAGAGATGTCATGCAACAACATAGAAAGGTCAGAGAGATGATTCTCAAATGAGATATCAGAGGAAGTCATGGGACAGCTTCTTCTACAGGGCCTTCTAAAGAAAACAACACTGTGGATACCTTTATTTCAGACTTTTCAATTCCAGAACTGTGAAACATGGTATTTTTTTCATTTTCTAGAAAAGTCAGCTTATGGGTAATTTGTTAAGTTTTTTTAGAACATTACTGGGATAAACAATAACATTTCAAGTTATTTGCTATTGTCTTTAAGTACAAATAAGAAAATAGATTCTATAATTTGTGCACACTCTAGTATTTTAATCAAGACTGTTGAGTAATAGTGTACAATCATTAGCCAATTCAATGAAAAATATGTAAAGAGTTTGTGTTCATAAGCCATGTGTACTTCTCATTATTTCAGAATTATCTATTCTATATAGACTCTGCTATTTAGTTTAGTGTTGTTATATTGCCCAAACCATAATAACCAAATAGATAGCTAAATAAGGCTGTTGGTTACTTCTAGGCCATGAGTGATCATTATGCTTGGGATACAGGATGGTTATAAATATTAACAGATTATGATTAATAGTAAGTATGACCACTTTGAAATGTGTGCCCAGAATAATTTCATCTAATGCAGACTGTCTAAAAATAAAAGAAAATCTAACATTCTGGGCTCTCTAGGTAATGACTAGGTATCTGGGGATTACCACAAGCAGGGTCTAGAAGAAATTTAGGCATCCTAAACATCACCAAAGCCAGATTCTGACCATAGGCACAGGGTCATGTGGAATATGGCCAGAGCAGGGGTAGAAGAACAAGGCTTATGACTTGACTTGGCATGAGGTGCAAAATAGACTATTAGTCATTCATGTAAGAAAACAAATTGCCTGGGATGAAGTGTATGGACATCTTTGCCTGGAAGAATCTTAGTTCATATCAATAAGTGAAGGATATATATATCAAGTAAGTGGACCAAGTCACAGTTGGGAGATTGAAGACAGATGGGCAGACATAAATCTGAATGCTTGAATTTTTTGGCAGGAAGGTCAAATATCAGATATTCAAACTACATACATAGTAGCATTTGAGATAATATTTGAATCACTTGGGGTTCTGGTAACAAGTAGGGGTCTAACTTTTGTGTCTTAAGGTTTATAGCAATGCAAATAAAACTTACTCTCTTTTGCAGTAATTTTGTTTCAGTTATGTTACACTCAAATTGAAGCTTGTACATGGCTTGTCCTTATGCATGAATCTATGATAACTGTTTGAATAAATTGCTACCATTTTTGATTACCTGCTTACTATGTACTAGGTATTGAGTCAGGGCTTAATGGACATTATGATATCATTAATAATCAAGTAAATGTGGTTTTATTTCTGTTAAATCTATTTAAGTTAGTATAAAAGTAATGGGTTTAATTGCTGTATTTTGAGGCTGCACACTCACCCCATACATATTCAGCAAAGTACTGGAAGTCTTGGCTGGAGCAATTAGACATCAAAAGGAAATCAAAGGGTTACATATCAGAAAGGAAGAAGAAAAATATCACTATTTGCAGATGACATGATAATATACATAAGTGATCCCAAAAATTCCACCAGAGAACTACTACAGCTAATAAACAAGTTCAGCAAAGTGACTGGATATAAAATTAACTCAAACAAATGAGTTAATTTGTTTAACTTCCTCTACTCAAAGGACAAACATATGGAGAAAGAAAGTAGGGAAAGATAACCTTCACAATAGTCACAAACAATATGAAATACTTGGTGTGACTCTAACTAAGCAAGTGAAGGACCTGTATGACAAGAACTTCAAATCTCTGAAGAAGAAAATCGAGGAAGAACTCAGAAGATCTCCCATGCTCATGGATTGGAAGGATCAACATTGTAAAAATGGCCAGCTTAACAAAAGCAATCTAGAGATTCAATGCAATCCCCATCAAAATTCCAACCCAATTCTTGAGAGTTGGAAAGAACAATGTGCAATTTCATCTGGAATAACAAAAAACCTAGAATATTGAAATCCATCCTCAATAACTAGAAAACATCTGCAGGAATCACCATCCCTGATGTCAAGCTATATTACAAGGTAATTGTGTTAAAAAGCGCATGGTACTGACACAGAGATTGGTGTGTGGATCAATGGAATATAATAGAAAATTCAGAAATGAGCCCTCACATATATGATCACCTGATTTTTGACAAAGGAGCTGTAGACATTCAATGGAAAAAGGACAGCCTATTCAACAAATGGTGTTGGTCCAACTGGCACTCAGCATGCAGAAGAATTAAAATAGACCCTTTCTTATCTCCTTGTACAAAGCTCAAGTGAAAATGGATCAAAGATCTCCGCATTAAACTAGATACACTGAAACTATTAGAAGAGAAAGTAGGCAAAACCTTAGAATACATAGGCACAGGAGAAAATTTCCTGAACAAACCACAAATGGCTCATGGTCTAAGATCAATGATTGACAATTGGGACTTAATGAGATTACAAAGTTTTTTTAAGGCTAAGTACACCCTCAAGAAAACAAAACGGCAGCTAACAGAGTGGGAGAAGACCAACCCCTCATCAGATAGAGGCCAAATATCCAAAGTATACAAAGAACTCAAGACATTAGACACCTGAGAATCAAGCAACCCTATTAAAAAATGGGATACAGAGCTAAACAAAAAGTTCTTAATTGTGGAATATCAAATGGCCGAGAAGCATCTAAGGAAGTGCTTGACATCCTTAGCCATCAGGGAAATGCAAATCAAAACAACCCTGAGATTCCACTTCAAACCAGTCAGATTGGCTAAGATCCAAAACTCAGATGACAGCAGATGCGCGTGAGGATGTGGAGAAAGAGGAACACTTCTCCACTGTTGGTAGGGTTGTAAACTGGTACAAACACTCTGGAAACCAGTCTGTTGGTTCCTCGGAAAATTGGACATAGTACTACCTGAAGACCCAGTTATTCCACTTCTGAGCATATACCCCAGAGACACTCCAACATACAACAATGACACATGCAGCACAATGTTTATAGCAGCCCTATTTATAATAGCCAGAAGCTGGAAAGAACCCAGATGTCCTTCAGTAGATCAATGGATACACAAACTGTGGTACATTAATACAATGGAGTACTACTCAGTTATCAGAAACAATGACTTTATGAAATTCCTAAGAAAATGGATGCATCTAGAGAATATCATCCTGAGTGAGGTAACCCAGTTAGAAAAGAATAGACATAATATGCAGTCACCAATAATTGGATACTAACCCCAGAAAGCTCTAAACACCCCAGAAACAAGTCACAGGCTATATGAAGCTCAATCAAAGTCCAAAGGGGAAAAAAAATAAAGCCTCAGTCCTTCTTAGGAAAAAAAACAAGTGTATAGCACCCTCTCAGAGTGTGGTGCACCTGGACCCTAAATCATTAATTATCCAAGAGCTAAGATACTAGCCTCTTGGCAATTTTTGGTATTCACAGATCAGTATGCTTAATCTATGCTCAAGAAGAAATATGTTTCCATGTTATGTTCTGTCCTACATGTACTAGATGCTTATAGTAACTAGTGGGATTTCAATGCATGCTATCACACCTGTAAAAGAATTAAGTACTGACAAAAATATTCATTTAATGTTATGCCAAAATGCCTTAATAAATCTGTATATGTATCCATATTTTTTAAATTAAGTGGTAAGAAAAAAAGAAAGGAAAAAAGGATTAATACATTTTACTTCTTTATTAACCAATACAAAAATCTAATTAATAAAATGTTAACATTTAAAATCATAGGAATATTAAGATTCACATATCTTTAGCAATGAAATATTTATGACCTTAATACAACTAAAAGTCTTTTACATTGCTTATAAATTTGAGTAGAATGTTGCAATTTTGTAAAATAATCTATTAAGGTTTAGTCATAATTATTGTTTTGATAGGATAACAATTTCAGCTATTATCATGTTTTAAATGCAGACTATATTAAAAGTTGGTCTGTCTATGGATGTCTCCGCGGAGGGTCTCCCAGAGTCATACCGATACAATCAAGGATGCTTGCAGCTAAACATCAAACTGAACACAATGAAAGAGCTCGAGAAATTTCTGAAATAAATGAAAGATTTGCACCCTCATGGGAAGAACTACATCTTCCTCAGCTAAGGCACTGAGGTGAAGAGGGTGATTGGGAGATGGAGCACCTTCATGGAAGCAAGTTGAGGGGAAGGAAAGAGGTGAGTGTGAGGAAGTGCATAACATCTGAATAAACATGAGAACATCCAATAAAATTGAAAAAAAACTTGGTCTGTCACTCTCTGATCTCCTTTAGGTTAAGAAAAAGATCCGTGTTTTTTTAATATATATAAATTAAACAATTTTATTTTTAAAACCACTAGTAAGATTCTAATGCATACTATCAAACCTTTAAAAAATCAAGTACTGACAAAAATGTAATCATATACTTTTATGCAAAATGCTTAAAATCTGTACATTTATCTTAATATCAGTGTTTTAAGATGTAGAGATTTAAGTAAACTTTCCCAGCCACACACCAAAAAGGGTTAAAGCTAAGACCTACACTCAAGTCACATTTCACCACCACTTTCTGTTATTGTTCTGTTGTAGTGTTTTTCCTCCCATCCTTCATTCTGTATTGATTGCTATGGATATATAGCTGTGCTGCAGTAGAGTGTTAGGTGTGATGGGGATTTTCTTGTACACAGAGGAGAATTATTGTGCTTCCTAGATCAAATCTCCCTGACTGGCAATTTTATCAAACGCATAAATAACTTGTGGGGGATCCCAAAGGAAACTTATAGCACCAGTGTCAGGAGTCTGGGGAGGTATTCTATACAGCAAGTTCCCAAATTGCAGTTATGAAGAAAGTCTTGTTTGTCTAAAGTCTTGTCATGTTTTCTGTAAGGGCAAAGATGGATGGCCGTGTGAACTGCCTAAGGCATATCAGAAACAGGGAAAAGGGGACTGAAGAAAGAGCAGAAGACTAGGTTATCTTCACTCCCTGTCTTTCAAGAAAACTTCCAGTGAATTCTGAAAACATACCTAATATTTCTTCAAAATATATTGTATTGCACAGTAGCAGTGTGCGGTCGTTGGAGAATCAGATGCAGGTTGGTAACTTCTCTTCATTAAATAGTTACTATTCTGAAAGAAAAGTTCTGAAAAGTTGTACAAACTATTTACCTGCTTGCCTCTTACTACTTCATCTCTTTCATTTTGCTTTCCACTAATTTCTTTTGAAAACATACCCACAGAGATCAACTCTAACCTCTGTCTGAACAACGCCAAAACACTTCCATCTACCCTAACATATGACTTTGTTTATATTTGTATAGTTGATATTTTCCTTGTCAAATATTTTCTTACCTTTCTTCAGTAAGATTTGATAGAGGGATATATATAAAGAATGTGCAGCTATGGTGAAGCTTTTCATCAGAATGTTAAACTGGCCCTATTCCAGACTTCTGAGATTCCAACAATTATCAGTGTGGCTTTCCTTCTTGAGTCCTGGCCTCATTCTCCTCCCCACTTCTTGATTCTCAACACCCATATATTCAGCTTAAAGAAACTATGAAGAGTTATAACCCTGATTCCCTGGACTTTAGGGGGTGAAGTTTGTTTTATAAGGAATTTAGAAATGGTCATAATTTAACAGAAAGGAATTAGTCAGATTGAATTGTATAGTTATAATCTTCATTTGGCAACTAAGCTAAAGTCATATCTTACACTGGTAGAAATTTTTAACTGATACAAAGTTGAAGTTATAATTTTTACAGTGGTATAGAATTTATTTGATACAGATTTAAGCTTTTCATTGGTATAATTTCTTATTGATTTAAATTTGAAATTAGTATTGTTGCTTTCATATAGGTATTTTACCTATACAATACATTTGGGAATGCAAGGCTTAGACCCAGTCCTATAACTGCTATTATATACTGTTTTCAGTTGATTCAACAATACGAATCGGATCTCTCTTGTTTTCCAGAGCCCAGCCTCGTTTTTTCACGTGGTCTGTTCCTCTAGTTCACCGAGGATAATGGCGACAGTGGAAGTACTGAACACCTGGAATAAAACGATGAGGGTAAAACAAAAGAAGTCTATGCATTGTTAGATAATCCAGGAAGAGTACTTCTGCAGTCCCAGGACCAGATTACAGCAGAAAATGCAGCGAGAAAGAACCACCCAGAAGGCAAAGCTGCAATCTCCAGTCACCTGCTGCATCTTTATGTTGGTACAGGAAGCTGGTATAAAACCTGCTTTCACCAAGAAATTTGAAGATGCTGCTTTCATTGCACCCCTATGTGAAATGATTCCAGTTGAACGGGTATGAAAAAGAATAGCAACTGGATCTTTTTTCAAAAAGACCCCTGGTGTAAAGGAGGGGTGTAAGTTTTATCCACTGTTTTATGAGACATACCACACAAGCTATTTTTGAAAATCTGAAGAAAGCCTGGCTGCCCTACACCTGTACTCTTGTTGATATGAAGATTGAATTGGGCGTTGATGTGATCACCAAAGAGATTTTTCTTGCTGATGTCATAGATATTGATTCCTGGAGACTACAGCCATCTGGAGATTGGAGCCAGCAGAAAGACAAACAGCCTTACCGCGATCTCAAAGAAGTAACCCCGGAACGACTCCAGATGGTAAAGAAAAACTTTGAGTGGGTTGCAGAACAGTTGAGTTGCTTCTCAAGTCAGACAGTCCGTGCAAGGTAGTAGTGCTGATGGGTTCAACCTCGGACCGTGGTCACTGAAAAATTAAGAAGGCAAATGGAATTTTGGGGATTCCGTGTGAACTCAGAGTAGCATCCATACATAAAGGACCGGATGAAACAGGATTAAAGCAGAATCTGAATGGGATGGCACACCTACTGTATTTGTCGCAGTGGCAGGAAGAAGCAATCGACTAGATCTGGTGATGTCTGGTAATACTGCATATTAGGTTATCGGCTGTCCCACAATCACACCAGAATGGGGTGCTCAGGATATGTGGTCATCTCTTCAACTGCCCAGTGGTCCTGGCAGTTCAACTGTACTTTCTTCAGAATGATGAGCTCAGTTTGCTGCTCAGATATTTGGGTTAAAGCATTTGGTATGGACCAAACTTTGAGCAAGCATATTGAACACATGGATATCCTTAAAGCAGGCAGATAAGAAAATCAGAGAATGCAATTTGCAATAAAGCAATTCAATTTGTAGGAAAAGAGTAATATCTTCCTAGTTTGGATTTAAAAGAAAAATTCAAGCAAAATGATTTCACATCAGAGAAAGCAATTCTGTTTACTAATAAGCAAATGGTCCTCATGTTTATGAGTTGGTACATAGTCAGTGGGTATTATTAATATTTTAGCTTTATGTAGTGATAAGTCCCTGTAACTTTGATACCTCAGAGGTTTAGGCAGCAGGATCACTAGATTCGAGACCAGCCTGGACTGTGTATTGGGACCCTGTATTTCCTAGGGAGGAAATCTTTATAGTTAGAAAAATTGGCCCAACACTGATAAACTATATCTCACCCTCTGTATAGCAATTGTTAGGTAATTATGTAATCATGGAACTGGAGCAATGTGTCTGCAGTTCAACAACCAGTATGGCTCTCTTGCAGATAACCTGAGTTTTGCTCCCAGCATCCATGTAGACTTCCTCACAATAAAAAACTTTAACTTAGGGGATCTGACCCCATGCACCTTCTCTCAAATTCTATTGTATTTCCCTGCCCAACCCAACACACAATTAAAAAAAATAAACATTTTAAAAGAGTATTAAAGAATAAACAGTGCGAGTTAAGGGCCAGATAGCAAACTCATGGTTCTGGGTCAATTAAAAGGGTGGTTTTTTTTTTTTTTTTTTTTTTTTTTTTTTTTATATCTTAATTAAAAATGGCTAGGAGTAGTCAATGATTAACAGTTCAGAAATACTTTTTATAGTCCAATGGTTTTCAAAAATGTCAGAAATTCGTAAAAAATTCGATATTATTTATCTTTCGTTGAGACACATTTTTTTCTTACAGTTTCCCTCTGGTGGATTTAATGAAGAAATTGAACATCTCTACCTCCAGGTGAGGTGTATTTTTTTGGCTAGGCAGCCACTGGGCAGCCACTGCCTATTTCATTTACAGACCAATACTCTCCAGAAAGAGACACATTATGTAGAATAGTCAACTGATAATCTTTGCCAAGCCCAAATTATCAGTCTTTCGAGGTTTCTGCATTCCAAGGTCTTTCAGTGATCCTGGGCCAAACGGCTGAATATTTGCTCTCACATGTTGCTAACAGGGGACTGCTAGTGGAGATTTGTCTCTACAACCTGTCTCAGTTCTGGAAACTGTGTTTGACCTCCTATCTTCCTTTTAGATATTTGGTCATTCTCAGATTTCTGATGGAGTTGAAGACTAATTTAGTTTTATAGCCTACCCAAGCTAATTAACTTGGACAAAACAGTCGTTTAGAATATTTTCAAGTGGTTATAGTTGTACACAGCTTATATTTGAGGGTAATGCTTTTTTAAGTAAACAGAAACGGTGATATGTAGGTTTATGTTAAGGCGATACATGATTGGACAGTAGAGAGGTAGGTGGGAAAAGGTCTAGGAGAGCAGAAGAGGAGGCAGGAGGCATGAGATGGAGGGAGACATATATGCTTCTCTCAGTGCATCTCTGCCTTGATGAGGTTGTTATGGTTATTTCTATGGGTTTCTTTGGGTCTAATTTATCTTTTCTGAATAGGCAGTCTATATCTTTGTCTGCTGGTTGTAAGCTTATTGTGTAGAGGGTTTGTAGATTGGGTATTTAACATATAAACCTGTTTAAAGTTAAACAAAAAAAGAAAAATGTTCATGGTGCTTATTCATCCAAGTTCTGAACTTTATTTTTAATTCCTCTCACATAATATGACCTTTCAAGTGGGCACATGAGTTTTTAATAGAAGGGAGGGTAAAAGTTAGGGTAATCATTTCCCCTGCTCTTTAGTTTTAGATTAATGAGCTGTTTTCTGACCTAAAATAAGGGAAATAGTGTTTGCTGAGAAAGTTTTGAGGTAGCAGCTTTCATTGTCATTGTAAGGGGATGAAGTCCTATGCTAGAAAGGATTTAAGAAGGTTTGAGCACCATAATTTTCTGGGAATAAACTGAAAGGAAGCACAATATCTAGAAGAGCATCCTATCTTTCCAAGATGATATATCAGCAGTCTCCAGTTTTGTCACAAAACTTAATTGAGCTTCAGGGATTCATAAAGAGGGACATCTCTCAGGCTTGTCAAAAGAGACATTGGAGTGAATACAGAAAGATCCAGACATCCATACTACAAGTAGAGACCAGTTACAGCCCTAACAGTGTTTTACATGAGCAGAGTCAAGCTCAGGATAAAGTTATGCATATCCTGCTTGGTACCCTTATGGGAGCTGAGTCAGACAGTAACAGGTTTTCAATTTCTGTGAGTCAGAACATAGTAGGCAGCATAAGAAGGCTGGCAAACTCATCAGGTTTTCTTTTTTCTCTATAGCACTATGCCCCAGCTTGCTAAGATGCTGTCTGATAAGAAATCCTCCTTCAGTCTGTCATTTTTATCATAGTCTTTATGGAGGCATGTTTTTCTCAAAACATACTTTCTATGTGCATTTATCCAGAGTTCTTCAGGGACTCCTCGCTTTACTTTTTGCTGCATAAAATCATTATAACCTACTTTGTTCCCACCATCAATTACTGTATTCTAACCACTGTACAGAATGGAAAAACATATTTCATTCTACAGTATGCTGTATATTGGGAATCATGTTAAGTTATAGTCATATAAAGATGATCAGACCCATATCTGTAAGTAATATATAATTTGAAGGGAGAAAGGTACATAAAAATACATTTACATTTTGTGATATTTTCTTCTTCCTATGGCCTTTCATTGAGAATAATTCTTGCTATCCATAGTCTATCCCTCTATCCCATATTTAAAATACTTGTTATATCTTAAGTAATGAAGAAAACTAAGAACCAGCTTTCCTACTGTGTCCTTATAGTTTCTTATAATCTGATGGGAACATTAACATTTGGACAATACTTGTAAGTCACTGTATGTCTGATAGGTGTTACTGGTGTTATTTCATTATTTTTATCCCTAATATTAATGCTATCATAACAGGATTGAAGATATTTTATATTTAAACTTAATATTTCCTGTTACAGTTCCTTATGTTGAAATGTATTTATATAATACATTTTTGAGTATATTATTTATATATTTGGATTAGAACAGGATTTTGTTACTTTATCATTAGATAGGGTGAATCTATCTGACCTGTTAGATATATTGAACAAAAAAATAAGATAAAAATCCCTCTTAAGCCCCTGGAAAACATGAAAACAAAAATAATATTAGGATACTATATTTTAGTATTGAAGTTAGAATAAATTAATCTTCCAGAAAAAAATAAACCTTACAGTTTGATACATGCAGTATTAAATATTAATGAACATCTGCCAGCATTTGATATGTATCATTATCATTTTAGGAGTTATTTTGTGATATTTTGTAAGCCTTCACAATTACTTTTTTGTTGGGAATCACATAGGATTTCCAACATAAAATAACATAGAATTATTGTGTTAAATGCTTCTTTCATACAAAATAAAGTATATGCTATGATACAAATAAAAAGACATTTAAATTACTCCTAATTACATGTTCATATATTCATTATACAGTTTATGCATTCGAAGTTAGTTGAGCATATTTTTGTCTTAGATATTAATAGTGTGAATTACTTTAAGAATTGTTCTTGGAGATAGTATAATAATATGGGAAAGGTTATCACAGAGAATAAGATGATAATGTGATATGGAGAATTGAAAAACACCATATCACTCCACACACACACACATACACACACACACACACACACACACACACACACAAACACACACACACACACACACACACACACAAACACACACACACATACATACACACACACACACACACACACACAAACACACACACACACACACACACACACACACATGCAAACATACACATCACACTCACACATCCATGTTATCCATATGGTTACTATTAATCAATATTTATATTACAAGTCTCTCAACTATATTTTCTCTAATTACTTTTAAATAAAGGTACTAAATATTTAAACTTAATATATTATTATATTTAAAATCACATTAATCATGTTAGTGTAGTGACCTTCCCCAAACTCTAATGATAAAAACTTTGGTTTTGTTTCACTTGTTTTGTATGTATTCTGGTGAAGTTCTTTCTCCACTTACTAATTGTTTATCTACCATTGATAAACTTATAATTATTTTCATTGCCATATCTAACCAAAATATTAAACCGGAAAATAATTATTTTAACATCAATGTTAATTAACAAGATTTGGCAACAACATATATAATATGACACTTTGAAAAGAGGATTTGTTTCCTGTAAAATTTCCCTCCAGCCTTCTGTGGATTGTTTCACTTTCTTAAGCAAACTCAAAATTATTGTTTCATTTAAAGTTCTCAGAATGACATCTAGAAGTAGTGTCTTTAAGCCATTTGTTCCCCTCCCTGCAATTCCTTCTTTTCCTCTATCCATATCAAATTTACAAGCTCTTCCTTGGTACAGCAGTTTACTGTAGTTATAGACATGGATTCTAATGAAAGGAAACAAAATTGCTTCCTTGGAAAAGAACACAAATTGTGGTTTCCCACACAAGGACCAAGTCAAATGTGTGCCAGCAAAATGAATCTGTACTTTATTTTAAATTGTTTCTTATAGCCATTGTAAAATAGCTCCTTGTTCACCATGTGAGATGTGAACTGTTCTTATTGGTATTAGACAATGAACTTGAAATCCAAGCCATCTCTGTCTGTGAAGAACTGATTGTAGAATTTGTTCATGAGATAAACATGCTCCAGACTGTTGGCAACTTGCAGCATTGACTCTTGGATGAATAGCTGTGGTTTGAAACTTTCTTAGGTGTGTATCTTGGATCAAACTTTTAAATCCCTCTTAAGACACACTTTCTTTATCTTTATGATCACTTCCCTCTGTTTTGTTGAGCTAGTTGTGAGAATTAAATAAAGTGACGTCAATAAAATCTTCAGCAGGCTGTGTGGGAAGAATCACCTGAAGGAAGAGCCAGACAAAGTGACATAAGCCAGAAGACTGCAGTCTTCCTCAGTGTTCTTATTGAATTTAGGTAGCAAATAAATAAAAGTATTCTGGAATCTTCTGTACCAGTGTTGCAGTTCACTATATCACTACACGCAAATAACACCCAAAATAACAGCTGCTTCTTCCTTTTTTTTTCAATTTCAAACTTTGTCACATTGAGTGCTTCATACTCTTTATTAAAATGTTGTATGCAGAAACAATGACTTTATGAAATTCTTAAGAAAATGGATGCATCTATAGAATATCATCCTGAGTGAGGTAACCCAGTCACAAAAGAACAGACATAATATGCAGTCACTGATAATTGGATACTAACCCCAGAAATCTCTGAATACCCCAGAAACAATCCACAGACTATATGAAGTTCAAGAAAAACAAAGGCCAAAAAATGATGAAAAATCATTATGCTTAATCTTTACACACCAAGAAAACTTAGACTATTTCCAGGTTACATCTCGTTTTACATGTACTTTATGCTCATTGTAACTAGTAAGATTTTAATGAATACTATCAAACCTTTAAAAAACTCAAGTACTTATAAAAACATATTCATATACTTTTATGTAAAGATGCTTTTAAAATCTGTACATTTATCTTTGTTTTTCAAAATAGAGTTGTTCAATTAAAAAATGTTGCATGCTTGGGACAGAAAAAAAATGACTTACTCCTTATGAGCATTTGGTGTTCCTTCTAGAGGAGCCAAGTGTGATGGCTTGTATATGTTTGACTCAAGGAGTGGCACTATTAGAAGATGTAGTATTGTTGGAATGCTGTGTCACTGTGTGCTATGGCTTTAATACCCTTGTTCTAGCTGCCTGGATGTCAGGCTTCTGCTAGCTGCCTTCCAAACAAGAGGTAGAACTGTCAGTCCAACGTCTGCCTAGATACTGCCATGCTACTGCCTTGATGATGATGATGGATTTATCCTCTTAATCTGTAGGCCAGCCCCAATGAAATATTGTTATTTATAATAGTTGCTTTGGTCATGGTGTCTCTTCACAACAGTAAAACCCTAACTAAGACACCAAGTTTGGTTTGCAATATTCATATCAGGCAGCTCACGACCAACTAAAGTTCTAGCTAGGGGTGGTTAATGCCCTTTTTCAGACTCTGTAGGCACCCAGACACTAATGGCATTCACAGAGAGGCATACACAGACAAATAATAAGTACAAATTAAAGATAAATAATTTTGCTTGTTTAATGAATAATGAAAAGACCTTAGAGATTTAAAGATAATGATTTTTTTTGTCATTATAACTATCTAAGTCATGTAACAAAACAAGGACAAGCTGTTAATCTCAAATACCCTTCAAACAACTCTATACTACTGTTAATAAAAAATATATGGTGACAAATTTCCAGAAGAGTCTCCAAACAAAATAGAAAAATAAAATAAAATAAAATCGCCGGAGTTCAGGAGGTTTATGATTGTATGGCTTTCATCAATTCTTAGATTATTCTGATATGCAATCATATTCTTCATATTTACTTTAGAAATTCTAAATGTATGTCTCCCTCATGATTCTGGAGTTTAGTATTCAAGTGTCTGTGGTGACCCACCAAAATCCAAGAAAGAAGGTAGAGAACTGTGTTGATAATCAGAAGCAGGGATTCTGGATAGAGAAAGAGAGAGAGAGAGAGAGAGAGAGAGAGAGAGAGAGAGACAGAGAGAGAGACAGAGAAACAGAGAGAGACAGAGAGACAGAGAGACAGAGAGGCATAGAGACAGACAGAGACAGAGAGACAGAGACAGAGAGACAGAGACAGAGAGGCAGAGAGAGGAAGAAGTGACATAAGGAGAGACAGACACACAAACAAATACACAAAGTCAAAGAGAGAGACAGGTATAAATAAATTCACACACAGAGAGAGACACAGAGGGATACACACACACACACACACACACACACACACACACACACACACATATATATATATATACAGAGTCAAATAGACATAGACAGAAACAGAGATACAGAGAGAGACAGACAGATAGACAAACAGAAACACACACACATACACACAGAAACAGAGGAGGGGAAAGAGGGAGGGGAGAGAGAGAGATTAGATGGTACCACACAGTGTTATCAAACAAAAATCAGATTTTATGTCTTTGCTCTAGTTGTTTCTTTGTTGAATGAATTTGGCCTTTTAAATAACTGTTTAGAAAAGTTGATTTAATAAGCAATAATTAAAATTTTGATTTAAACATTTGTTTTTTTTAAATACAGTAGTAAAGATTGAGGTATACATTTCACAAGATATACTAGAATCTTGCTGTACTGAAAATGCTCATTTTGTGTGCCAAGAGCTCATAATGTCTAATTCCTTCTTCACTGTTTTTGACTTCATAGCAACTGTTCTTAAGTCAAGATTCTTGTAAACTTAAAATCCTTCTATTAAAAACAATAAAGTACTAGAGGTCAGAAACCCAAAGCACAAACCTATAGGTCTGTCTTGTAGTGTGATGTAGTCCCTCTTCTTGTCTCATAGAAAGTGTTGTTACAGTCTCACAATGAACCACTTTCTTTAGTTCGGGAGAAGGTGTACCTTCATAGAAACAAGTGAAGGGGGAGGGAGGATATGAGTGGGTGTGTATATGAAGGGGATAACATTTGAAATGTAACTACAGAGAATATTCAATAAAATAATTTTAAAAATAAAGTCAAATAAAAATAAATAAAATAAATAGATGCTGAGGTCATAAAGTTTAATAGTAGTGGTGCAAAGAGGAATGTAGAAGGGTAGAATTAATGTAATTATAGTAATCATGTGTGAACTTCTCACATAATTAAATTAAAATAAATAAATAAAATGTAAGTTTATTTGAATGAATCAATAATTTTAACAAGGCTAGAAATTAAAAATAAGATAAATAGTTTAATAGTTATTTCTATCAAAATACATCTTATTATTTCTTTCTCCTCATATTTTCTATTCTTTCCTGATTTTGTTCTCTCTCTCTCTCTCTCTCTCTCTCTCTCTCTCTCTCTCTCTCTCTCTCTCTCTCTCTCTCTCTTTTTCTCTCTCTCTTTCCTTCCTTTCTTTGTTCATTGACAGAAGGTCTTGCAGTGTGACCAGGATGTCCTAGTCTGTCTTCCCTTCTTAGCCTCTTGAGTTCCGGGGTTAAATTATTATGCCCAGAAAAATAAGTGCTTCAAAAGTATCCTTGTCATGGTCTGTCACAGTGACACATAGCTGAGAAAACAGCAGAAGTATTTATAATAACAGATGTATTATGAATCATGGTTTAGGAAGTTTCAGTTCATGGTCACTTGGCTCTGCATACATGGGTCTGAATTGAGACACAGCGGGCATGGTAGAATAGAATGGTTCAATTCATGGTGGCCAGAAGGAAATAGTGTCAAAAAGAGGAGTAGAGACAAACATGTCTTTCAATAGAATAATGGCCTACTTCCTACTTTGTGGATTTATTTTCTTAAGTCTGACCATTTCTCAACAATGGTACCAAACTATGAATTCATCCATAGATGTATCCATTAAATCAGCGCTCATGTCAGGATCCAATCCTTTACAAAAGCCCATTATCTGATTACCAAGCTTTTGGGGGATATTTTAGGTTCAAATCACAACAACTGTCAGGCATTCAATGTCAGGCCAAGAGGAATATCAGTTGTGGTAGTATCTAATGCTGTCTATAAAAGATGTAACTATCAGATTTACTTCATTTATCTTTCTTTCTTTGTATAGATGTATTTATATGAAGGCATTCATTACAGATGCTTGATTTTATGCAATTATGAAAGTAGGGTATGATTTTATAGTCTCTGCAATTACTTTTGGATTGAATGTTAAAGTTTCAGGCTAACAAAGACAATGAAAAGTGTATATAAAATGAGAAAGCAGGAAAATGCTGGACCTCACATATAACTTCTTATTTTCTGCTTCGTGAATATAAGTTCCCTCAAGAAGTCGGGAGCCCTTTTGTGGAAATAGGCACACACACAATCACACACTGAAGAATGGAGAGACAAAGGAGAATTTACCAGAATACTTTCTGATATGAAGATGATAAGCTAGAGAGTAAGTGAAAATTAGTATGACCCAAAAAGATACTGATGCTTTTTATTCACCTCTGACTGACTTTTGCACAAAAACATCTCTGTGACAAATTTGGCGTGGAAAAATTTACAGAAAAATCTGAAAAAACATTATAAACTAGCTTACTTTTCTTTTTTTAAAGAATATATTTAATGAAATAGATTAATGTCACTTTTCTTCCTTCCTCTCCTTCTAGATCTCTCCCCACAAACCTTTATTATATCCCTACACTGTCTAATTGATTGCTTATTTTTTTGATTCCTATTGTTACATGTATGTATGTATATATGTATGTACCTGTGTGTGTGTGTATGTATGTATGTGTTTAGGCAAATCATATACATCATATACTAAAACTCTTTTGGTGCATGTTGATTCCTGTGTGCATGTGGTTTCAGAGCTGTTCACTCTGCATTAGATAACAAATAAGGGAGCTGATCCGTAGGAGAGTCTAGCTTGTCTTTTCTCAGCAGTCGGTTCTCTAGCTGTTTGTCCAGGGTTGGGACTCTAGGAAATTTGAATATAAAGAAGTTAAGCCATATGAATGAAAAGCAAGCTATTTGGCTTAAACAAGAACCATAGGCTTAAAGAACCCCAGTATTAAGCATGAGAAGCCTTGAAAAAAGTTGGTCAGGATAACCCAAGTGACTCCTTGCTAAGTTTTAACACAGTCTTTCAGTATCTATATTGGACCTACAAATAGACAATTTGTGTTTCCTTTCCTAGATAAAGAACCAAATTTGAAAACCTATTTATGGCACTATAGTAATGCTTTCTATAAGTCAGCGTCCCTGGTCAAAAATTAAGTGTTTCGTTGTCCAATCAATATTATGTATAACTAAGACCAATTCTACTGCACTTACGAACTGATGGCTGCAGTGTGTTGGTTCCTCTCACTACCCAGAATTTGACCAGCACTCCTAAACTTTACAGATATTATATATAGAGATATATAGAGATAGAGATATATAGATGATATAGATATAGATATAGATGATATAGATAGATATAGATATAGATATAGATATAGATGTAGATGTAGATGTAGATGTAGATATAGATATAGATATAGATATAGATATAGATATAGATATAGAGATAGAGATAGAGAGATAGATATAGAGATAGAGACAGAGACAGAGACAGAGACAGAGATTTAGATTTAGATAGAGATAGAGATAGAGATAGAGATAGAGATAGAGATAGAGATAGAGATAGATAGAGATAGATATAGATATATAATCACTGTTTTTCGGTAGAAATTCCTTCAAACATCAGAATGTTTAGCCATTTCTATAATTAAAAGATCTCTAGAAAGTATAATTTTCAAAACATATTTTCATGAGAATTAATACAGTTGTCTACTTAGAATAATTGTCTACTGTGGCCTAAATGCAAAAAAAAATCGTTTGTGTGGGAGAGCTCCTTGAAAATCAGACTTTTTAAATATGATGGTAAAAGTATTGATTACAATAATCTATAATCTCTCATCATAATAATGATGATAGAGTTATCACCAAAACTGAAGATTGAAAAAACTAAAATTTAGCAGAGATAGTGCCTATCTAGAAGAATGGAAATAAACATTAAAGCAGGAAGGTTGAGAATGTACAAATTGTGTTTTTATTTCAGCTTAAACAAGACAAACCTCTACTTTGGGTATTTAAAAAAAAAGCAGTTCGAGTCTAAAACTTGCTATTAGGCATGCACATCCTAGGTCCTGCCTCTCTATGATATGGTCCTCTCTGAACAGAAAGGGTTAGTGGAAATTTTAGCTCTACTGGAAGTTTGTGAGCTTTGGACACTGCAGCCAAGCACCAACCATCAGGAGTGCTTGCCCACTCGGAAAGCCTGATTGCAAATGTCTGACTTACAAATCACCTATGACTTTCAGATAACATAGCATTGACCCAGAATGAAGAGAAGATTTTCCCTGAAAGGTAAAGAATGGCAGAATAGATAAGGAAGAAGATGCCAATGCTGGAGAAGTTTTGCCTAAAAGAAGCGTAGCAGTTTACTGTGGATGTTTTACCAATCCTGTAATCTACACACTGGATAACTAGGGTCTTCTGTAACTTCAGAACGGCAGCAGTGAGACTGGAAGCACCTATGCAGACTGTGTTCTCATGTTGTCACAACACATTGGGAAGCAGTTTATTAATACATTTTCCTGAGATTTCACAGTCTACATTAAACTTTGTTTTAAAATATTTGGAGAGAGATACAAAAATATTTCACAAAACAACAAACCATATTCTGCCCTAGTTAAAATCATATAAGCCCTGGCCTTAAGAAAAATTATTTAGAATAATGTGCATGTAGCATCTTTGTAGATGTCTTAGGTTACATCTTCCAACATGTTTTTATTAACATACTTAGTACAGAAAACTGTTTTTATGACTTCCTGTGCCTATATGTATGCCAAGCACATATAATCTTGCAGCTCAATTCCTCCTGTCCACATCCCATTCATACACTTCTTTACAAATCATCTCCCTTCCACTTTCAAGTTTTACTTAAGTACAAACTCTACACATGAGAGAAAACATACCAAATCTCCATATGCATTTTAAAAGATAACAACATTGCTTCTCCTGTATCCTCTAGTCCTATGCATGTTATGAAACATGCTGTAATTAATTGCACTCTGGTACAACTACACACGTGAGCCATTGATTGTAGATACACCTCTCTGGGCTTTGTTCTATGTATTGACATTTTTTGTTGTATGGTTTGGAGAAGACTAAGAAACTTTTCAAACACAGTAGGCAACCTCCTTAAGTTTCCTTTTCTTATAACCAACCTTATTCTTGGGATTTTGAAAAGCACCAAATGTAACTTTGAAATCATGTTGACAATAGGCACACCATCAGAGATCATTGTTATTGACATTTTGGCACACATTGTTGTGGTTATTTTGTTGGCTCTATGAAGCATGAGACATACCGTTGAAATTTTATTTTTAAATTGTAAAATGTGGATGATTAAAGACAACATTAATCTTAATGTGTTCAAGGAAAAGCAAATTTGCCTTCACTGTCCCTGTACTCAAATTCACCCTTGTCATTTACATATCTAGTTACATACCATTAAGACTGTCTTTCTATGCTCTCAGTCTTTTTAATAAGCCAGTGGTGACCCTTCCTTTTGCATGTTCTTTTCCACACACATCAATTTTAGACCCCAGCCCTTAGGTTCAGTGGCATATATATATATATATATATATATATATATATATATATATATATTTCTAAGAGATTTCCAGAACAGATCCAGGCTCAGGACCAGTTCAAAAAGCATAGAATGAATTTTTGGCTGTGGATTGAAATATTAATCACTATGTTATTAGTAGATTCCTTGGCTAAAACACTAAGGGGAATAATTAGATTATGCTCAAAATAAAGCTCTATCTCAAAAAGAGTTATCATTCTTATTTTTAAAAAGTTAAATGTCTAAAGAAACATATAAAAATGATTCCAGGCAAAATCATAGTGCTATGTGAATTACAATAATAAATCATGTTAAAACATTAACTGTTTCTGTTACAATCTGTCAGTGGAAAGGTCTTTAAACATATCCTCTGCAGTATTAGGTTGTATGTATATATTTGCACACAAGCTTGCAATGGCACACATATGGAAGTTAGAAAACAATATTCAAGAGATAGTGTTTACCATCCACCATATGGGTCCTAGGCATTAAATTCAGGTTGTTGTACTATGTGACAAAATCCTTTATGCACTGATCTACTTTCCCGTGCAAAGACATCTTTCATCTATTCACCTGTTTCTTATATGAACATCACCTTGAGTTTTAGCTAGCATTTTATGTCTCGGTCCTGGAATCTGATGTCATGCAAAAGATAAAGCATTCCATAGAAAACCAAATTACCTAGCAAATGAAGATGTGACCTCTGATCTCTCTCTTCCACACATGTATTTGTTAGTTATTTTTAGTGCATATGCACCTCAACATTTTTTTTTACATTTAAAATTAAAATATAATCTTATCACTTTTCCCTCCTATCCCTCCAACTCCTGCCTCAACCCTACCATAATCAGCAATGTAATCAGATCAGATTTATTGCTTAGCACTGGTATCTGAACCACCATCACTATACTAGTTCAAATTTTGTCTTGGGAAAATGAGAAGGATTTGTAACTTCGAAAAAAAAATTACTGGATGTTCTGCCTAGTACATAGTTCTCATAATCATTATGATATTTTGTAGCTCCTAAAAAATATGAAAACTGGATGGGAATGTAATTGAGTATTATTCCCAGAAATTTAATTCATCAGTAATCTGTGGTTAATGACAAATTAACTTTAAAATTTTTTCATTATGTTTGAAAAGTTCATGCATATGTAGAAAGGAATGTGATCCAATTCCCTACTCCGACTCCTTTCATAGCCCTTCAAATCACTCTGTTTCAATTTCATGTCATTTTTATAGCCCATTAGGTCCAGTTAGTGGTGTCCATTTGTGTATGTGTGTGTGTGTGTGTGTGTGTGTGTGTGTGTGTGTATGTGTGTGTGTGTTGCCATTCAGTGGAGCATGGGAAAGTTACCACTGTGTACATCATTAGTAAAAAATGATTTTCTCTCTCTTAAAAACTACTCATTGTCAAATTATACTTGAATGCATGAGCTTGCACTCACAGTCAGGCCTAGGAGATTGGCAAGGACCAAAAAAAATTGCTTTTTTGATGTTTTTAAACAAAATCTCATTCATTAAATTTTACCAGTAAAGACTTGGGAGCCAGGTGCTCAGATGAAAGCCTGCTAGGTCAGAGATACAGAGAAAGCCCCCAGCTGATGTTCCTCCTCACTTGAAGTCTCAGAGGGAAAAAAATGTTCTTCACACAGATTTCAAAGCCCCTCAAACTCAATATCCATCCTTTCTACTTCCTCTGAGTCTTTCTGTCTGTCCTCCTGACTTCCTCTTAATCTCTATGGTTTTTCTATATTCACTCCTTGTCAACTTATCACGTGTTCCCCCATTACCCTCTAGTTGACTTTATTTAATAGTGTACAAAAAGGTTTTTTTTTTTCCCCCAGTAAAGGACACAATCTTGGGTTTAGAGTGTGACCAGATATCCTTTATCACCCTTTGGTTGACTAAACCTTTTGTTGACTAATTTTTATCAGAAAGTATTTAATTACCTAAATAACAAACATGCCCCTTTGGCTCCAGTAGGGACTCCTGACCTCGCCATTCAGTATTCTATCATGGATGTCTGGAACTAGGCTTGATCACTGATATTTCTTTTCTACAACTAGTCTTCATGAACCCCCTAATCCATGAAAGCTAAGGTTTGTAGTTTGAGATGAATTTCTCTATTCCTCTGTTGATTCCTATATGCTCTGCATCCAAGGGTGTATGTTGTCTTCAGAAATAGAATAATCAGGGACAATGTAAATAGCATGTGAATTTTTTGTGATGCTTTGAATGGCAATCTCCTGAACTTCGAACTTGATTTTTCATTCAATAACATTTCTTCTCAGAATGATATTGTCTACCAAGGTATGGTAATTTTGTTTGAGCAGGTTTCTTCTAAGTTCCCATTTGAAATGAGCCCACTATCTGGTCAGAATCCATAAAGTGTTTTCACACATTTTTTGTGGCTCACATTTAAAAATTAATTAGATACTCTGTATTTACATTTGAGATGCTATCCCTTTACCCTGTCACCCTCCACCACCCTCATCCTCCATTTGCTTTCACATAGGTGGACTCCTTCCTGATCACCCTCTCTACTTTTTTGCCATGGCATTCTACTACATTGGGAAAACATGCCTTCCCTGGAACAAAAGCCTCTTCTCACATTGATTCCAGACACTACTATCTTCAGCTACATATGCAACTGGATCATAGGTCTCTCAATGTGTGCACAAAGGTTGGAGTTTAAGTCCATGGGAGTTTTGGAGGGTTTGTTTGGTTGATAATGTTGTTCTTCCCATGAGGTTGCAACCTCTTTCAGCTCCTTATGTCATTTGTTTAGCAACCTCACTGGGGTCCCTGAGTTCAGATGGATGGTTAGCTGCAAGCATGTTCAGCTGTATTTATTTGACTCTAGCATAGTCTCTCAGAGGGCATCTCTATCTGGTTCTTGCCAGTAAGTACATCTTGGGATCAGGTATAGTGCTTGGATTTGGTGACTGCATATGTGGTGAATCTCAAGGTGAGGTAGTGTGTGAGTGACCTTTTCTTCAATCCCTGTTGCTCTGTTTGACCTTGCATTTCCTCCCATGAGAGTTTTGTTCTTCCTTCTAAGAAAGACTAAGACATCCCATTTTGGCCTTCCTTCTTTTTGAGCTTCATAATGTTGGTGAATTGTTTCTAGGGTATTGGTGCACTCAACCAGCTTCTAGTGAGTTTAGGAACAAGACAAGGATGTCTACTATCTCTACTTTTATTTAATATAGTGCTTGAAGGTATAGCTAGAGCAATAGTACTAGAGAAGGCACTAAAATAATGCAAATAAGGAAAGAATAAGTTGGGATATCCTTATTTGCAGAGAGTATGACCTTCTACATCAGAGATTCCAATGGCACTACCCAAAACTCTTAAACCTGATAAATAATTTCAGAAAAGTGGTAGGATTTAAATTAATACACAAAATAAATATCCTTTTTCTTCACTAAAAATAAACATTGAAAAAGACAGAAGGGAAAAAATTCTATTTACTACAGACATACATATGCATGCACTTAGTTTTTTATTAAACAACTTTATTGTTAAAAACAGATACATGTACAGATTTTAAAGGCATTTTTGCATAAAATTATATGAATATATTTTTGTCAGTACTTGTTTTTTTTTTAAGTTTGATAGTATGCATTGAAAACTTACTAGTTACAATGTGAATAAAATACATATAAAACAAAACATAACATGGAAATAGTCATAGTTTTCTTGATGTGTAAAGATTAAACATAATGATTTTTAAATACCAAGGATTACCACAAGACTGGCATGCACTTATCCAACCAAGGAAATTAAAGCCTTCTGCAGTGAAAAAGTTACGATATAGAAGTGATGAATACTATAAAATGGAAAGGCATCCTGTTCATGGGGATTGGAAAAATTAATCTTGTAAAAATTATCCATGTTCAAATGACAATTAATAGATTCAATGTAATCCTAATAAAAATTATAACAACATTCATTACTGGTATAGAAATCATAATACAAAAAATTATGTAAGTTCAAAAGACCAAGGATAGCCAAAGAAGTTGGGAACAAAACCACAGTGCAAAATCTATTACCATGCCTGATAATAAGTCATACTCCAGAGCCTTAGTAATAAAAGTATCATGATACTGACACAAAAATCCTGACATTTAGGTCAATGAATAGAATTGAGGATGCAGTTGAAAACCCATACAACTACAGAAACCTTAATTTTTAGCAAAATATTACAAAGATACTGATCAATTTTGCAGCTATTATATTTAAAATTATTTTAGCATTTTTAGTTACAATTACATGTGTGTTTTTACTTTTTATTTGAACTAATTGTAGCGTCATATTGCTTTTCCTGAAAGCTGGTGAAGTAAAACTACCCTTTGGTATCTATTTAATATTTGTGTTAATTGTTTTTCTAGAAGCCATCTTCTAATCTTTTCCATCTATACTAAACCACAAATCGATTTGATAAGTTTCTTCTTTTACATTGCCAAATGTTCTACATGCCCTTACTAATCTTTGCAAGAGTAGATATGATTGTAGTTTATGTCATCCTATTTACTGTAATCTGTATTCTATATTGCATCCTATATGATCTCTCTACTGTAAAGTAAGCTCAGTGAAGGTAAGGGATGGGACACATATTTTATGCTATATTAGCACATATATTTGGTATACTGCAGAGTATTTAATGAGTATTTAAGAATATGGGCCAGGTCCACAGGAAAAAACACATGCTTGGTAATGTAAAAATGCCCAAAACCCCATAGTTGGGGAACTAATCGGTCCTAGAGGGCAAACCTATTATTATTATTATTATTATTTTGCTGAATGAGTATAATATCTCAATGGCCTCTAAATTTATATCTGTAATCTTTGTCTCAGAACACATCAGACAGATTTCTTTGTGCAGCTACTGTGGGAAATTTCTGCCCTTCTGAAATGCTCCCCAAGTCACAGGCTTTACCCCTAGGCTTATAGACTTGACATGTGTTATCTGTTGCAGGAGGAGCCTTAAGTCCAACCATTAAATAGTTGGCTTTACCCACAACTGTTGAGCCACTATTGCATCAACAATGCATGTTGTCTGGTACTTTATAGTAGGCTCGTTGGTGGTAATTTTGACATAGCAGCCTGCATACCAACTTCCAACACTATGAATGTATCCAGCTTGGAAAGAATTTTCTATTCAGTACCAGTATCCATCCAAGAATAATTTATAATCAGATATGGCTTAGGAGAACATTCCAATTTAGTTATGATATTCCTGTATTTAGGAGCCATATGGTTATGCATTCCTCAATTTTAGGCAATAAGTTAAGCTAGTTATTTCAATTAGCCCTTGATTAATATGTTTTGTTTCTCCAGAATAACTCTGTTGCAATGTCCATTGGCAGAATATTTGTCTAGCTCTTCAGAATATCTAACTTTTAATCTTTCTTCTTGCCAAGTTCTTTTAGAGTAATTGCTAAGTGGAATATTTTCACTTCTATTTTGCAACAGTTGGGCCTTTTCTCAGTGATACTCCATTAAGGTATAATGGTACACGTGATTTAAGTATTGTAAAAATATAAGCAAAATATAATGGAAGAATATACAGCAACAATGCATTTAGCACCTACTCACATTAAGTGAAAAGGAGTAACAATGTAGCAAAAGAGAGGTGGAAAAGACTTTGGAGGAGAGAAAGAGAACAAGAAAATCAGAAGAAGAAAGAAAGAGGAAGTATAAATACTTGCAATGAAGGTTTTATAACTATTACAGAAAAAAATGTGGGCCTTTCACATGTAGATATGTATTGTAAGAATTTTGGAAAATGCAGTGCTATGTTTCTAGTATGAAAATAAAAAATGTCAGAAAGTATGTTTTTCAGGTTTATTTTATTACAGGTTTTCTTTTTTAGACATTGAGATGATCTTAAAATTCATTTGTACCTCTGTTCTATTGCTGGGATAAAACACCATGATCTGTTTTATTTTGGCAACAAGCAACAGGCGCCTTGAGTTAAGGAACAACTGAGAGTTTATATTCCCTAATACAAACAGATACAGAGGGGCAATTCAAACTGATAGGAGTTTGTAGAAACCTTGGGAGCCTGTTGCAGTAACTTCTTCCAGTTTCCAGCAAGGCAAAAATCTCATAATCCTCTCCAAACATCCACCAACTGGGACAGAGTAGCTAAATATCTAATAATTATGGGGTTAGAGCATCTCATTCAAACCACAACAGCTCCCAATGAACCTGGGTAAGAACTTCTCATTTCTCTATACACCACTGTCTCACAACATAACCTAATTCTAGACCTGCTGCCCAGGTTACTTTTTGTTTAGGAACCACCTTTGCCTAGTAAGTCAATCCTTCTTTTGGCTTCATTTTCCCTGAAACTGCCACCATTTGCCAAACCACACACCTTAATTCCATGCCCACAACCTGTGAACCTTCATGGTTTATCAGTAACTTCTTTTGTTTGTAAGCTGACTTTTCTGGGCAAGTTGCTTCTTTTCTACACATCCCACGCCAACTCCTGCCACCCCCCATTGTCTCTATAGACACAAGCCTAGGTACAGACTTCCAGTTCCATCCCTTCTATCCTGAGCCATCTTTGCTGAGTAAGTCTCTTAGTCACTTTTCTCTCCCTCCCTCCAAACCATCACCATCTGCAGTATCATTTGCCTAGTTCCAAATCCACTAGAAATCCCTTTTTGTTTGTGAGCCAATACGCCGGGAAAGGATTTACCTTCTTTTTCCCAATGGTCTACCGGTAGCCATGTCCACGCTCACAGGCTTAGGTCAAGATCAGTAGCTTTTGAACCTACTTTGTACAAGAGGCATCTGGTGATATGCTCTTCCCTCTCCATCCTTCTATTTCCTGATGGCCATCTATGCTCCCACACTCCTGATTTGCTCGCCATCGTTGCTTGTTAAACAGCTCGTTCAGTAGCATTACCAGGCCTAGCTCATGTCACAAAGACCCTGTATTGGTTCAATTTAAGGAAAACCAGACTGTCACATCCGACACACATGAAAAGGAAAACATCCACATGGCCAGATCAAACCACAAAAGTAAAGCCAACATGAATGTTGGAAATAACAGTTTTGATAGACCCTCTAATCCTATATAAGTATTTGGTGAGGAAACCTGGCTAGTTAAATACCAAGACACAGAAATTTAAAAGAAAGGAAAACCTTATAAGGAAAGTTTAAGGCATTTTAAAAGACATGAGCTAGAATCATTGAACTTCTAGAAGATAACAAAGAAATTACCACATGACACCCAAGAGAATACACAGCTGAATGAAATGATGAGGATAATTCAGGATTTGGAAGCCAAATCTATAAAAAAGAAACAATGGAGAGAACCCATGCTTACAGAAAGAAAAATTTAAAAACTCACCATTCTAAATAGAAAAAAACAATATCAACTATCCTGATCATCCAGAGCTGCCAGGGACTAAACTACCAACCAAAGAGTACACTGGAGGGACCCATGGATCCAGGTACATATGCAGCAGAGGATGGCCTTATCTAGCATCATTTGGAAGGGAGGCTCTTGGTCTTGTGGAGGCTGGATTTTCCAGCATAAAGGGTGCTAGAACAGTGAGGTAAGAATGGGTGTTGGGTGCAGGAGCACCTTTTTTTGTTATTTTATTGGATATTCTCTGAATTTACATTTCTAATGTTATCCCCCATCCCCACCTTTTGCATCCTCCATATTTTATCAGTTGCCTCCATGAAGGTGCTCCTTCTAACAATCACCCTCTCCACCTCGGTGCCTTGGCATTCCCCTACACAGGGAAAACATGCCTTCAATGGACCAAAGGCCTCTTCTTCCTTTGATTTTAGACAATGCTATCCTGTGCTACATATGCAACTGGAGCCATGTGTCTCTTCATGTGTGTTAAATGGTTGATGTTTTTAGTCCATGGAAGTTCTGAAGGGTTTGGTTGATTGATAATGTTGTTCTTTCCAAGAGATCTCAAGCCCTTTCAACTCCCTCAGTTTTTTCTCTAGTTCTTTCATTGGGGTCCCCATGTTCACTCCAATGGTTAGCTGAAAGCGTCCACAACTGTATCTTTATGACTCTGAAAACCTGTGTTTCCTTCCATGAGAGTTTTGTTCTCTCTTCTAAAAAGGACTGAAGCATCCACATTCTGGCCTTCCTTCTTGTTGAGCTTCATAATATCTGTGAATTGTTTCTTGGGTATTCAGAGCTTTTGGGGGCTAGTATCCACTTATCAGTGAGTGTATACCATATGTATTCTTTTGTGACTTGGTACCTCACTCAGGATGATAGCTTCTAATTCCATCCATTTGCCTTTGAATTTCATCAAGACATTGTTTCTAATACTGGACTAGTACTCCATTGTGTAAATGTACCACAATTTTTGATCAATTTCTCTGCTAAAGGACAACTGGGTTCTTTCCAGCTTCTGGCTACTATAAATAAGGCTGCTATGAACATGGTGGAAAGTATGTCTTTGTTATATATTAGAGTGTCTTTTGGGTATATTCCCAAGAGTGGAATAACTGGATCTTCAGGTAATACTATATCAAATTTTCTGAGGAATTGCCAGAGTGATTTCTAGAGTGGTTGAATCTGCTTGCAATCCCACCAACAATGGAGGAGTGTTCCTCTTTCTCCCTGTACTTGCCATCATCTGCTGTCATCTGGGTTTTTGATCTTAGCCATTCTGATCTGTGTGAGGTGGAATCTCAGGGTTGTTTTGATTTGCATTTTTCAGATGACTAGGGATGTTGAACATTTCATTAGGTGCTTCTCGGCCATTCAATATTCCTCAGTTTAGAATTCTTTGTTTAGCTCTGTACCCCATTTTAATAGGATCATTTTATTCTCTAGATACAAACTTCTTGAGTTCTTTGTATATATTGGATACTAGTCCTTTATCAGATGCAGGACTGCTAAAGATCTTTTCCAATCTGTTGGCTGCTATTTTGTCTTCTTGACAGTATCCCTAGCCTTACAGAAACTTTGAAATTTCATGAGGTACTATTTGTCTATTCCTGGTTTTAAAGCATAAGCCATTAGTGTTTTGTTCAGAAAAATTTCCCCTGTGCCTATGTGTTCTAAGCTCTTCCCTACTTTCTTTTCTAATAGTTTTAGTGTACCTGGCTTTATGTGGAGGTCTCTGTCTGGAAGTCAGCATGCAGAATAATGCAAATTGCTCTATTTTTATATTCTTGTACAAAGTTCAAGTGCAAGTCGATCAGGGGCACCCTTTTAAAGCCAAAAGTGAGTGGGGATGGAATGGTGTGTTTGCAGAGAGGAAACCAGAAAGAGGGACAGCATGAGAAATGTAAATAAAGTAACTAGTAAAAGTAAACAAAGCAAATAAATAGAAAACAAAGGTAAATGCTTTACAAGTAGAAGAAATAATTAAAAAGATTGGGTATAAAAATTAAAAGATAAATTAAAGGATCTGAATTAAATAAGAAAAAATATGAAAATAATTGAAGGAATATGCAATAAGTGTAGAATGTCAACAAAAAGCCAAATGTTTGATTTATAAGTATAAAAAATAAAAAGAAATTCCAGGCGAGTAGCACAGACCAGCTCTTGTACAAGATCTTACTGTGAGAGGGAGCACATTCATGGAAACAAGTTGAGGGAGAAGAGGAATGGGAGTGGTAGGAAGGGTATAACATTTGAAATGTAAGTACAGAAAATATTCAATAAAATTGAAAAAGAATAGATATATAAGACTTCATAAAATTTCAAAGCTTCTGTAAGACAAAGAACATTGTCATTATGACAAAACTGCAACCAGCAGAATGGGAAATCATCGCTGCACATTCTACATCCAATAGAGGGCTAATATCCAATATATACAAAGAACTCAAGAAATTAGACTCCAGAGAATCAAATAACACTATTAAAAATGGGGACAGAGCTAAATAAAGAATTCTGAACTGAGAAATATATAATGCCTGAGAAGCACCTAAGAAATGTTCATTGCTAGTCATCAGGGGAATGCAAATCAAAACAAATTTGCAATTTCACCTCATACCAGTGAGAATGGCTAAGATCAAAACTCATTTGATAGCAGATGCTGACAAAAAATGTGGAGAAAGAGAAACACTCCTCCATTGTTTGTACAACCATGAAGCTCAAGAAAAAGGAATTCCAACATGTAGATTCTTCAGTCCTTCTTACAAGAAGGAACAAAAATATTCACAGGAAGAAATACAGAGACAAAGTTTATAGCAGAGTCTGAAGGAAGGGCCAACAAGAGACTGTACCACCTGAGTTCCATCCTATATACAGCCACTAAACCCAGACAATATTGCTGATGCCAAGAAATACATCCTGACATGAGCCTGATATTTCTCCAGAGAGTTTCAGCCAGAGCATGACAACCACGGAGGCAGCCACTTACTGATCTGGAAACAGGGTCCCCAATGGAGAAGTTCGAGAAAGGAATGAAAGATTTGAAGAGGCTCGAAACCCCATAAGATCAACAATATCCATCAACCACAGCTTCCAGAAAGTAAATCACTATTCAAACAGTACACATGGATAAACCCATGTTTCCAGCTGCATATGTAGCAGATGATGGCCTTGTTGGGCATCGACGGGAAGAGAAGTTCTTGGTCCTGCCAATGTTTGATGCCCCAGTGTAGGAGAAAATGGGAGTGGGTAGACAAGAGGGGTTTGGTGGTTGGGGAGTACCCACATAGAAGCAGGGGAAGGGGGCATGGGATAAAAGATTTATAGAGGAGATACTGAAAAGTGGCATAATATTTGAAATGTAAATAAAATATATCCAATAATAATGGAAAAAGAAAAAAAGAAATATGAAAAGTGGACAATAATGAAATGCCTATGGTAAAAAATAACAACTTACCTAAATGTATTCATTGGTGTGCAATTTTTCTCTTGCCTTTTAATCCTCTTTATTGTAGCTCTTTTTATTTTCTACTATATTTTAGTAATATTTTTACTTTACCTTAAAATATAAGACCATGTTACCCAGTAAAATTATCTACCATAGTTGAAGGAGAGAAAAACCTTTCATCATACAAACTGACTTAAAAATTTATATCTATCCATGAAAACAACAAGCAAGCAAGCTAACAAACAAACAAAATCAGTAAAATACTGAAAGGAATACTTAGAAATTGAAGAGAAATAGGCATAGCCAAGAGACTCTTAAAAAATGAATAAAACTGCACTGAGTAAAATACAAATTACAACTAAAGGCTAATCCAGAAAGAAAAAAAAACCTTCAATCTACACACATCTTTGAATAATAATTCTAAACATTAACACATTCAAGTCTCCAATCAAAAGACACAAACAGATAAATAGATTAAGAAATAAAATCCATCTATTTGTTGTCTATAAGAAACCAATCTTAGCTTTAAAGATAGAAACCAGCTTAAAGTAAATGGATAAAAACGGTTCCAACCAAATGAGAGTCAGGTATCAAATAATTGTTGCCATCCTAACAGTTAACGAAATAGACTTTGAGGTAAAGCTAATCCAAAAAGAGAAAGAACTTTTCACTCTAATAAAGGGACCACCAATTCATATAAAATATTATAGTAGTAACCATATTTGTATCGAAGTCTGGTGGAACAATTTTATTAAATAGAGCAAAATAATGGAATGAAAGGCAGAGAGTAACACAAATTAAACAATAATAAATGTTTGCAGCATCCCATTTGTCTCCAATAGATGTACAACTGGAGAGGAAACGAAGAAGCAAACAAACAAAACCTCTCAAAGTTATTAGTTACATCAAAAAAACCTAACATATGTCTACCAAATAATGTACCCAAGCATCAAAAGTTATATATTCTATGCAGTAGCATATGAAAGCTTCTCTGAAACATCCTGGGACATAAACCAAATCTTAAATATTACAAAAAATTAAATATTCTCTTCAGTGAAATAATCTTACATGTGAACAATAAAACATAAAAGTGATAAACAAAATTCCCATAAATGTATAAACACATGTATATAAAATAATTACTGAGTGATAAATGATTCAAATAAATAATCACTAATGAAATCAAAATATTCCTGCAACTCAATGAAAATGAAAAACAAAAAAGACACAGCAGAGCAAAACCTCTGGGACCCAATATAACAGCTTTTGGTTATTTGTTTAAATGAGTGTATCCACCAACTTCTTCTTCCCCTCTTATTGAAAATAGATTATTTTCTCAAACAGTCTATCCTGATTTGTCCTCTTTGACTCTCCCTACCTCCTCTCCCACCCAAAACCACTCTGTTTATGTTTCTAATTAGAAAAGAACGGGCTTCTAAGACACAAAACCTAAACAGATCAAAAGAATTGTTTTAATAGGAAAGTTTACAACCCTATCTTGCCTATATTTAAAATGAGAAAGAGTATCATAAAATTACTTAAATCACTACTCAATGATCTGGGAGAACAGGAAAAAAAAGATGTACTCAAACCCAGTTGACAAGAAATAGTATAAATCAGAGCAGAAATCAATAAAATACAAACAAAGAAAACAATACTATTTTTTGAGAAGATAAACAAGATTTTAACCAATGAGTCAAAAGAAAGAAAAAGGGGATCTTATCAACAGAAGCCTAAATAAACAGGAAACCATTACAGCAGACAGAAAATAAGTTGAGAGTATACAGAACCTCTTATGACCTGTGGTCAAATAAATTGAAAATTTTAAAATAAACAGGTAAATTTTTTGACTTATCCAAACTATCAAAGTTCACTCAAAAAAAAAAAAATCCAGATTTTAAGGAGGCTTATAGCAAAGGAGAAGATTGAAAAAATAATAAAAACCATACTTGCTGAAAACATGTTCAGGATCATGTGGATTCACAGCAGAATTTTACAAGATTTTCAAGGTAAAAGCAAATTTTTTTTTTAATTATTCAAAGAGAAGAAGAGAAGAAGGAGGAGAAGATGAGTATTGAGAAGAGATCAGAATCACTTTGAAACTTGTTTGGTGAAGCCAGTATAACTCTCATGACTAATATTGGTAAAGACTCAATGACAATATGATACATCAAATAAAACTAGAAACCATTATCTATGATAAATATAAATGGGAAATTCCAAAATAAAACAAGATTAAGCTAAAAACAGGAACATACCAAGTTGATCATCCACCATGATCAAGTTGCTTTTATCCAGGAGACACAAAGATAGGTGAACATAGGCGAGCCAATAAATGTAATGTCACATACATTGAGTTAACAACAAAAATCATTGATCAGCTCAATGGATGTATAAAATGCCTTTGAAAAATGCAACAAGCTTTATGAAACAAATCACTGGAATGGTAGGACTGGAAGAAAAATGCATCATTAATAAAATAGGCGCTGCATGTAACAAGCCCACCTTCAACATTATCTTAGGGAAAGTCTTGATGTATCACCATTTAATCAGGGATGAGACAGACCTGTACACCATCTTCAGTCCTGTGCAATGGAGTGCTAGAAGCACTAGCTGAATCAATATGATGAGGGAAAAAAAATAAAAGCATAGAAACATGAAACAAGAAGTCAAACTACTCCTCTTTTTGATGATATGACATTTTTATAAGAAATTTCAAAATTTGTAAAACATCTAAAATCAATCCACAATTTCAATAAAGTAACAGGATACAAAATCAACTTACAAAAACTAGTAGCTTTCCTATATACCTACAAAAAACAAAACAAATAAAATAAAATAAAAACAAAATTAAAAAAATCACAGCAGTAAAGAGATTACTCTCATTTACAATAGTATTAAAGACAATAAAATATCTTGGAATATACCTAACTAAGGAAGGGAAAGGTCTTCTTTTAAAAGTTAAAATTCATGAAGAAAAAGATTGATAAAGATATTGAAAATGAAAGACTACACCTAGTATCCATTCACAGGTTGAATAAATAATATGGGAATTATTTTCCTTCCAAAGCCAGTTTAGAGATTCAGCACAATCACCATCAATATATATCAACAACTTTCTTCTCAGAAATAGGAAAAAAATCCTAAAATTGATATGGAGGTGAAGAGAGTGATTGGGAGAGTGCACCTTCGTGGAGACAAGTGGAGGGGGAGGGGCAATGGGAGTGGGGTAGGGGAAAAGGAATGACATTTGAAGTGTAAATACAGAAAGTATCCAATAAAAAAGAAAAGTTAAATAAAAATGAAAAATAGGATAGTAAAAAAAAAAAAAAACGATTTGGACCCAGAAGATATTCTGAACAACCAGACCGATTTGATCCAAAAAACAAAAGGACTAGTGGGATTGTCATACCAGACCTCAAGGTACATTATAATGCTATAGAGGTAAAACAATGGCGCTGGCACAAAATCATACACGAATATGAGTAGAATTTAAGGAAACCACTCATGACTGCTGCCATCTGATATTTGACAAACTACCAAACAAGAATTAAAATAACCAAACTGCCGATCTGCATCCTGGCACAGTGTGCGGGGACCTGTGGAGCCCTGACGGGAAGGAGAAACAAGGCAGCCTGCTGGGCCTTTTCTGGGGTTGCTGGTGTCCAGGAGTTGGTGTCAGGAGGCCAGATGCAGAGGGAAGCTAGAGGCCAAGGTCGTTCGGCCAGGGCCATGGTTCAGGAGGTGACTGTGGTCAGGCTTGGGCTATCCAAAGGCATTGAAAGCTTCAGGGGAGAAGAAGCTTCCCTAGAGTGTTACAGCTTAATAAGACTTGAACTCTCACATGATCTTTAGTGAAGTGATGGGTATACTTTTTTCCTTCTGAATAGGACCTTATAAATATTTGGGGGTGGGTTGGGATCTAGACACAGATCCTTTCTATTGGCTTGGTCTTAGATGTTAGGGATGCCTCATCTGGGTTGGAAGGACTTTAGTTGTTATCCCTATGTGAATGATTGTTACTGTCCTTTCAATAAGATACCAGGAAGCCTTGGTCACTTTGTTTCACGACAGGAACCCAGTCGGGAGTAAAATTTAAATGTCTACGGTTCTCAATTATGAGAATTGCTGGTGTTCTGAAGTCGGCTCAACCTTACCAGGTTTTCTGTCTGGTGGCATGGTCCACGGTGCCACAACCAATCAACAAACAAACCCAAACACACAAAGAAACCAACCGTATATATTGGAGAAAAGACATGATCATAAATGAATGGTTCCAGGAAAACTGATGTGCACATGTGGAAGGATGAAAATAGACTAGTGTACATCACCCTGAATAAAAGTTGTTCCCAAGTGGATCAAGGACAACCATCTGAAATAATGAACTTTTGTAAGAATATAGGCATAATGCCCTATTAGGCTACAGGTGTAGGTGGACTTTCTGAATAAGATCTCATTTGCCAAAAATCAAGCCAGCAATTGGCTAATGATACCCAATAAAACAAAAGGCTTCTGAAAAGCCAAGGAAACAGTCAACTGAGGAAAGTAGAAATACGCACAGTGGAAGAGAATCTTTGTAAACTATATATCTGACAGAGGATTGATAAAAAGGATATGCAAAGAACTCAAAATATAGTCAAAGAAACAATCAATAGTCAATAAAAAAAATGTGCTAGGGATTAAAAGATTTCTTAGTAGAAAAATTTCAAAAATTTATAAGCATAAAAGCATTTAATATTCTTTGGAGTTAGAGAAACATAAGTCAAAAATATCTTTATGATTTCATTTAACCACAGTTGGAATGGTTAAATGAAAAAAAAAAAGATAAAGTAAAAAAAAAAATGGAACTGCTATAGGGAAAAGGGAACCTACATTTGCTTTTGATGGAAATGCAATTTTGTATGGCCATTCCATAAATCCATACAGAGGATCCTCAAGAAACTAAAAATCAATCCACCTTATGAACAAAATCTAACCTTCTTTGGCATATGCCCTAAGGACTCGACATCTTGCTCCACAGATACTTATTCAGCTATGCTCATTGCAGTTCTAGTCACATTAGTTAGAAAATGGAATTGATCTAGGTGTCCCTCAACAGATGAATAAATAATGAAAATATGCTTATACATAATAGAATGCTATTCAGCTGTGAAGCAAAGTGAAATCATGACATTTGCAGATAAATCTATAGACCTAGAAAAGGTCATAGTAAAGAAGTAGACCAGACCCAGAAAGAATCATGACACAGAGTTTCTCTTATCTGCAGTTCCTAGCTACAAATCTTCAGATGTGAGAATACAAAATGGAGTAACCCTAGAAACTAAGGAAGTATAAAGAGACCATACTGGGGAGAGGGAAGACTTGAGAAGGAAAAGGGAATATACAAGTAACATGCATTTGTAAGTAACCTTACATATTTACAATTTACAGTAACAGAAAATAAGCGACATATCTTTATAAAGATATTATAATGTTTATTAAAGCTTGTGTGTGCCTCTGTGTATGGCCATCAATAAAATGTAAATGTTGACATTTTCAATAACAAACACATACCTGGAGGCCATTATGATTCATGATATATGAAAGGCACCAGAAAAACAACGAATCATCTCATGTAAACATGGAATACATAACTATAAAATGATAGAAACATTGAAACAAACATGGTTACCAGGAAAAGAAACATGCTGGCAATATGAAGTGAGCACATGTTAATTCAAATTGTTTTCCTAAGCATTTCTATAAGATATTGTCAATCCATCACTTTGTATTCATTAAATACAATTTTATGACATATTGGAATTAACTAAAAAATTTCACAAAATAATTCTTCAAATGGACAACCCTAGCACTTTTCAGAACCTTGCTAATTAGTCTCCATTCTTAATTGTATATTGTTGTACCTATATCAAGAATTTGTGTTCATTTATAAAATGAATGAATAAGGACATTTCTACAGTGGATAAACGTTAGTTTCTTAACATGATTGCTGCCAGTTGTACACTTGAAGCAACAAGTATAGTGAATGCTAAGGGGCATCGACAATTTTAGTTGCGAGCATAAACATACCAATTCCCAAAGCTCTCTGAAAATAGCCACGAGTTATTGGATAAAATATGAGAAATGCTACTGGAATACTTCAATGCAACCTTTCAGAGGTTTTTCTCTTTGTTTATTTTGTTTAACTAAAGAAGAATCCCTCTCAACTTTATTTAACATTAAATCTATAGCAATAAAAAGAATACCCAACGTAAAACAGGATCCAGTTGTTATCTGCTGAATATGTGAGCCTGGCCTAGGTAAATTGAACCCAAATGTATTAACATTACTAAAAGAAGCTTCTGTATAAAAGGAAAGCACATTGTTACTTAACTTAAACATATTACTGTGTTTCAATGATTTTTAGATGGTGGTGGGATGAAGAGGCCTTCCTATGGTTTACTTTGTGTAACTGGTTCTAAATCAGGGGCTCCTTTGTGTTCACCAATGTCCTAGAATTGTCCACAGATCTCAGGAGACAAGCTTATTTACTAAAACACCAGGCTCATGTACATGATTGAAGATTCCATTAGACCTACTCTCCCACAGATATATCATGCTCTCAAAGGAAAAAAATGTAGTTGATACAGAACTAATGTATAGGAGGGATATTAATAATTGGGAAAGTTCCTTCCAAATTTAAAAATACTTTGGTTAGACTCTGACACAGCAATAGAGAGACACTCAGTTCACACGGGCACAGTACTGGGATATACACGAATTCTTCATGCGTATGCATAGAACCTCTTTGCCAGCCTATGCCAGTTTCAGAATTTTTTAATAAATATTTTTTTGTTGTTTGGTTGGATCTAAGGATCTCCTTGTGTTTGATTCCGTTGTTGCATCCCCACATGCTTGAGAACGTGGAAAGAAATAATGACAAGAATAATGCAGACCATTTCCATTTGTGGAACTTCTATTTTCTACCTTTAATATCCAAGGAAATACAAGATTCCACTGGAGTTCAAGTGTGATGCCTTCCCTTCAGTCCTCCCCCATACACTATAGCCATTTGTACCTCATGAACCCTCACTCAGTGCCTGTACATAAATTGGAAACAAAACCTTGCTCGAATTTCAGGGGACCCACAGGAGCAGATGCTCTGGCTTAGGGATCATCATTCAACTTGGTGGTATCACAGCATCACTTTGGATTGTCATCTGGATGTAAGCGCGACTCCCAGAGATGTCGACACTTTGTTAATATTCCAGTGGCAGATGAACTGACAGCATGTGGCATCTGGTTAACGTTTAGAGAAGCTCAGAGCTATTCTTCTCATTAAGTGGAGATGACTTGGCTTGCCGTGGGGCTGGCAGGCATTTTAAAGCTGTGTTATTCTCGTAACAAATGCCAGATGCCAGGCTGGACGTATAAACACGAGCCAGGTTCAACGTGAAAATATTAATGTGTTACACTGGAAACCGTCTGCTACCAAGTCAGTTTTGCAGTTTCACATATGCAGCTTAAGAGATGAATTCCCGAGGCTCTGGTGAGTGAGGATTGGGGGAGGGTGTAATTTTGAGAGAGTAATTTGCCTAGCATGGATCTGCTCTTACGCAGAAGGGGCTGGAGTAAAGTAAGGTAGCACTCCAGTTATTCGGGTCCCATAGTTGCATATCTGCTACATATGAGCAGGGAGGCCTAGGTCTAGCCCATGTATGCTTTTAGCTGGTTCAGACTCTGAGAGCCCCAAGGGTCCAGATTAATCGACTCTATTCTCTTTGGCTCACAATGCTTCGTCCTATTCTTCCAGAAGAGTCTTCAAGCTCCACCCACTTATTTGGCTGCGGATGTTTGCATCTGTCCAAGACAGCTTCTGGTTGGAGTTTCTCAAAGGCCATCCTGTGCTAAACCCCTGTCTGTAAACATAACAGAGTATCATTAATAGGGTCAGGGACTGGTGCTGGCCCATGAGCTGTGTCTTAAATCGGACTGGTTATTGGCTGGCTGTTCCCTAAGTCTCTCTCTTGTGTCCCTGCATTTCTTGGCCAAAATCTGTTGCCTGTATATTTTACTAGCTGGGCTACCTTGTGTGGCCTTAGTGGGAGAGGAAGCACCTAGCCTCAAAGAGACTTGAAGTGACCTGTCAGGGTTGGGAGCAAGTAACCAGGGGGCCCTACCTGCTCAGAAGAGTATAGGGGGGAAGGATTGTGGGAAAGGGTGAGCAGGAGGTAGCAGTGAGCAAGATATAAAGTGAATAAGTAAAAATAATTAATGTATAACTCTTAATCCCTAAAGATGTGGGTGGGGTCAGGTGCGGAGGGGTCCTAAGTTGGGCTTTAACCCCAGCTTCTTTCAATAGAACGGAATAGTATAATGGGATATACACGATGCCTTGTAGACTGCTCATTTACTGATTATGCTAATACTGACTGAACTCCATTCTTCTAGGCATAAGTGTTATAAATAAAATGAGTACAGTAAGCTTGCTCCATATGTTGCTAAACAATTAGTGATTAAGCATCTGCAGACAAAATGACAGTTACTGTTCTTGTCTGACTAGTCTCTAAAAATGGTTGCTTGGGGTGCGATTGTATCGTCTATGAATATCACGTGTTCTCGGTGCCTATGTTTTGAGATATTGTTTGTATCACTTCTCTTTCTTTTCAAACATAATCACATGTTCTTTAATTATGATCAACTTCAAATTTTATGATTCATATTTTGACAAAAAATATTTATATAGGGTTGTCTTTAGAAAGCAAATAATCAAGAGGCAAGTCCAATTTTATTAACTCAGAAGGATATTGCTTTTTCCCCTAACAAAGTAGATGCCATTGTATGCATTTTGACTGAAATAATCTCCCTGTACAAAGAGCAAGTCTATCATCTAAAAAGGACTAAGTAAGATTCCACCATAAATTTTCACAATGTAAAAACGTCTGTCAATATTTGTTTACCCAGTTGAATAATAATGTCTTTTGTTCTTCTCTTTTTCTTTTTTCCCCCAAATTTGTTTTTATTGGAAATTCCCTGCATTTACGTATCAGATGTTATTTCTTTCCCCAAATCCCATCTCCCCCACCCCCTCTTATTGCAGCCATGAGCATGCTCCCTCTCCAAACCATGCTCTCCCACCTCAGCACTTGGTCTTCCCATACACTGGGAAAACAAGCCTTTGTTGCACCAAAGGCCTCTCCTCCCACTGATGTCAGAAAATGCTATCCTCTGTTGCATATGTACCTCGGGCCATGGGTCTTTCCATGTGAACTCATTGGTTTATGTTTTAGTCCCTGGGAGCTGTAGCAGGATTGGTTAGTTGATAATTTTGTACTTCAAAAAGGGTTACAGACTTTTTCAGACTCTAGAGAATCAAATAATCCTATTGTATCACTTCTTTTTGTTTTTGAATTGTTGTTAGATGGGTCTGGGCTTGTCTATATATATATATATATATATATATATATATATATATATATATATATATATATTTGTAATTCTAGCACACAGAAGCTGATGCAGGGAATGACACTAGATCAAAGCCAGCCTGGATAACATACTGATGTTAAAGCCAGCCAAAGAAAACTCATGGTTGGACCCATGGCTCCAGCTACATATGCAGCAGAGAATGGACTTGTTGGGCATTAATGGAAGAAATCCTGGGTCCTGCCAAGACTCAGTGTCCCAGTGTAGGGGGGTGTCCGGGCAGAGAGGCTGGAGGAAGTGAGTGATCACCCTTATAGAAGCAGGGGAAAGGGAGGATGGGGTAGTGGGTATGAAGGAATCCACGAAAGGAGATAATGTTTGAAATATAAATAAAATATACCCAATGGAAAAAATAAAAAATAAATTATGAAGTTTAAACAATAAAAAAGATTCTGTCCCCAAATTTAACTAACTAGATCATAAAAATAAATAAATGCCCAAATGACAGAACATGCATTTGTTAAATTTAAGGATGTCTGTTTTGAATATGAAAATAGAGGTGGCTGGAGAGATGGCTAAGCAGTTAAGAGCACTGACTGTTCTTCCAGAGGTCCTGAGTTCAATTCCCATCCACCACTTGGTGGCTCACAACCATCTTTAATGGCATCTGATGCCCTCTCCTGGTGTATCTGAAGACAGCTACAGTGTACTCATATATGTAAAGTAAATAAGTATTAAAATATTAAAAAATAGCTGAATAAGACTTAAAATGAAATTTTATTCCACAAAAAGAAATTATAAATGTATAAATATTACCCCCTAGTAGGATGATGTATTTGCAGTATCTTAGGTAGGGTATAGTATTTGAAGATAAACTAAGGTTAAATTCTGGCTTCACATTTTTGGTGACTTGAGGAAATGATTATTAAATACTTGGTACATATGGTTCCAAATCCATAAAATGAGACTATGTCATCAAGTTGAAAGTAATTAATGACTCTAAAATATTCAATAAAGCCCATGGTTCATGGTAAGTGAATTATGAGCTTTGGTTATTAGTACTAGATATTGAGGCATGATAGTGAGGAACAGGAAACCCTAAAAGACCACAGTTACCCAAAGCCAATCAGTAAAGCCTGCAAATATATACCAGTGACAGACTCAGCATCCACACTCAGGGAGATCTGTCCTCTCTATCTGCAGCCCTGCTTTCTGTACAGATATGATACATTTAATATAAACCCCAAATGTGTTACAGTCCACTTGGGGAGCAAACTGTGGTTGGTTTCTCTTTCTACCTCAGCTCATAAGACAAGACTTATCTGGCTGATATGGGAGATGGGGACAAGCTCCTGAGAATGTAACTGGCAGTGCATAAGACAGGCATGTGGCTTGTAAGGTGGTTCAGTGGAGTTTGTTGTTGTTGGTATGTCTCTCTTCCCTTTCCCAGCAGGCCAGAAACTAGAGTCAGATGTTATTTAGACATTCTACAGTAGAAGAATGGATGACTTGGTTTATTATGCCACATGAATGAAAGTAGAGGGTATGCTGACTGGGTAAAGATGTATTCTGTTGTATAAGATGTCCTGGTTGTTAAGAGTCTAGGCAGAGATTATTTGCTCTGAAAACATGCAGATATAAATAATATTATATAAATTAACCAGGTTTCATTAACTCATTCATAAATATAAGAAGTGATATAATTATAATCTCAAAAAATAAAGAAAAGATTATAAAGCACACTAGTCGTACTGTGTAGTCTTACACTGGCCTTTTGACAAAGCTCTTCCAGGTCCTTGTTCCTCTCCTCTGACATAACCACACCCATATTGGACAGAACTGGAAATGAGGAACTGCCCATCTCCTGCTCCCCCTCTCTCTGCCCAGAAAATTGATTTGATTTTGCAGTTTAAGATCCCAAAGCAAAATAAAACAAACAATAATTTTCGTATAGGCATCTACTGATGTACCAAGGCGAGAAATTGAAGCAAGTTTAATTTAAACACAAAGCCTAAATTTGAGCTCAACCACAATGGCTCAATAAATTTCTTCTACGTCTATAGTGTCAAGTAAGTTATTCTTAAGGTATAGTATCACAATGATCACGGGTTTAAGATGCTGCCAAAAGAATGTGGCAGTTTGAATTGTAACCAACAGCAATATTTCATAAGTCATTTCAAAAATTACAGCACCCACTTTCTTAAGTATACATGCATTAGGCATACTGTACAGCAAATTAATAAAATAATGAGTCATGGCCAGAGATAAAGAATAAAGTAAACAAAAGACTTTACTGTAGTGTGCTCTTCTGATGCTGCTTGAATTCTAGTGCTAAATGCTGGTTTCTCATTATGTGGTTGCTCCTGACAACAATGAGCAGATCCTCATGTATTCAGGTGATGTCATGTGAACCTTCTCACCAATGTCAGCAAAAGGTTAGAGACTGTGATTAGGCAGTGGAAGGAGAAGGTGGGACTGGAGTTTCAAAAGTGGGAGTTGTAGTTGGAGGCTGTGGGAGAGACTGAGGACGAGAAAGCTGCATGGACCAGAACCATATAGCCAGGAGAAAGAGCAAGTAACAAGGGGCTTTATAGCTGGATGCTAAGATAGTATTTCCCCGATCTGCCCAGTTTGAGCATATGGCTTATAAATAAAATACTTGGATTGTGTGTCTTTTGCATAGACCTTATTAGAATGATAATTTCCCACTCAAATATACTCCAAGTAAAAATAATATTTTTAGGAATTAAGGGGTATTAGATGGAGACAAAAGAAAAAAAACAAAAAAAAAGTTCAGTGATAAACATAGCACAAGAGTGAGACACAGGACTGCGACAGAAAAATCAGTGGCAGCATCATGGAGGTGGCCCAGCTGGGAAGCATGCTTGCTGTGTGAGCACAAGGACCTAAGTCAATGATCAGCTCTCATTCTCTAGGAATGAATAGAGCTGCACACTCCTGTAACACCAGTCCTGTGGAAGAAAGGCGGGTGGATCCTGAGAACTCACTGCTCTGCAAGCCTATACACCTAGTTAAATGGAAAATTGAATGCTCAGACAGAGTCCCTTTGCCATTGGAATAAGGTGGATCACTACAGACTATAGCTTTCTCTGGTTTCTGACTATAACAACATACCATGTATACACACACACACACATACACAAACACACACAAATATTTAGAATTTTTTATTTTATATTTGAGATTCTAATCTAATTACATGCATTCCCTTCTCTTTCATCCTTCTAATTACTCCTGTATGATCCTCCGTGGTCTCTTTCTAATTGATAGCCTCTTTCTTTCTGTTGATTGTTGTTACACACACACACACACACACACACACACACACACACACACACACACAGTTCTAAATATAACCTACTCAGTCTGTATAAAGCTACTTTATGTATGCTTTCAGGACTGACCATTTGCTACTGGGTAGCCAATTGATGTGTTCTTCTCTAGGAAGAGTATTTTCCCTTCTCAGCATTCGTTAGTTGCCCATGGGTTTCCCATAGGACTGAAGCCCAAACACTTATCTATGGTTATATGTAAAAACATTCAGAGTGTAATTGGGAATTATGTTGGGTTAGTAAAATAGTGATTGTAGTCTCTCTTCCAAGATCCTTGAACTCTCTGTCTTTGGTAGTTGGCTATCTTTCTAGCACCAAACATTATATCATCCCTCTTGTTGAGTGGCTCTTTCATCCTATTAGACAACTGTTGATTTTGGCAAATTTATGAGCACCACTACTAAACCCTTGGAATTATCATGCCATACTGGTCATTGTTGTAGTTGGTTGGAATCATAACTAGATAGGAATACTGGTGGTTTCTTATTTTGGAAGCTTGCATGGCATTTTTTGGTACCATGAAAGCTAGTCCTTGGGAAGGAGGATTCAGCAATAGAGACATACTTCCCACCTCCAAAAGGAAGAAAACTAATGGCAATAACAAAAGGCTGTATGTTTTCTAAATCTCTTGGATAACCTTAGCAAACAACTCAAAAGAAAGTTTCTCATTTTTTTTTTTTTTTGTTTTAGAAAATCTTCATGCTTTTTAAAAGGTGATCTTTTGCTTTTAGAGGGAGCATTGGCCCAAATGTGAAAATAGGTATGTATATCTGTGTATATGTAAATATGTATACATGAGCTTGCATGTATAGTATGTTTTTTTATTTTGGCAAATACTTAATAGTATGAGTCCTTATGAATTTTTCAGACAACTTACTGCTATTTACCTTCTCCTTGTTTTCTTCTGTATTTATGTTCCTTCTCCCATTCATTTCTCCAGTTCCCTAATCAGGTCACTGATACTACACCATTACCTTCTCTATGCTTTCCTATCCCCAAGAATGTCCCCAACCACCTTCACTTCTTTTCCTTTTCAACCCATTATTCTCCTCCATTTTTGTTTAAGACCCTACTGTCCTCTCTACTATTTTTTTTTATTTAAAGGATCATGTTTTCTTCTCAAATATTTCCTTATAGTTTCCTTGGCTCTATGCACATTCATTCCAACATAAATACAAATACTTAAAATTAGATGCTAGAAATCACATATAGGTAATAATGCACTAGTCTTTCTGAAGCTGAGCTGCCTCTTTTAATACATTAATTCAATTTACATCAATTTATCTATAAATGTCATAATTTTGTTCTTCAACTGGATGAAGTTCCACTTTATATCTGTATCACATCTTTATTACCAGTTTATCTAGGCTGATTTAATTCCCTTGACATTTCCAGCTTAACAAAATAAGAGTAGATGTTCATGTATGTCTACGGTAAAATATATATTGTCTTAATTATAATGCTTTAAATAAAATAGTTCAGAAATGTGACAGTTCATGCTATCATGCAGAAATCCAAGAAATGACAGATATAGGTTTGATAAGAAAATATATATGTTTTAAAAGTAATTTTTCATTTTGTTTTCAAATTAGGGTGATCTGCCCCTATGTAGTATTTAAATAAAAACAATAGTTGTCAATTATTAATTTGACTTTTGATAAAATAAAATCAGAAACCTTTGAGTATATTTTTTAATATGAAAATATGGAGGGCTGGAGAGACAGGCCAGTGGTTAAGAACACTGATCGTTCTTCCAGAGGTCCTGAGTTCAAATTCCAGCAACCAAGTGGTAACTCATATTCATCTGAAATGGAATCTAATGTTCTCTTCTGGTCTGTCTGAAGACAGCAACACTGTACTCACATACATAAAATAAATGTATAAATATTTTTTAAAAAGAAAAGAAAATATGAGGGAGTTAAAAATTGTCTTATGGCAGAACAGGTACTCAGGCCATCTGCCACCAGGAACAGCAGAGATCCATAAAAATGAAAACACAACATACCCAAACAAATGTGATGCAATGAAAGCAGTACTGAGAGGAAAACTCATAGCTGTGAGCACTCCCAAAAAGAAACTGGAGAGAGCATTCATCAGCAACATGACAGCAGAGCTAAAAGCTCTAGAACAAAAGGAAGCAGATACATCCAAGAGGAGTAGATGGCAAGAAATAATCAAACTCAGAGCAGGAATTGACCTAATAAAACAAAAAGAACCATTCAAAGTATCAACAAGACCAAGAGATGGTTCTTTGAGAAAATTAACAAGATTGATAAACCCCTAGCCGACTAACTAGAGGGCAAAGAGAGAGTAGCCAAATTATCAAAATCAGAAAGGAAAGTGGAGACATAACAACTGAAACTGAGGAAATTCAAGAAATTATCAGATCCTACTAAAAAGTCTATACTCAAAAGAGCTGGAAAATCTGGAGGAAATGGATGAATTCCTAGATATATACCAGATGTTAAAGTTAAACAAGGACCAGGTAAATTATCTAAATAATCCCATAACACCTAAAGAAATAGAAGCAGTCATCAAAAGCCACCCGACCAAAAAATGCCCAGGTACAGATGGGTTCACTGCAGAATTCTATCAGATAATTATTGACGACCTAATACCAATACTCTCCAAACTATTCTACAAAATATAGTCTAATAGAACCATACCTAACTCAGTTTTCAAGGCACAATAACCCTCGTTGATAAACCACACAAAGACCCTAAAAGGAAAGAGAACTTTAGACCATTCTCACTTATGAACATTAATGCAAAAATACTCGCACCCACAAGAATGTCTAAGGTCAAAAATTCAGATGAGAGGAGATGCTGGGGAGGATATGGAGAAAGATTGACACTTCTCCACTGCTGGTGGGGTTGTAAGCTGGTATAACCACTCTGGAAATCAGTCTGGCCATTCCTCAGAAAATTAGACATAGTACTACCTGAAGACCCAGTTATTCCACTTCTGGGCACATAACTCAGAGACACTACAATATACAACAAAGATGCATGCACTACAATGTTCATAGCAGTTCTATTTATAATGTCCAGAAGCTGGAAAGAACTCAGATGTCCTCCAGTAGATGAATGGATACAAAAATTGTGGTAGATTTACACAATGAAGTACTACTCAGCTATCAGAAACAATGACTTTACGAAATTCTTAAGAAAATGTTTGCATCTAGAGAATATCATCCTGAGTGAGATAACCCAGTCACAAAAGAACAGACATAATATGCAGTCACTGATAATGGGATACTAACCCCAGAAAGCTCTGAACACCCCAGAAATAACTCACAGACTATGTCAGGTTCAAGAAAAGAAAAAAAAGAAAAAGAAAAGAAAAAATCATTATGCTCAATCCTTACACACCAAGAAAACTTTGACTAATTCCGGGTTACATCCTGTTTTACATGTTCTTAATGCTCATTGTAACTAGGAAGACCTTAAAGCACACTATCAAACCTTTGAAAGCCAAGCACTGACAAAAATGTATTCATACACTTTTATGCAAAAATGCTTAAAATTTGTTCATTTATCTTTGTTTTTAACATAAAGTTGTTCAAAAAAGAGTTCAGTGACATATGGTATTTTTGAAAGCGATATGTATGGTACATGTACTATACTGGGAAAGAAAAAATTCTCTACTCAATCAGCATTGGGCACAAGAAAGATTTATTTTTGATTTAAGTCTATTTCTACCGTAGCAAATCAGCTGAAAGTATTAACATCATATCCTGTACTATTTCTCTAAATAGGCTCTGGAAATAAGACCAGTTGAGCATTTTGGTTCATTATTCATTTATTATGAACCTGGCAGAGCTGAAAATTTAAAAGCTCCTCTGAAAATGTCAAGGGAACTTTAGTTTTGGCATAAACTCAATGAGAAATAGTCCTTTATCCTTGGATCACCCAAATCCAAGCCAAATAAGGGCCAGTCTGGAAGAGAATAGACGTGCAAGCTTTGAAATAACTCCACACCCTGTGCCAAGCGCTACTTCCTCAGTTTCCCATTCATTAGCAGTAGCCTGCGTGAAGGACCTGGGCTGAACTCTGTCTGTTCCAGTAAGACTTTCACAGGAGACATTTTACCCAGAGAGCACATCAGAGGTTTAAGATTGGGGGAATGACAAGATCACCATAAAGTATCAAGCCTGGAGAGGGCTGACTTGAAACCTAGAAGTGTTTATTTGGAAGCCTCTTTTATTGATTTAACATGGTAATTTTTTTAAGAATAGATAAGTTTGGAGGCAATGTGATGTTAAGGATCTGACTGACAGTTTTGGGGGGAGGCGCTGGGTATAGATTTGACTAAAACACATTGTGCACATTTATGTGATTCTAAAATTGCAACAAATATATAAAATACGGTTGTACAAAATCAGATCTAAGCAACTATCCCTTCACTAGCTGATACCCACTCCATTTCCCAAACATTTGTTTAGTGTACTGTTTATTGATTGATTGGCCCATTATGTAATTCAGGCTATCTATGAACATAGCATCATGGGATAGCACACCACAAGCTGAGACAAAGGTCAGTCACCACCATTGTCAGATTCTGGTTTTCCACGACAAGTTCTACATGTTTAATTTCAAAAAAGAAAAGAAGTGGTTCTCATTTCTAGAGAAATGTCAAAAACACAAAAATTCTCATCTTCTCATTTCCCAGGCTTAGTCATTGATTCAATGTTTATGAAATAATTCACTTCAAAACATTGATTAAGAGTGGGAAAAGATCTTTACCAACCCCACATCAGATAGAGGCCTAATATCCAAGGTATATAAAGAACTCAAGAAGCTAGATACCAGAAAACCAAACAGCCCTATTAAAAATGGTGTACAGAGCTAAACAAAAAGTTTTCAACTGAGGAATATCGAATGGCTGACAAACATATAAGGAAGTGCTTGATATCATTAGCCAGCAGTGAAATGCAAATCAAAACAACCCTGAGATTCCACCTCACACCAGTCAGATTGGCCAAGATCCAAAACTCAGATGACAGCAGATGCTGGTGAGGATGTGGAAACAGAGGAACACTTCTCCACTGTTGGTGGGATTGTAAACTGGTACAACCACTCTGGAAATCAGTCTAGCGATTCCTCAGAAAATTGGACATAATACTACCTGAAGACCCAGCTATTCCACTTCTGGGAATATACCCCAGAGAAGCTCAAACATACAACAAAGACGCATGCACCACAATGTTCATAGCAGTTCTATTTATAATAGCCAGAAGCTGGAAAGGATCCAGATGTCCTTCAGGAGATGAATGGATACAAAAATTGTGGTGCATTTCCACAATGAAATACTACTCAGCTACCAAAAACAATGACTTTAGGAAATTCTTAAGAAAATGGATGCATCTAGAAAATATCATCCTGAGGGAGATAACCCAGTCACAAAAGAACAGACATAATATGCAGTCACTAATAATTGGATACTAACCCCAGAAAGCTCTGAACATCCCAGAAACAACTCAGAGACTATATGAAGTTCAAGTAAAGGAAAAAAAGGAAAGGAACAAACCATTATGCTTAATCCTTTTACACCAAAAAAACTTTGACTTATTCCAGGTTACATCCTGTTTTACATGTACTTTATGATCATTGTAACGAGTAAGATCTTAATGCACACTATCAAAACTTTTAAAAAAAAGCCAAGCACTGACAAAAATGTATTCATATACTTTTATGCAAAAATGCTTAAAATTTGTACATTTATTTTTGTTTTTTTAATAAAGTGTTTAAAAAACATTGATTAAAGGGTGCAATGTGAGCAGTGCAGATAATCTCTCTTTGTATGAAGTCTGTTATTGAACAGGGTGCTGGGTGAGTAAAGAAGGAATCATCCCTAATGTTGAATTCTTGTATAGTTACAGACACAGAGAGAAGGGCACAGTATTCCTTACATCCTTAAAACAACCAAGGGAAAAGAAAGTGGTCGTTTGTAAATTTAGTAATGAAAAGTTGAGGGTCTGGAGAGGCTCAGAGGTTAAGGGCAGTGGTGCTTCCTCCAAATAGACTAGGGTTCAATTCCCAGCACCCAATGGCAGCCTAGTGCTGTCTGTGACTCCATTTCCAAAAGATCCAACAGATGCACTTACAAAAAAGTAGAAACTCAGAACGAAACTTGGTCAGCAAGAGAGAAGGCAAAAACGTGAGTCTGTTTCTATCTGCTCTGAATGTTTTTAACCACTAAATTTATGCTTTCCAGTATTGACTGCAATCAAGTGTTAAACAAACATTAATATTGCTGTATGTGTTCAGATAAAGAAAAGTAATATATCAAATAGGTTAGTTTTAAAATTGAAAATTGAATAACTAAACACAAAATACTTTAAAAATAGTTTTCATTTTATTTTTGATGCTCATATGCTTATGATTATATATATATCATTTTTATTATTTCTTTAATTTTTTGTTGTTTGTTTACAGCCTATTTAAATATTGGGAATCCTGATAAACCAAATGCATTTTCCATTTTAAACCAAAACTACAATGTGCTAAAATTACAAAAGTAGTTGGTGGAAACCCTATGCTAAATATAACTTGAAATTCATGCATAATTCTGTCACTGTGTTTGCTTATGAGGTTTATTCAAGAATCAAATATCATATCAAAATTACAACTAACTTTAGATTTATAGCAAGGATTATGATCTTACTCCAGCAGAGATATATCCAAATAAGAACTTGATGTGGCCTGTTTAAAAGTGGTAGCACTTTGAAAATTCTCAAGCTAAACATGAATCATAACTACATACTTTTAAAAGAAAAACAAATAAACACAGAAGAACATGTAAGGCATTTTTTTAAAATTGAACAACTTTATTTTTAAAAGCAAAGGTAAATGTACAGATTTTAAGCATTTTTGCATAAAAGTATATGAATACATGTTTGTTAGTCCTTGTTCAGTTTCTGTTTCCATAATTTGTCCATTGGTGAGAGTGGGTTATTAAGGTCTCCCACTATTATTGTGTGAGGTGAAATGTATTTTTTGAGCTTTAGTGGGGTTTCATTTATGAATATGAGTGCTTTTGTATTTGGAGCATATATGTTAAGGATTGAGAGTTCCACCGGCTAGGAACAGAGGGCCCAATGCTGGGTTCCTGGTCCCTGGATCAAGCAGGGCAGGGGTGTGCTTCCTGCGTGCTTGGCAGAGATCTCTCTGCCCCCTGGCTAGTCGGAGCACCTTCTCACCAGGCCTCGTCACTGAACTTTTTTTACTACAGCATTTTATCATTTGTTTTCCTGCTAAGCATTAAAAATCAAAGTCCATGAATCAAAATATTTTTCTCCATAAGTTTTAGTGCCAGTATCTTATTGTTTTTTTAAATTATTATAGACATGTGTTATAACTCAAAATTGGTATAGTGGCATTGTTTTTTTGTTTTGTTTTGTTTTTTTTTTTATTCCAGAATTGTTTTGACCATCTCGGGTCTCCTGTGGTTCCATGTGAACTTTAGAGTTTCTTTTTTTTTTTTTTTTTTCTATGAAGAATGTTGCAGGAATTTTGATTGCAATTGCATTAACCCTGCAAAGGTCTTTTGGTGGCAAGGTCACTTTCATATTAATTCTGTCAATCCATGAGCATAGGGTGCCTTTTCATTTTTTAAAGTCTTTATCCATTCCCTCACAGTTTTAAAGTTTTTATTGTAGAGGTCTATGACTCCTAGATATTTTATTTTCTTTGAGGGAGTTCTGAATAGGAATGTGCCCACTTTCTCTTGTACAGCCTGGTTTTCTTCGTGTATAGAAAGCCTAATGATTTTATTCCCTGGGAGCTCTGGAGGGTTTGGTTGGTTGATGTTGTTGTTCTTATCATGGGATTGCAAACCCATTCAGCTCCTTCAGTCCTTTATCTAAATCCTCCATTGGGGTCCTCATGCTCAGTCTGATGGTTAGCTGCAAGCATCATCCTCTGTATCTGTATGGCTCTGGCAGGACCTCTGAGAAGGCATCCATATCAGACTCTTCTCAGCAAGCACTTGGCTTCAGCAATAGTGACTGGATTACTAAAATACCAACCAATGAGTACACATGGAGAGACCCATGGCTCCAGCTGCATATGTAGCAGAGGCTGGCATTGTCTGGCATCAATAGGAGGAGAAGCCTTTGGTCCTGTAAAGGTTTGTTACCCCAATGTAGGGGAATGCCAGGGTGAGAAGGTGAAAGTAGGTGATTGGGAGTGGGAATATTTTCATGGAAGCAAAGGGAGGAGGGAGGGGGCTAAGAGGGGAGGAAACAGGATAACATTTGAAATGCAGACAGAAAATATTCATTAAAAAGATTTTTTTTTTCAAAAAAGAAAGCCTGGTGGTAGTTGTTAATCAACAGGTCAGTGCTGGGAACCAAACTATAATCTTCTCAGAGAGCAACAAATGCTCCATGCCACAGTTATCACTAGAGCCAATTATTATGTATTAAGGGAAAAAATACTTCAAATGGTTTGAACATAGAAATTGAACTAAATTTTGGAGGCATTTGAATTGAAATAGTTTAGTTTATTTTAGATTCATTCTTTTATATTTGGAAAAGAGATAGTAAAAAAAATGCAGGATTTACCTTGTTTTTTCTTCATTATTTTAGAAAAATAATAGTACAAACTCTTGAGTCTTTATATGTGCATAGCATATAACCTAAATTTGTAGATTTGAAATGCAATCGTTATTTTTCTAACAAGAAAATCTACCTTATTTTTTAGTGTCAACATGAGTTATAAAGAAAATATAGCAACATTTACATTATCACAATTTTATATTATATTAATCATAAAACTGTTATCTGATATATATCAACCTTCAGGTTACATATTTCTATTAGATATGTTTAATGAATTTTCAATGGCCATTAAAGACTAACACAACAGAACTTTAAATGAACCAATGAAACTTTGCCGAGACACCTGTGCATGTGACAGTGACCTCTATACAGCCTCTGCTGTAACAAACTTGGTTAATCTATTTAGTCAAATAATAGAGATGAAAAAGAAAACAAACTTTTAATACAAATAAAGAACCAAAATATCATCATTTTTAAAAAATAAAAACTTCTCTGTGTAAAATCTAACTTCAGAAAACATGTAATAAATGACAATATTTGCATTCAGTAATTTGCATTTTTGAAATACCTGTTTTTTGAAGAAGTTACGATTCTCATTTAGTATAAAAATGTCAAAGTTAATCTAAAAGGGCTTATATTCAAATTCTCAGAGTAATGGAATTTGGTGGTGGTCAGATATTTCAAAATGGTCTCCTAGATAAAGTATTTAGTAATAAACCTGTGGTACTTGACATATGATAGAAATGCTGACAGCTCTGAAGATTACAACAGACACACATCCTACATGGGCACATTATTTAGGCTATGAGATATATGTACATGGACTGTAATATTGTTCATTCACTTTGTAAAATAGATTTTTATCATGACGCGAGGTTGAAGATACAAATAATCGTCTGTTACATCTTCCATCTCCAAGTTCATCAAATGTATATTCGAAGTGCACTATTATCATAAGGAAGCTGTCACAGCAGTACTTAAAGATAAAATACATTGGAAATGTGCAAATGGAATTGAAACACTAAATGAAGCATAAAAATTTTATCCAATACAATCATCATCAAAACACATTATGCAGGAATAGAGATGAATGTGAAATAGTTACATGCAACATTAGACTTAATGTGTATGAAAATCACAAGGAAGAGAAATGCTGAGTTTGTCAGACTGCCAAGAAGATGGCTTCACATACAGAAGTACTAATTAATGTTAAACAAAATCAAGAAATATTTGGTATAAGGGCACAAAATTACGTGGTAACATGGACAGTAAATAATGCAAATGCAACGAATAATAGGAGGATAGGAATTTAGGAATGTGGAAGAGAATGAGAAAATATTGGACAGATAGATACCTACTTCGGGGGTTTTGGTTAGAAATACAGTTTTATATACACATCCTGGGTCGGTAACTGTGTCTGTTTTGTTAGAAATCAGAGAATCCAGCTTAGCTAAGTTAAAACCTGTGGGATGCACATAAAGCACTCATGTATCATGTAAATATGGCTTAACAAGGCTTTACAATGCTTAAGCTAAGACATAACAAATACTGACAAGATCAGACTTTATTCTTCTATACATCTGCTCCCATATCTTTTAGATTTCTCTATCTTATAACACAATCTAATGAGCATGTTCCTCCTAATATTTTCTATATGTTGTAGTATTCCGCTGATTATGAGTGATTCTGAGCTGAGTGAATTAGCTATGGCCTTCACAAGCATAAAAGGAGTAAGATGGCTCATGTCCTGGGGTGAGGTTGGGATCTGGAGAGGGTGTGGGTAGGACAGTCACTTAAGAATATGTCTGAAGTTCACATTTGTGTGACTCCACATGCTATGCTAGTTATTCCATATAGAGATGATGCTACTTAAAGTCTAAGCCTAATCAAAAGTAGAAAAATATATTTTCTCAATGGATCATTCCTCTCTGACCTTCCCATATCTAGAATAACAGTCATGGAACTTCAGCTAGAGATGGGAAGATTGATTGTGCTAGATGAGATAAGGTTATCTCTGGTAGTGTTTAATTCTAAGGAGCTGCTATTCAGTGGCCTTGTTTTCCATGACATCAAACTTTGCTTTATTTTCCCTTCACACAGTTTGCAGGAGAATATAACTGGAAGTTCAGAAGAATTCCTCTTAAAAGCATTATTGTCCTTACCACAGAGCTCCACTGGAACCCCCAAACTCATAAGACTATCTATTATAAGTCATAAAAATTCCTTTAGCTAGTCCTTAAATTCTGTCCCCCCCCCCCCATATAAAGACTAAATAGAAGAGTATTGGTTAATAATGTCAGAGGGCAAGTAATCACAGTTAGGAAAAAATACTGTCTCTTTTGCTGGACAAGTCTAAACATTCTTATGTCTTCATGTCCTTTAAATTTTTGTTCATATATGTTGGAATGAAGAGTCTACATTTCTTTGATCACATGCCCCTAAGCACTGGACTTTTCTGTTAGGCACCACCCCCAGGAGGTTCTAGAAGGGGCAGAGGAACTAGAACATTTATGTTCCTGACTCAAGTGCTGTACTAGTTACATTTGGGGTGTGGTAATCATGACTAGAGACACTTGATTTAGGCTGGGTTCTAGATTTGATGGACACTAAACTTCTCAGGTAAACTAGGACGGACAGTGACAGAGCCTTCAGGAGCATATCACATATACAAGTGAAAGGACCCTGGATCATTTTGAGTCTCTTTGTACCACCCTTCTTCCTCTCTACTTTTTTATGTCCTCAAACACCACCAACCTATGCTTGTAAGGTTTATTTTAGGGGTGTTTTGCCTGACTTACTCATTCTAGATTCAGAAACTACCATTATCATTGCTTGGTCCACTCGGGCCATGCATTACTATTACATTATCTCAAGCTGGAAATGGAAGCCAAGTGCCCAGAGCTTGGAATTTCAGAATAAAATTAAATCTTGACTTTGTGAATGTGTTCTTTTCAGTACCATTCAACTAATGAATCCTGTAGATTTCTAAGATATCAGCAGAGCACAAGACCCATGTTTATGTTAAAGCAACATTTTGAAATATGTGGCCTTTTAGAGCATGGCATTGCAGTTTAAAATGTCTTGGATATTTTTCACAGTGTTATTCTTAATAGAATAATAGTTGACATATTTAGGCGTCTTTCCATTTTTCCTAAGCTTAGTCTTTAGTCTTGCCAATATCTGGACACTGGAAATTTAAAAGCATCATGAAAATAATGAGCTGAAAATGTTACCATAAAAGTTGTGGCACTTCAGGGCAGGAATTACCTCATTTGTGAATGTCACTTCGAAGGCAATGACAATCAGACATGAAATTTATAGATTATTGCCATTACTTTTAAACAATCTATTCCAGAGACTCCTATCAGAATATTTTCATAATTGAATTTCATTTAAACCAGTTATCACCAAATTCCACTTCAAGTGTGTATGAATGCTGTTTTAGAGACAAAAGTTCTTTAAAGTGACCATTGAGTAGGCTTTCAGTTTAACCTCCTGTTTTCTATCTATATTTTGAACCTGTGTTCTTATTTCTGTGTGGAAAGCAGCGATGGGAAACCCTCTGAACAATTCTATTTTCTGACAAACATTTGCAAAGTATAAAAGTTGCTTTGGCTGGTAACACTTAACTCTCTTCATAGATCTACCCCCAAATGGGAAATCTAAAGGCATCTCTCCAATTTCTAAGTTCCCAACACATGTTGAAGTTGAAGAAAGATGGCCAAAGCGCTTTCAATTTCATAAATAGACCACACAAAAGTTAGAATCAATGAATAAAATCTAGGCTAAACTTGGTCTAGGGCAAGAAGTGCCAGCATACAAATGTTTGTGCAACTGAGGCATCACCTCAGTTAAATCCAGATGCAGAAATAATCCAGTGAAGTACAAGCATTGGAATTACCTCAACCTTTCCTAATAACTTCGCTGTCACTGTACGTTTATAGTCAAAACCAAAAAGTCAAACATACAGAGATGCCTTGCTCTACGATGGTCTGACTATGACCAATGAAAGTAGATGTCCATTCACACACACACACACACACACACACACACACACACACACACACACACACCATCTTCTTTCTGGGATATTCCTTCTATGCCAGTGACAAGAGCAAGTTCTTGCTGGAAAATAATTTGCTGTATAGGTTGAACTTGAACTCAGTCTTCAAATATATATTATTCAAGAAGAGTCAAGAAACAATATTGCATAGTTGATATTTAAAGAGAAACATGCTTTTAAAAAATTTTTTTTCTTAAAAGCTAACAGTCTTGATCAGGAAACATGAAGAATCAGAATTGGGCAGAGAAGAAAATGCTTTGATTTGTACTTTATTCAAGACATTGCTTCTCATTTGCAGAATGGTGTGGCTTTGGAGACAAACCACAGAAGTGAGTATTATGGAAGAATAATTCAGGAGGGGAGTCAGTAATTCCAGATTATTTATAAGGCTTTTAAATAAAGCTCAGTGAGTATCTTATGCATGGGATATTGGACTTGGAGTAGTATTCCAGATCTTTCCTTTAGATTCACCCACCTGATTATTTCTTCTCGAAATAGCAGAATGAATATGAAAACTGTAAGCTAAATAAGGCCCAAGTACTATTTACATCCAATGATGTACGAGTCTTTATTTTCTGAAGATATTGCGTATTTAAAACACTGAAAGTTGGAAACAGTGTTTTATTTTTTTTAAACGATTTTATTTTTCAAAACAAAGATAGATGTAAAGATTTTAAACATTTTTTGCTTAAAATTATACATTTTTGTCAGTACTTTTTTTCAGACATTAAAATAAATTTTACATAAAACCATGTGAATATGTTTTTTAGTCAGTACTTGATTTTTTTCAAGGGCTTGACAGTATACATTGAAAACGTACTAGTTGCAATAAGCGTACAGTACATGCAGAACAAAACGCAACGTGGAAATAGTCAAAGTCTTCTTGTTTTGTGAATATATGTATATTTTTTGTTTTCTTTATTTCTTGGACTTCATACAGTCTGTGAGTTGTTTCTGGGGGAGTGCAAGCCTCTGGGGTTAGCATCCCACTATCAGTGACTGCATATTATGTCTGTTCTTTTGTGACTGGGTTATCTCACTCAGGATGATCTTCTCTAGATGCAGCCATTTTCTTAAGAATTTGGTCAAGTCATTGTTTCTGGTGGCTGAGTAGTATTCCATTATGTATATGTACCACAATTTTTGTATCCATTCGTCTTCTGAAGGACATCTGGGTTCCTTCCAGCTTCTGGCTATTATAAATAGAGCCGCTATGAACATTGTGGTGCATATATCTTTGTTGTGTATTAAAGTGTCTCTGGGGTATATGCCCAGAAGTGGAATAGCTGGGTCTTCAGGTAGTACTATATCCAATTTTCTGAGGTATCGCCAGACCGATTTCCAGAGTGGTTGTATTAGCTTGCAACCCCACCAACAGTGGAGAAGTATTCCTATTTCTCCGCAGCCTCGCCAGCATCTGCTGTCATCTGAGTTTTGGATCTTGGCCAATCTGACTGGAGTGAGGTGGAATCTTAGGGTTGTTTTGATTTGCATTTCCCTGATGGCTAAGGATGTCGAGCACTTCCTCAGATGTTTTTCTGCCATTCGGAGTTCCTCAACTGAGAAAGATTTGTTTAGCTCTGTACCCCATTTTTTAATAGGGTTATTTGATTCTCTGGTGTCGAGCTTTTTGAGTTCCTTGTACACCTTAGATATTAGGCCTCTATCTGATGTGGTGTTGGTAAAAATCTTTTCCCATTCTGTTGGTTGCCGTTTTGTTTTCTTGACGATGTCCTTAGCCTTACAGAAACTTTGCAATCTCATTAAGTCCCATCTGTTAATCTTTGACCTTAGAGTTTGAGCCATTGGTGTTTCGTTCAGGAAATTTTCTCCTGTGCCTATGTGTTCTAAGGTTTTCCCTACTTTCTCATCTAATAATTCCAGTGTATCAGGTTTAATGTGGAGATCTTTAATCCACTTACACTTGAGCTTTGTACAAGGAGATAAGAACGAGTCTATTTTCATTCTTTTGCATGTTGAGTGCCAGTTGGACCAGCACCATTTGTTGAATAGGCTGTCCTTTTTCCATTGAATGTTTACTGCTCCTTTGTCAAAAATCAGGTGACCATATACATGAGGGCTCATTTCTGGATCTTCTATTCTATTCCATTGATCTACTTGCCTATTTCTGTACCAGTACCATGCAGTTTTCAGCACAATTGCCTTGTAATATAGCTTGAGGTCAGGGATAGTGATTCCCGCAGATGTTTTTTTGTTGTTGAGGATGGATTTCGCTATTCTAGGTCTTTTGTTATTTCAGATGAAATTGCACATTGATCTTTCCAATTCCATGAAGAACTGGGTTAGAATTTTGATGGGGATTGCATTGAATCTGTAGATTGCTTTTGGTAGGATGGCCATTTTTAAGATGTTGATCTTTCCAATCCATGAGCATGGGAGATTCTGAGATCCTCCTCAATTTCTTTCTTTAGAGGTTTGAAGTTCTTGTCATACAGGTCCTTCACTTCCTTAGTTAGAGTCACACCAAGGTATTTCATAGTTTTTGTAACTATTGTGAAGGGTACCTTTTCCCTAATTTCTTTCTCCACATGTTTGTCCTTTGAGTATAGGAAGGCTACTGATTTGTTTGAGTTAATTTTGTATCCGGCCACTTTGCTGAACTTGTTTATCAGCTGTAGGAGTTCTCTGGTGGAATTTTTGGGGTCACTCAAGTACACTATCATGTCATCGGCAAAGAGTGATGTTTTTATCTCTTCCTTTCCGATTTGTATCCCCTTGATCTCCTTTTGCTGTCTAATTGCTCCAGCCAGGACTTCCAGTACTATGTTGAATAGGTAGGGAGAGAGTGGGCAGCCTTGTCGAGTCCCTGATTTTAGTGGGATTGCTTCAAGTTTCTCGCCATTAAGTTTGATGTTGGCTGTTGGTTTGCTGTATATTGCTTTTATTATGTTTAAATATGGGCCTTGGATTCCTGTTCTTTCCAGGACTTTTAACATGAAGGGGTGTTGGATTTTGTCGAATGCTTTCTCAGCGTCTAGTGAGATGACCATGTGATTTTGGTCTTTAAGTTTGTTTATATGGTGGATTACATTGATGGATTTCCTTATGTTAAACCATCCCTGCATCCCAGGGATGAAGCCTACTTGGTCATGATGAATGATGGTTTTGATGTGTTCTTGGATTCGGTTTGCAAGGATTTTGTTGAGTATTTTTGCATCAATGTTCATAAGTGAGATTGGTCTGAAGTTCTCTTTCCTTGTAGGGTCTTTGTGTGGCTTAGGTACGAGGGTTACTGTAGCCTCAAAAAATGAGTTGGGTAATATTCCATCTGATTCTATCTTTGGGAATAGCTTCGTGAATATTGGTGTTATATCCCCAATAAATGTCTGATAAAATTCTGCACTGAACCCGTCTGGACCTGGGCTTTTTTTGGTTGGGAGGCTTTTGATGACTTCTTCTATTTCTTTAGGTGTTATAGGGTTATTTAGATGGTTTACTTGGTCCTGGTTCAACTTTGGTACCTTGTATCTGTGTAGGAATTCGTCCATTTCCTTCAGATTTTCCAATTTTGTGGAGTATAAGTTTTTGTAGTAGGATCTGATGATTTCTTGAATTTCCTTAGTTTCAGTTGTTATGTCACCACTTTCCTTTCTGATTTTGTTAATTTGGATACTCTCTCTTTGCCCTTTAGTTAGTCTGGCTAGGGGTTTATCAATCTTGTTGATTTTCTCAAAGAACCAACTCTTTGTTTTGTTGATTTTTTCAATAGTTTTTTTTTTTGTTTCTATTTGGTCTATTTCTGCCCTAATTTTGATTATTTCTTGCCGTCTACTCTTTTTGGGTAAATCTGCTTCCTTTTGTTCTAGGGCTTTTACCTGTGCTGTCAGGTTGCTGATATGAGCTCTCTCCAGTTTCTTCTTGAAAGCACTTAGGGCAATGAGTTTTCCTCTCAATACTGCTTTCATTGCATCCCATAGGTTTGGGTATGTTGTGTTTTCGTTTTCGTTGAATTCTAGAAAATCCTTAATTTCTTTCTTTATTTCTTCTTTGACCCTGCTATCCTTTAGCAGAGTGTTGTTTAGTTTCCATGTGTATGTGGGCATTTTGTTGTCTTTGTTGTTGTTAAAGACCAGCCGTAGACCATGGTGATCTGAGAGGATGCATGGGAGTATTTCAATCTTCTTATATCGATTAAGGCTCGTTCTGTGTCCAATTATGTGGTCAATTTTCGAGAAGGTGCCATGGGGTGGTGAGAAGAAGGTGTATTCTTTTACTTTAGGATAGTATGTTCTGTATATATCTATTAATTCTAGTTGGTTCAAAGTCTCTGCTAGTTTTGCAGTGTCCTTGTTCAGTTTTTGTTTCCCTGATCTGTCCATTGGTGAGAGTGGGGTGTTAAAGTCTCCCACTATTATTGTGTGGGGTGAAATGTATTTTTTGAGCTTTAGTAGAGTTTCTTTTATGAATGTGGGTGATTTTTTATTTGGAGCATATATGTTAAGGATTGAGAGTTCCTCCTGACAGATTTCCCCGGTAATGAGTAAAAAGTGTCCTTCTTTATCTTCTTTGATAATTTTTGGTTGGAAATTTACTTTATTCGATATTAGAATAGCCACTCCAGCTTGCTTCTTGGAGCTGTTTGCTTGGAAGTTTTTTTCCCACCCTTTTACTGTGAGATAGTGTCTGTCTCTGTCTCTGAGATGAGTTTCCTGTATGCTGCAAAAGGCTGGATTTTGTTTATGTATCCAGTCTGATAGTCTGTGTCTTTTTATTGGGGAGTTGAGCCCATTTATGTTAATAGACATCAAGAATAATTGTTTCTGTATCCTGCCATTTTTGCTTTTTTGGGTTGAGTTGTGTCTGTGTTTTTTTCTTTAGTTTTCTTGTTTAGGAGTTTTCTTGTTTTTACTAGGCTGTATTTTCCCTCTTTGTACTGGGTTTTCCACCTGTAATTCGTTGTAGTGCTGGGTTTGTGGTCATATATTGTGTGAATTTTGATTTGTCTTGAAATATCTTTGTCTCTCCATCGATGGTGATTGATAGTTTTGCTGGGTATAGCAGCTTGGGCTGGCACTTGTGCTCTCTTAAGGAGTGCATGATGTCTGTCCAGGCTCTTCTAGCTTTCATAGTCTCTGTTGAGAAATCGGGTGTGAGTCTGATTGGTCTGCCTTTATAAGTTACCTGACCTTTTTCCCTTACTGCTTTTAGTATTCTTTCTTTACTTTGGGCACTTGATGTTTTTACTATTATGTGTCGGGAGGTATTTCTTTTCTGGTCCAACCTATTTGGAGTTCTGAAGGCTTCTTTTATGCTCGTGGTCATCTCATTCTTGAGGGTAGGGAAGTTTTCTGCTATGATTTTGTTGAAGATATTTACTGTGCCTCTTAGTTGATACTCTTCTCCCTCTTCTATTCCTATTATTCTTAGCTTCGGTCTTCTCATTGTGTCTTGTATTTCCTGGACATTTTGGGTTAGGAGCTTTTTGTTTTTTGCATCTTCTCTGGCTGTTTTTTCTATGTTTGCAATGTTGTCTTCTGCCCCCGAGATTCTCTCCTCGATCTCTTGTAATCTGTTGGAAATGCTTGCTTCTGTGACTCCTGATTTCTTTTTTTGGTGTTCTGACTCTAGGGTTATCTCTTTTAGCGCTTTTTTTATTTTGTCAATTTCTGTTTTAATTTTCCTCTTCCATTCCTTTATTTCCTTGGTTCTGTTTTCGTCTCGTTCTTTGAGTTCTTTGAGTGTTTTTCTTGTTTCTTCTTTAAAAGGTTCTGAATCTTTTTGCTTTTCCTCCCTTTCTTGTTTAAGTAACTCTATCAGTGTCTTGAGGCATGTTTTCAGGTCTGTGTCTTCTTTCTCTGGAGTGTTTGGAATTCCTATGTTTGCTACTATCGGAGAGCTGGGTTCTGGTGTTGCTAGATTGTCTTGGTTTCCTTGGGATATACTCTTTCTCTTTCCTCTTGCCATTTTGTTGTCAGTGATATGTTCTTGCCTTTCCCTTGTATCTGGTCTGTGTCCCTGGTACACTTTCCGTGTGCACTCCTCAGAGATCTCTCTACTCCCCAGCAGCCCAGGTTCCGGGTGGCAGCTGGGCCAGGCTCTGCTCTGCGTACTGAAGTCACCTCCGGGTGGGAACAGATGTTCCTAAGATTTGTTCCTGGTCACAGTAGCTCAGCCTGTACGAGCCGCCTTTCCGGCTGGTGGTTGGGCCAGGCTCTGCTCTGCGACCTGAAGTCGTCTCCGGGTGGGAACAGAAGTTCCTAAGATCTGTTCCCGGTTACTGGATCAGGGAGGACAGGGCAGGTCAGGGCAGGGGGTGCCCTTTCCCTGTGCACTCCGCAGAGATCCCTCTGCTCACCCGCAGCCTAGGTCTCCCACTCACCAGTTGCTCAGCCTGTAAGAGCCGCCTTTCTGGCTGGAGCCGCCTTTCCAGCTGGTGGTTAGGCCAGGCTCTGCTCTGCCACCTGAAGTCCTCTCCGGGTGGGAACAGAAGTTCCTAAGATCTGTTCCAGGTCTCAGTAGCTCAGCCTGTACGAGCCGCCTTTCTGGCTGGAGCCGCCTTTCCGGCTGGTGGTTGGGCCAGCGGAAACAGTGTTTTAAAATAAGTAGTCTAGACCATGAGAACACAATCACAAAAACTCAAACCATACACATACATGCAACAATAAGTACAGTCAGTTATTTTTAAATGAGAAATTGGTGAGGAAAGTTTGGGGTGTAATGATCAAAACATAAAATTCTCAAGCAGGGGAGAAAGGGAGACATGGAAAGCAATAAAGACAGTTGAGATCTTTCAATTTAATTGTTATTTTTCCCATTGACACTAGGAATGTTTGATAAAAACAGAAAGATTCAAAATGAGGTAGCATAGATAAAAATGGAAAGGACACTCAGCAAAAACCAAGACAATAGGAAAAGGCATGTATCACTGAAGTACCTTGTGTGGTTAAAATCCAGACAGAACCACATACACTTGATGACTGCTTCCAGAACATGGGTTTGGCTGAAGAGTAGGACAGACAAACACCCAGGCAGTCACTCAATTTTGTTTTGAAAACAAAATAATCCTTAAGAACTCTGAATTGATTGGTGGGTATAGAAATATGTAATAAAGATTCCTTTTATTGTCATCTTCCTTTACAGGAATAATATTTAGTGGGTTTCCCCTTCTATATTAATTATGGTTTCATGCTGTGAACAGATACCATGACCAACACAACTTTTATGAGGACAACATTTCATTTTGGCTGACTCACAGGGTCAGAGGTTCAGTCATTATCTTTAAGGCAGAAGCATGCTAGTGCCCAGGCAGGTATGGCCCATACAGTGCTGAGAGTTCACAATCTTGTTCTGAAGGCAAACAGAAGACTGAATTCCAGGCAGTTAGAATGAGTCTTAAAGCCTATGCATGCAGTGACACACCTACTCCAGCAGGACTATACCTCCAAATAGCAAAATTTCCTGGGCCAAGCATATTCAAACCACTAAGCCCAAGGCCCTTATACCTATCTAATGTCAGATTCTTGGACACATTAGGAGTATCAAGTGTGGGTTCTATCTCATGATTTTGGTCTTAAATCCAATGGAAAGATTTTTTTTATTCTTTAACATACATTATTGCTCAAAGTGGCATATCTTGTGGGCAGGACACTAATACAGTTCTCAGTATTTGCACCTGAGTTTGATGTTCACTTTTTTTCTCATGGTAGCATATACATTACCTTTCAAAATTGTGACTGCTAGCTCACAGGGGTGAATCTTCTAGAGCATTGCTCAAACCTCCTCAGAGAAGCACTTCTTGCAGTAGATAGTAACTTACACTGTGATTCATAACTAGATAATGTACAGAAACTGGGAGACTTTGGAGTGTTCAGCTCTCAATAGAATGTCTTTATCACTTTCTTCTTTCCAAAGCTTAGGGTCTATGCGAAAGAGGAAGCAGGAAAATTGTAAGAAGCAGAGGGGGTGGGTGATTTTAGAGTATTATTTCCATATACAACAGGACAAATATACATACTCTGTGGAACTCATGGGGACAGCGCCAGCATGCACAAGACCAGTAGCAGCTCAAGCCAGACAAAATACAAGCACAAGCAAGAAATAGATACAAAGTCACATCCCTAGCCAATAATCTACTCATTTATAATATCTGCTGGAAGGGGGAAATCTGTTTTCATCAATGGAGTGACACCAGGGATATCAATTATACACCAGCATATGCCTCATGCCCAAACAGCAGCTGATAAACAAGACATAGATTCAGTGGTATTTTTCATTTGTTTTTGTTTTAAAGAGAAAGAACATGAAGCTTGATAGGGACCAGGGGAGTATCTTGGAGGAGTTGGTGGACTGGGAAGAGTGTAATTAAAAAGCCATAGTATATGAAATCTTTAAATAATATATAAAAACAGTAAGTTGTAAAACAGTTTCATTTCCTTCTGCAGGAAGGAAATGATGGCATATTAAAAATCAGGCAATGAAAGTTCATTATTTGTCACTCTTGATAATGTCATATAAGGTAATTTGAGTCTATGCTACAAGGCCATGGCTACCCACATATGGCATGGCTTGGAGGCAAGGGAGCCTCTAGGTGTCTCCAGCCTACCTATGTGGCATGGCAGTCAGGAGGTCTATAGATGTCTTCTCCATCATAGACCTTGTGGTATGGCAGTCAGGAGGTCTATAGATGTCTTCTCCATCATAGACCATGTGGTATGGCAGTCACGGGGTCCATAGATGTCTTCTCCATCAAAGACCATGTGGCATGGCAGTCAGGAGGTCTATAGATGTCTTCTCCATCATAGACCATGTTGTATGGCAGTCACGGGGTCTATAGATGTCTTCTCCATCATAGACCATGTGGTATGGCAGTCACAGGGTCTATAGATGTCTTCTCCATCATAGACCATGTGGCATGGCAGTCAGGAGGTGTATAGATGTCTTCTCCATCATAGACCATGTGGTATGGCAGTCACGGGGTCTATAGATGTCTTCTCCATCATAGACCATGTGGCACGTTTGCAGGGTAGGTCTTTGGGCATCTTTTCTTTTTAGTGCTGTAATTTTACTCTAATCTTACATTTGGCATTGAATCACACTAATTTTTCTCTATTGCATTATATGTACACACATACACGCATACATAGAGACGTAAAATATTTTAGGATGGTAATGTATTTTAAGCTTTTACTTTGGACTATTCATTGACATTCTACAAATTATATTTTTATCACTCCTACACAATTTGATTTTTATAATTGACCTATTTATCTAATTTCAGGATCCATCTAGTGATAAATCTTTAACCAAGTGAACTTAAGTGTTTTCTCGCTTATTTAATGGATCTTTTGATTTAGGTAGTTAGAAATCTACACTGATATTCTAAGTGCTTTGATCCATAAAACCAGAACAGACAAATCTGGGGTACAATGTGTTGGGCATTTTTTTCTGGTCGGAACTCTACCTATTTTTTTTTTTTTTTTTTTTTTTTTTTTTTTTTTTTTGCATCTTGATATGACAGCTGCTATAGGGAAGTGATGGGTTTGGTTGTTAACCTCTCTTGCCATGAACCATTTGCCTCTTCTTCTTTTTTTTTTAGTACAGAATAGTTTATTCAGGTCATGGGAGAGTTAAGAAGGTGGCAGAGGCAGAGAGAGAGAGAGAGAGAGAGAGAGAGAGAGAGAGAGAGAGAGAGAGAGAGAGAGAGAGAGAGAGAGAGATAGAGAGAGAGAGAGAGTGTAGAGGCTGGCCATGAGCATGTAGGGAGAGAGGGGGGAAGGGAAGGGGAAGAGGAGGGGTAGGAGTGGGAGAGCAAGGTTGCAAGAGCACAAGAGCAAGAGCCCATTTGCCTCTTCTGTTAGTGGATTTAGACCTTCGGCATCTCAATTTCATGTTTTGTGATCAGAGAATCATAGAACAACCTCTCCAGTGAGTACCTGGAAACTACGAACACTAATGAAGGTTAGCCCATTTCAAAAGCTTTAAATAAAAGCCATAAATGTAAAAATATAGCATTGTATAACTCACAGATAGATGTTTTATTACTGTGTTTTAAAAAATTAAACCCATGCACAAAAGCAATTGGGGAAGGAAAGAGTTTATTTTATCTTTCAACTTGTAATTCATCATCCAGGGAAGTCAGTGCAAGAGCCTGAAGGTAGGAAATGGTGTGAAGACCTTGAAGGAGGGCTGTTTAATTGCTTGACTCTGTTGGCTTGTTTAACCTGCCTTTGTATACCAATGAGGACCCCCAGCACAAGGAAGGTATCAGCTCTTTCAACCTGGGAATTCAGATATCAATTACCAATCAAGAATGTGCTTGCCTGAAAAGCCAATCTGTTGGGGACATTTTCTCCATCCAATATTCCTCTTATCAGATGAATATAGGTTATATTGGTCAATATAAAACTAGCCTGCACATGTATTGCAATGAAAGTGTGTGTTTTCCTTATAAAACATGAGCTGTAGACTGGAGCTACTTAAAACCCTGGTGTGTTTTAACTCGAGATCTAAATACAAATTAGAGGATTGCTTATCAAAATTGTTTTGCATGTTTCAGTATACAACCCATACCGTATCTATGAACCATGATCTACATCTTGGTATACAAACATTGTGATTTTGAGGTAAGGAATGCTTTTAAGCACACAAACACCTGAGAAGGACAAATTTATGCACTTACTAATTATTATATGAAATATAAAATCTTTTCTGAATGGAATCCACAGTCCTGTCACTACTGAGGTTAACTGCCTAAAAGGCTTACACAAATGACATAGATAATAGAAAACATGGCAATCAATAACTGAGAATAGTGTCAATTATATTTTTTCTAAATTATGTTACTGATCATAAATGATCATGTAAGCAAAAGTTGATATAATTATTTATGTTTTTGGCTTTTTTATCATGTATTTAGGACTGATTAAAAATTATAAAGTCTGAAACCTTCTAATTAGTTGTATGCCTTTTCTTATATTAGAGTTTATGATTCTTTTATCCTGCTTACCTTAAAACTCTGAATTCTGTATCTATCATAGAGAGCTTATCTATAGGAATATATCTGTGTTCTTATAATGTTGTGGTTTGTTGAAATATTCAGCACAAGCAGAAGATATTTCCTATGTATCTTTTGATATTATTTCTCATAAAAAACCAATTGCTTGTTTCGTATATCTATTGTAATATATAAAACATACAGTGTTTTACTCTTACATGTATCTGTGTGTATTGGATTTTTGGTTGGCAAAACTAATTTTAAAGAAAGCAGACTTAACTTCCAGTCTGCTAAACTGTGATAACTTCTGGGAGCTAAGACAGGTGCATCCATGCAGTTCAAATATCACTTCCATCACATGGATTACACTGCTGGCTAATGTGGGCACCCTGTACCAAATTCTAAAGTAGTACAAACTGAGCTATTCACTGCCAAGACTGATCAGTGTCCTCCCTCTTAGCTTCAGTGAAAAGACATGATGCCAACATGTAAAGGTGAACTGCTTTAAGTAAAAGAGGAACTGAGATAAAATTAACAATAATCTATTAGTCATCTTACAGGAATCATTTGTACAAGTTAAGTACATGTTTGAGCAGAAAATCAGGCATAACTCTGGAAGTTAATGGATTGAAACTGATGTGTGTCTCATTCTTCCTGAATGATGTATTTATTCACAGTTGACTGCAGAGAAACTGAGGTAAAAGTCAAAGAAGGCTTATTTATACAATAGGAAGCAATAATAGACAATTTTAAAGCATACATGATAAAATTGGAGTGGTAGTTTCATAAATAAATCACAATCTTAAAAGCAAAGCATAACTAGATGGCTTAAATTAATGAGTTTGTCTCAAGTGCTGTTGTCTTCTTTTGTTTTGAGTAAAAAGGAAGAAAAATAAGATCTAAAGTTAAAAGACAATCAGTACCTTTCTTAAGACAGTCTAATAAATCAGTTTTCCCAAAGCAGGAAGAAAACATTGAACTGTAATTCACAATCTATAGCTACACTTAAATTAACATTTTTTAATTTTACTCCTGTGTCTGACATATAAATTTTTCTTGGAAAGCAAGCTCTGCAATCAAGTAGATATGGATAATCCTGTTTGTTTGTTGTTTAGAGTTTCCATATTTAAAGTAGAGTGGTTTTATTTCTTTGGTAAAGAATTATATTTAATTTCACTTTAAGAACAAGCACATTCTTCATTCCTTTTGGGGATTTGACCTTGTCTTTTAATTAAACAACTTTATTTTTATAAAAAGAGATAAATGTACAGATTTTAAAAGCATTTTGGCATAAAACTATATGAATATATTTCTGTCAGTACTTGATTTTTTAAATGTTTGGTAGTATGCACTGAAAATTTATTAGTTACAATGACCATAAAGTACATATAAAACAAAACATAACATGGAAATAGACAAAGTTCTCTTGGTGTGTAAAGATTTAACATAACTGCATCTACTAGATTTATCAGAAGACAGCTTTTAAATGCTATTCTGCTGTGTACAATGAAGTAGGTATATGTTAGATTGTATAAAGCACATTACCAATGGACTATGTGCTATTTCCCTGTAGTTCTTAAGGGTAATATATATGCAGTACGGTATTATCTCTATCCACCTGTGGTTATAATAGTTGGTAAGCCTGCAGGAAGGGACTAGCTGTTGCAGTTTGTGAACAGCACGTAGAATACATTTGACATATTCTTACCTCCTGTTGCCCTCCATCAGTTACTATGACTCAGATTGTTCAAACATCAGTTTACTCACGTGTTTTTTACCAGCTGGCACACGGTTGTCTTCAAGCCCATGCTAATGTTCAAATAACTGAGCAGCAAAGTTATACCAGGGAGGTGGCATCTTGTTTAACTTGGCAGTAGAGAGGTTGACATTCTACATTTGCCATTTATGACACTGTATCACCAGGAACCCATTTGGTTGTCCTCAAAATGAAAGAGAACATGATCTTACCTGACACTGCCTGATTGCTGCACATTGGTTCAGGATGTACTGATCCCAATGTTCTTCCACAGAAATCACTTTGTCTATAGAAAGAGCCATTTGTCTGTGATTTATTTGGTAGTAGCTATATGAAAAATACACAAACTCAACTATTAACATAATAGAGAGGCTTTCCTCTTTCATGCATTCTTCCATTTTGACTGCAATTTCATTGCATGTTTTAAGAAATAAGATTTAGTTATGTTTGGTGTTGATCCCCTCATTCACAATATAAGCATAGTTATCCTAACTGGATAATTATACTGTCCCAGCTATAACCTGAAATCCATGGGAGATGATTAAAATGTTCTGAAGCATAACTTCTTCATTTTTTTCTAATTTTCATTCCTTTCTTTAACCCCTCTTATCCTGTCTTTCTCCAACCCTTTCTATGGATCTCCTTACTCTTCCTCAAATCCATGGCCTCTTTTTTGTGAATGCATGTGTGCATGCATGTGTGTGTACATGTATATGTATAATTCAGAATATGTATACATACATATATACATATGCAAATATATCATTGACTCAGTCCTATTAGACTTGCTTGTATTGGGTTTCAGAGCTGATCACTTGGCATTGGATAACAATTAGAGGGCTTACCCACCTCTGTATCAGTATGGCTCTGGTAGAGCCTCTGAGGAGGCATCCATATCAGGTTCCTGCCAGTAAGCACTACTTGACATCAGTAGTAGTGCATGGGTTTAGTGGCTGCAAATGGAATGGATCCCCAGGTGAGGCAGTCTTTAGATGATAGAGTGTTTTGTTCTCCCTTCTAAGAAGGACTGAGGCATCCACCTTCTGGCCTTCCTTCTCTTTGAGCTTCATAAGTTCTCCAAATTGTTTCTTGGGTATTCCTAGATTTCAGGCTAGTATCCACTTATTAGTTAATACATCCCATGAGAATTCTTTTGTAACTGGATTACTTCACTCAGGATGATATCTTCAAGTTCCATCCATTTGCCTAGTAATTTCATGAAGTCACTGTTTTTAATAGCTGAATAGTACTCCATTGTGTAGATGTATCATAATTTCTGTATCCATTCCTCTGTTGAAGGACATCTACATTTTTTCCAGCTTGTGGCTATTATAAATAAGGCTCCTATGAACATGGTGGAACATGTGTTCTTGTTAGATATTGGAGCTTCTTTTGGGTATATTCCTAGGAGTGGTATAGCTGGGTCCCATCGGACTGAACTCAGGGACCCCAATGAAGGACCTAGAGAAAGGACTGAATGTAAGTACAGAGAATATCCAATAAAACTGGGGAAAAAACAAAGGGTCTGCAACCACAATGGGAAGAACAAAATGATCAACATCCAAACCCATCACAGCTCCCAGGGACTAAATCACCAACCAATGAGTTCTTATGGAGAGATCCATGGCTTCAGGTGCATATTCAGCAGAGGACAGCATTCTCTGGCAACAGTGAGAGAGAACTTTGATCCAGTGAAGGCTCATTTTCTCAGTGTAGGGGGATTCATTTTTTTAATTAATGGAGATTAGTTTCCCTTCTCTTACCTTATTCCTTATTTATCTTTATCTAGTTCCGGACAGTGTTATGTCAACTGATACAAGCTAGAGTTAAAAGAAGAAAACCTCAATTGAGACATCGCCTGAGTCAGATCTAGTTGTTGAGCATTTTCTTAATTAGTAATTGATAGGGAGGACCAGCCCATTGTAGGTGTTGCCATCCTTGGGCTCGTGGTCCTGGATTTTATCACAAAGCAGGCTTGAGCAAGCTGTGAGGAGCAAACCAGTATGCAGAGCCCCTGTATGGCTTCTACATCAGCTCCTGCCTTCAGGTTACTGACCTGTTTGTGTCCTCAAAGCTTCTTTCAGTTATGGACTACAGTGTGAAAGTGTAAGCCCAATAAATGCTTTCCTCCTCAACTTGCTTTTTGGTCATAGTATTTTATTTTAATCATAGAAATTCTAGGTAAAATGCTAGGGTGTATTGTCAACGTTGTTTGTATTTATGCAGACATATTTTTAAAATACGGAAGTGGGTTCCTATCATTTCTCAAGACACAATCCCACAGCAGACTTCCTATTCCTCTGGCTGATTAAGTTTTTCAGCCCCATCTTCTTTAATGTTCTCTGAGTCAAAGGTTCAGGAATAGTGATGTAGATGTAGCAAGAGGGTCTGAACACTCCATAATCTCTTGTCTTCCGTATTTTCAACAATTGTGGTTTTCTGTGATGTTCTCCTACTATACAGAAAAGCTTCTTCTACAAGGAATGGGACATAAGCTTATCTGTGGGTATAAGGACAACTGTTTCTGGTATAGTGAGGAATTATACTGGCTTATTAAAGGTCAATTGTAGGTTCTCTTGAGGAACCATGACCTCATTAGTCTTAGGCAGTTAGCTAAGTTTCCAGTCAGGTATTCTTTTTCCCCCTTTGAGTAGAACCATAATTTCACTTAGATGGCTGTTTGGCACCAATGAGATGAATGCCACTAGTCACCTTTAGGAGTACCATGCTAGTCTGGTCATTGTTGTGGTTCACTTGCATCATGTCCAGGTAAGGTTATTGTTCACATGCCTACATTTAGGAGATTTATAGCATTTCCTGGTTCCTCCTTCCATTCTAGAACCATAACAGATTGTTACAGGTTTACCAATGATAGAGCTGCCACTGAGTTTGTAACTTATGATGAATAGGAGATGTCTTATAGAGAGATGGTATGAATAGATGATCAAGCATTGCCTATCATTGGTCTTTTTATACTTCCAAGTTCCTTGTTGACTTATGATCAGGAGCAAGCAGAATAAAATAATGCAGCATGCTTAATTATACACATGTGTCACTAACCTGAAATATTAGAAGGTGCATTTTAAATTATTGGTAATGTAGATAAGCAAAAGACAAATCTCAGTTAAAGTTCTTAAGTTTTAAATTTTACTTGACTAGTTTTCTGTATTCCTATTTTTAGATTATTAATTTGTTAATCAGTTGTTGGCTCATGTACTCATTGAATGTGTATTTCTAAAGGACTGATTAGACCTTGCAGGTGACATATGATTAGCCATTGGAGGTTCAAAATGAGCAGCATGTCTGTTCTTTAGAAGTGTTGAATCCAGGAGCTAGAGGAGAGATATGCTATTACTGTGTGATGAGCTGGAGAATCAGTGAGCACAGGTTGCATAGGATTTGTGCTCATAATTTAACACAATGTATGCTCAACTTATAATAAGATTCTAGGGAAGAAAGGGATGGTTTCATCATGCTAGGTTGAATGTGGAAGGAAATCTGCCAGGAAAAAGGGCTGCAAGTTGGGAGGAGGGAAAATAGTTAGGAGACTATAACAGTCGTTCAGGAATGATCCTCCACAGAAACAGGTAATGACTGGTTACAGGAATATACAGCAAACTGAAATGTCATTCTAAGTACTATGTGTGTGATGTGTGTGTGTGTGTGTGTGTGTGTGTGTGTGTTTGTAGACACATCAGTCCAAAATTTTTTGATATATTTATTTATGTTCCCTAAATGGTTCATGGAATCTCCAACTCAATCATGCCTTTAATTTCTTACAGACTAATTAGGCTAGTTACAATGAATCAAACTAATCCAATTTTGCACAAAGGATTTAATTTTGTATCTGTTTTAAAATGTCACAGGAAGATGGATCATAGATGAAGTACACTGGTAATGAAGCTAAGTTTATGGTGAGCCTAACTCATTTTAGTAACTGTATTTAGCTAATTATAAAAGATCTGCAGAAAAAGCAGCTGAGTGAAAGGCTAAGCTCAATATATGTTACTGTAGAATTTTGTGGTCTGTTCTGGGCACATTTGAAACACTAATTGATGAAAATAGTTCTCTCAATACCTTTGTCTAAACATGAAGATAATTGGAGAGTAGGAAGCAAATGAATTACCTTGAAACCCAACAAAAAGCCATTTTTATCCTTTTTCTGGAATTTTGCTTCTGCATCTAATGTGGACTAACTGACATAGTCTCACAGAAAATGATAGGACACTAAATGCTAGTCCAAAATTCATATGAATGCTTGTGCCATATATAAAACAAGTTAAGATAAAGTCATAGGATTGATACCCCAGCAAGGTAAGATTGGCAAAGATAATGAAGTAGAAGTCAAACTCACTATGCCTTAAAGGATCCTTCTTTTATTGGTATTTGTAAAGCAGGGCTATTTCACAGTTGGCACCTTTCCGTCTATACTAGAGACAGGTGGCTTGCCTTCTGTAACCTCCTCAAGTCATAAACTAAGATAACAGTAATGATGGACAGAATGTTCTAAGGCCTTCAAAGGACTAACGTCTCTTTGAAATGGACAGTAAATGTTTCATATCATTAAGTACTTTGTACTAAGAATTGTCTTTTGACCAATTTTCTGAGAAATAAATAAGATAAATAAATAATGAGATGGTCTTTCAGTATATCTGCTTTGATTTACTACCAAATACTGAAATCTTTGTATTTGTTTATTGGTTAAACAGAAAGAAAAATATTTAAATATATCCAGTACATAATACATTATACTTTTCTATAAATGCAGGAGTTATATTTTCACAGAAGAGGGATTTGATATCCTGAAAGGCTGCATGATATTTTCAGTGCCATGTAACTGTATGGCCTGTCTTCCACTAGATTTCAGGATTCCTAAAATTCAGACCTCCATTTTTCTTCCACTCTTGGTTCCCCCCTTTCACTTTATGAAAGAAGCCTCTTTTCTGTACCTCTGGGGGAAATATGCCATTTGTATGTTGTCTTGGAAATTAGAGATCCCCCCTTTTATTTTATTTCTGATGGCCTACAAATGCTCAGCACAAGACTGATTTCACCCATGTTTTTCTCCCGAAATTTCTATAACTTAACCGTGCCCTTCGATAATCCCAAATGTTTCTTCGGCTTCTATTCAGTTTACTTTCCTGCAGGAGCATCACTCACATTTTAATATGTTAGGTCCTCGCTGAAAGGACGAAGGGCCATCGAAGATGAATATGACTAAGGCAGCCATAAAGACTCAGGTGCAAACATCTCGGTCTAACATTGTAAAAGCTCCACAACATGTGACTCCTAGTTGTTTATTCCTAGTGTTGCTAAATGTCCTAAATAAGTTTTCTCAACACTGGACATTTAAGTCTTAGAACACCCTGCAATTGGTACTCAGCTCTGTCTGCAGAATATTGAAACACATGAATTAATCTACAGCTAGTTCCTATGGTCTTGGGGTTTAAAGGAAAAAAGGGTTGTTGCTCATATCACCTGGTTTATTCTTAGGCTTAAAATATAATGCCTATTCAAACATAGTTCTACCCCATTGGTTATATGGCCAGACTGTACTTCCTTTGTCCCTCTAAAGTCAAACAACCTCTTATAACTTGATTTGGACTGTAAAATGTGGGAGAAGTGGTATCTGTAATAGGGTAAGCTTTAGAGTTACTTTATGGCTCTTTCAATCCTCTTTCCCGTGCCATAGCAGAGGGTAATGAAAACAAAACACAAAACCTGTTCATGCTTGAGCCCTTGAGCGATGACTATGTAGACCTTGCTGGTGATCTGTAACAGACATAAATACTCAATAAAAAATAAACATAACCCGGTATACCTCTGTGAATTTTAGATTGTTTCTGTAGCATAATCTTGCCTGGTCCTAGATAAACATTATACCTAGAGTGACTGTCTAGCTAATACATAGGGCATGGGGAACTAACAGAATTAATTAAATATTCATGGTTATAACTAATCTTGAACTTCTCTTGATGAATTACACATTTCAGGCATGCTATCAAAAAACTGAAAGCAGAAGGAGATTGTTTGGGGTTCATCTATGCAAAGTAATACACTACAGTTTTTCTTATCCTCAGTTGACCTTTGAAATACTTAGAGACTCTTGGAATAGACTGACACGTGGTTTTCCAGTTACTGGAACAGTCATCACAGGACCTGTTTGGAAATGGAGAAGACAGGAGAGTAGAAAAGCTGGAATGAGGAGTGTGGAAAAAAAAGAAAAATGACAAATTGTGTGACACTGAGGTAGTCTTTGTTATGTGTACACACTACTGACCATGAGTTATGTGCAGTTAATGTATATGTTATATGCAGAAATGTACCACAAAGCAATTAAGGTAGGCTAATAGATGTTTTTATAGAAGTAACTATTTCGAGAACGATTAGACAAAACAATTAGTAATGACTTGGATGTTTATATCACCCTTTAAAAACCATGAAGTAGCACCACCATGCCAAGTTGCCATTTTAAAAAGCCATGTCATTTTTTATGTTATTTTCAGGTAAATAACTCTCTGTGTTGAATCTCTTTAAAGGAACACAGAAATTCAATTCTATGCCGAACATAATATCCTACAAATATTTATTCATTTCTTCTAATCAGTGCTTTAAAACAGTTTCTCAAACATTAATTATGAGAGTTTCTTGTCCAAACACCACTGAGTGTGAGAACTAAACACCTGCATTGCTAACAATGTCTAAGCATCGTCTAGCTTAAACAGAGATCACTGTAAGAGGCAAGTTTCTCAACAAATTCTCAAAGTATTACTCACTTTAACACTCTGGGAGATCACTGACTCCAATAGCCTTTGATGACTACACTAATCAGGGGACAATACAAGAGTATTTCATGTGCTACCAAGCACTTTTGTGGCGGGAACCTCATCTATCAAGAAATCGCTCCACTTACTGTGCATGGCCTAGAAAGAAAACTATTCCCTGAACAGTCACCAGTAGAATGTTACTTGTTATGAGTAATGGGTCCCAATGAATTACTGGGGGACAGATGTGCCCAGCACTGATGGCAAAAACTATGTAGCATAACTGTCTAACAGGGAAGAGGAAGCAGAGGAGCCAGTCTTAGTGATAGAGCATCAAGCTACACTATCAATTACCTGTTCACATGTGTTTATGACTATAGATATGAATTGGCAGCGCCATTCTCTCTGGCTACGAGACTATAGGTTTAGTTATATACATTCTTCTCATTAGAACTTCTCTGTTATCTTGAAATGCTTGATATAAAACTTAAAAATTCAATTACATTCATATTAGAAGAACTGTGGATTAATAACGATTGGCTACTATTTGTATTTACAGCCTTGTGATATAGTATGTATTAGTGCTTAACACTCATTTCTTTAATGATCGTTGGGTGTGACAAGTTTTCTTTGATAAGGGGTGAGAGCCATTTCATTGGTAGACATAAGGGTATTTAGAATGCAATGACAAAGAAAAATTAGTGTGTGTACTTTTTTAGGTTGCATGGCTGTGGGGAGTTACTGATTTTATAGGGTCACATATATTTTATCCCTTCTATGGAACAAAAACATCCACTTAGGTGGCTATTGATTACCCCAGAACATCGATGCAACTCTTAAATCTTTCAAGATATCTTGCTCTGTTAGTCTTGCTGTCATTGAGATGTGATAACGCTAGGTAAGACTACAGACAGCTTCTCTCCTTTGCAGGTTGCATGGCTAATGCTGATACTAAGAGCTGGACAGAGGAGGCTTTCTGCTCAGGTCTAAATCAATGCCTTCAAGTCCTGTGCCTAAAGTGTGTAGTTTCTTACTGTTTGTTTTTCTGGAAGACACCAAGAGTCACAAAAGCCTATGTTGTTTAAGGGGTCTCTAGGACTCTCCTGACCAGCAACTCAAATGGAAGTTTCTTTTTCTCAACACTATTTTTGTTAGACTGTCTATGATGTTGTTAGGAGCATTGTCACCCCAAGTGACAACTTAAATTAAGCCACAAAAACAGAAAACAAACAAAAAAATAGAACCCTCTCATCTATTTTTTTAATTTCCCCTTCTATGAAAACATGTTTTACTACCCCTCCTGCCATGGGTGCTATTCAAATTACCTGCACTGTAATGGTCCCTTTGTACTATCCAGATATCTGTGGTCAGTCCAACTATTCAAGTTCTTAAATTTATTATCTTCTGACTAATGAAACCTTCATTGTGTTAAATATATATTTTAATATATGTACCATTTTAACCTTTGTAATGAAACTTGGGAGTTCTTTGAAGTCAGCTCCACGACCTAGCATTCTTATAGCTAATTCCAGGCCTTTTCCTTTTCTCCCATGCCTCTGTATAGGGCTGAATGAAGAAGACAAAGAAGAAAAAGGTGGGAGGCAGATAGGAGTGTTTGTAGTGTAAGATGGCTTGCAGCAGGCAGAGCCCGAAGCATGAGATATATATTGTTGTCAGCTTCAGAGTGAGAGCTACAGTAGGACAACACATTCTGAAGCACGTACTCCTATGATTAAATGTGCCTGTTGTGGAGTATTGAAGAGTGAAAAAGCCCACCACAGGGATCTATACCCGCAGTCCTGCTATTGGCATCTTATAATTTATGTTAATAGTCACTAGCAGTGAGAGTGGAAGCTGATGACAGACAGCAGGGGCTGCAGAGGCCATGTCTCATCAAGCCTTTCTGATTCCTACTCGGTAGTGTGCGTGACACTTTTTACTGGGCCAGGCTTCAGATATTTCCTGTTTCTGATATTCACTTCTAATATTTTCATGCACTTGTTTGAATATTAATAAGATTTTTCCAATGTTTACTTCGGTTTTTCTTTTTTAGACTTGAATGATGGTTGTGGGTTTTTTTTTTACACAAAACTATTCTGTACTTTCCCATATGTATGCCTGGAGTGTGCATGCGTGTTCTCTAAGTGGTGTGTGTGTGTGTGTGTGTGTGTGTGTGTGTGTGTGTAAATGCGTGTGTGTGCTTCTACAGACCTCAGGTTGACTCCAGACATCTTTATTTATTTTTCAAGAAAAAGTCTCTTGTTAGATTTGTAGCTCACTGACTGGATTACACTCACTGGTCAGTGGAGTTCAAGGATCCTCATAGCTCTGCCTTATTAGAATTGAGATTTACAAATACAAGCTTCCAGGCCCATCTTTTTAGGAGGATGCTAGATTTCCAAAGATAGGTCCCTCTGCTTGCACAGTAAGCTCTTTAATATCTAAGCTATCTCCAAAATTATATACCTTATTTTGGTTTATAAGAATTTTGAAGATAATGGCCTAGTGTCTGTTTGTCGCTCTGTCTACATAGATATGTTGGCATGTTTAAGGGTGAGGGTGAATTTTTACTCAAAACAGCAATTACTGTGACAGGAAATATTTGCACTCCTGATTCTGGGTTGGTTTATGGCCAGGAGATAAACACATTGGTTATGCATGTGAAATATAGAAGTTGTAGAACACAATCAAAATGTGACATTCCAATTTTGATTTCCTCCTTCAAGGTTTTACTGGAGACTCCCAATCATTTTATTTTGTAACCCAGGAAATTTTTAATAATGGATTGCATTGAGGGCAGTAATTTTTTTCCTATATGGAAGACATCTGTAAAACCTAGGGGATTTCTTGACTTAAATGAACAAAAATATTTTATAAGTGGCAAAGTCAGACTCCCTTGAGAGAATAAACGGTCTGTATAAAGCCTTGTACATTTTTTTGAATAAAAAATTGTAAAATGGTGCCTTTGTTATGAAATGAAATTACAACATGTAGATTACATTTATGTTATGCACTGTTTGCATATGAGAATTTTAAATATACCTGATTATAAATTGAGTTTTTAAACAACTAGATATGATAGTTACTAAATATACCAAAGAATGGGCCTATCTTCCCTGAAATTATGAATAAGGCTGCATTTCCATAATAACAGGTATGATGTTTTTTCCTTCTCTAGCTATAGGGGATTAATCAAAACAATAAAACACACTGATGCTGTGTCATTTGGAAGAGTCTGAGTTGCACAGCCTTTAGAGTTGGCTTGAGTACAAGTGAAGGGATCAAGGTGACCCAGGAAGGAACTGTCCTTCAAGATCTGGTCCCAAATCTATGTGCCTTGTGCCCTCTGCTGGTGGATAAACCTTTAAGCCAATAAATGCTCATGGAAGAAGAAAATTATTCTCACTAGTACATAATTCAGTTATACACTAAAACAGGAAAATAAGCAACTGTTATAAATACTTGTTTATCTTCCAAGTTATACTTCATGTAATAAATACTCATTCATAAATAAACATTTTGTATCAAGACATTTTCAAAATTAAGGTATGTGATCTACCTTAAATTCTAAAAATTAATTGAAGACAAAATGCAAAACAAATACAAAATAAACTTCTCTATACTCATTTCTTTCATGGAGACAAAACAAAAGTACAGCAAATTAACTTTAGACAATACATTTAGTCAATCAAGATATAATCATCAAGGCATTTGGCCAAGTAGGAGATATTATAAGACACTGGACTGGTAGTGGGGCACAAGGTAAGCATCAGGTAACTTCAGCTGAGGCTCATGTGAAACCCTCAGGTACCTCATTTCCACTGAGAATCTGTTTTTAATTCCCTTTAAAAATAGCTTGAGTGAACATTAAGGACGTCCAATACTTTTGTAAAAAAACTGATGAGGCTGCACCATCTCTATTTTACAACAATCCCAGGGCAAATGCAATTCAGATACATGTTAAGGACCACAGAGAGGGAGAACACAGCCTCCTGTGCCCAGTAGAGGAAAATGCTAACTTTATTCTCTTTAGAGTAATTACAGAAGTTATTGTTGACCATGAAGAATGCACTGAATCCAGGAAAGAGAGGGACAGGATGAGTCACCTATGGTATCCTAAAATGATAGATCTTATTGAATTGTCTGTCTCTCTGGTGAGCAGACAAGGCCATTGTTTCAATTGTTCAAGAAATTTCCAGTCACCCCTTGGCAGAGGAAAAGCAAGAGAAATGTAGAGTTTAAAACCATGAGAGGACACAGCACACTAGACTCCATTCTGACCACAAATCCCTGGATATGACTGTCAGTGACGTGAGTGAATAAGGTCCATGCCAGTAGAAACAAGGTCGGGATGATGGAAGAGATAGCATAGGCTTAGCTTAAGGGAATAGTAACAAGTATGACTCCCCGGAGTCAACAAATGTTCACTCTTTCTGATAGTGAAGAGATTAAGTTGATTGGATTTTGTTTGTTTTTAAAAAGTAAGAAATGAATAAAGAGAAGCTATGACTTCTATCTTTCTGGAACTTAGGGTACATTAGAGATAACTGCTATACAGCATGTAATGTAGTGTGTGTATGCATTGTATGTGCATGTGTGTGTGTGTGTGTGTGTGAGAGAGAGAGAGAGGGGGGGGGGGAAGAGGGAGAGAATAGATAGGAACATGGTGATATGCCCTCATATATAAGCAGAAGAGATATTAATGATAAATTACCAATGCATTTGTCAGTAAGTTTGGGGACATCATTTCTATTTCCATAAAAAGAGGACATTATAGCTAGTTGTGAAGTAAATTGTTGATAAGTCTCTAACTCTATGCATCTGACTATTCAGATTGTTTTACTCCTGGAAGAAATTTTTTATGGAACAGACCAAAAAATCTGTAGGGTACGTGAATCAGTAAAGTTTCTCTTAAGGATCTTACATGAAAAGAATGGGTTCTTGTTTGTATCTGAAGATCTTTATCTAAGGTTGGCACCTAATGCATGAGCGATCTGAGTCCAGAAAACTAATAGAAATGTTTTCAATAGAGAGATTTCTTGGGAGTTAACAAAGCTTTAAATAGGGATTTGCAGAAGAGGAAGAACTCAGGTTGAGGGAATGAGGGAGGGTATGGCTGGCATGGGAAACGATGTAGCTTAGAATGGGAAAGTTGGCAGGTCATTTGAGACTATTGCAGTTCTGAAACACTTTGATAAATTCCAGAGGAAAAGCATACACAGTAATACAATGTCATTATTCTCTTTGTATTGAATGTTAACTGAGCTATGTTGGGAATTTAGAAAATGTAAATAAGGGTTGAAATAGGACATTCTATGAAGAAGGGATAGCATGGCCAGATGTCAGGGCATACAGGATGAGAAGACTACAAGTTATATGAGCATGTGCCACAATGCAGGGAAGCACAACAAATGCAAATGAAAAGATGTTATTTCTGAATTATTTCCTGACAATCTTAGAGTTTGGGGACTTAGACCATGGTGACATAGGACCAAGTTCCTGGCACAGTTGGAAGAAGGTGTATTTCAAGGTAGATGTACTAGGAACTTGCTCTTCCTGTAGCCATAGAATAATAACTAGGTCGATATATGATACACAGGCAGAATAGACAGCAATAAAAGGACACGAATAGAAATGCTTAGCAAATTAGATCAGACAGGTTTGCTTTTGCAGACTTGTAGAGAAATCCATCAGGTTTGGGTTGTGGGTGTATGAAAGAAACAACAGGATGCTGTCCAGAAGAGTCCTGATACCTGTGTACATGGCTTTGGACATCTTGGTATCTAAGTTGCAACACAAATGTCTATGCAAGTATGCCTTTGAGATGTTACATTTTGGAAAGATGGAGGGAGAAGCAGAGGAATGAATAAGCACTCACGAGGACTTTATGATAACAGTGCATAATATTTTAATTATTTGATAAGAATGACTTTATTTTTGGTACAATTTACAGTTCTATTTGCTTTGATTGCTCTTCCTACCTACCTAAACCATTCAACACACCTAAACACTTGAGTATGTGTAGTTAGAATTCAACAGTATATTAAGACTGAAGTGAAGCAAACAGATGATGTAACAATTATCTTTTACCGTATCACTCCATGTATGAGTTATATGGTTAACTAATATTATCATAATTTGATCCCTCTTAGGAGAATTGACTCAGTAGAGGTAAGGAGAGAGGACATTTCAGAAACCGACAGATTTAGTTGTTCTTGAAGCACACACACACACACACACACACACACACACACACACACACACATACACACACACGCACGTGCGTGTGCACATACACAAACCAATTGGAAAAATCTGAAAAATAGGAAACACTTAAAAAAGAAACTGATTCGAAGAGCCAGCAGTTTGTTCATAATTTTGTGGACAGTGATTATCACAAAAGAAAAATTGGGGTTTTTTTGTTGTTTGTTTTGGGTTTTTTATTTTTTTGTTTTTGTTTTAAGAGGAATGGAATCAGCATTTCTAGCACGTGACATGGCTGGGTAAATATGGATTTGTATATGATCATTGGATCTGTGTAAAAATACATACATACATATATACATGCATACATACACAAACAAATCACAAGGCAGGGAGAATTAAGCAGGCAGCATTGCAGGCTAAGAGCAGACAGAAATAAAGACAATGGAAAATTAATGGAGGCATAAATAAAAAAATATTTTAGAAGAAAAGCTTTTGAGAGTTATTTTCTCATTCAATGCTGAGACCATGGAAGAGGGAGGTTTAAACAATACCATAAAGTTTCTACCTTCAAGTGAAGCAGATCTTCAAGTAAATTTTTATGACTTAAACTTTGTGGTGTAAAAGAAACATTAACTTTTTTCAACAATTTGAATGAATACTGTTTGTTTTCTTTTCTTAATATTCTATTACAGTATAACCCAAATCACATTGTTGTTCCCATTGGCTTTCACCAGAATATTAATCTTGATTTTAATAATTTCCCAGTTCAAGATGCTTAATACTGCTTTATGCTGTCCTTCACCCTATTGACATTTCTCAAATATTTTCTTTTTTGTGGTAATATTTGTTAAAATGTGTTTGTTATCGATATGCTGACTCCGGGAATTAACATAGAAACAGCAACAGAGACAATTAAAATTTAAAAAAATAAAAAACACCACACAAGCATCAGTTGAACAGAAACATGGACATGCTACCTTTTAAAAAATATTGTAAAGTGAGATTATCTGGGCTTAATTTTAAATCTAGGTATTGTAGGTTAACTAGGATATGTGTTTGGTATCTCTGCACCAAGTCTACATTGGACATGTGCATATGTTGTGGTGACTATGCTTGTCAATTCATTGGATTCAGAAATGCCTAGAAGCTGGGAATTTGCTCAAGCCTTTAACCTCAGAACTTGCAAGGCAGGGGTAGGTGGATCATTGAGTTGTTGGCCAGCTTGGTATACAGAGTGATTTCTAGGCCAGCCATGACTATCCAGAGAAACCCTGTCTCAAAACAACAACAACAACAACAAAAAAGAAGAATTAAAATTTTTAAAATAAAGATTAAGAAAGAGGGGGAGGAGAGAAAGGGAGGAAGGGAGAAAACAAGCAAGCATGCAAGAGCAAAAGAGTGAGCCACAGACATTAGTGAGGTTAGTCTGGATGAGGGCATTCCTAGGGAGGATGGAAGGAGGAAGAACTTACCAAGAGCCTGGGTGGCCCCATTTCATGATCTAGAATTCTACACTGAATAAAAACAAGGCAAAAGGAGAAGGTATCTGAGCACGGATGACCTTTTTCTGTGCTTCTTTATCCACAAAGTGGTGAATAAACTCCTGATGACATGTTGCCCATTGACTGCTTAATACTGCATCTCCCTTGATCAGGTCTTTCAGTTCTCACATGAATGATACATTTCTATGTCATCCCAGAAAGTTCATGGATTCCAACAATAACAGGAAAGAAGGTTAATGTCCCTGAACACAGTTTTTTGAATAATATGTAAACACAGAGCTATACTGTGTGCAGAGAAGGACATGTAAGACTGTGATATCATGCAGAGGTGAGTCTTGCCTTTCATTCTCGCCCATGTGACTGTAAATTTCATGCTTACCCATGTGACTATAGTTCACACACATCAGGCTTGCCTACAGATTCTCCTCTCCCTTCAAAATTAAATACGAGCTAGACTAAATCACAGCATAATATGTTTTTTATGGTTTTTTACATCTTTCCTCATACTTAGACGAGCATGGAATATTTGCCAGATATCATTTGGCATACACTACTAAATAATACATTTATTCCAGGAAGCTTGCTAATCATTAAGGTATTTTTGATTAGTTTGAATGGAAATATTTATTGATTTCTTTAAAATGACACATGCGTTTCCTTTGACAAATACCACACACTATGTGTGCCCTATGAAGGGAGCCAGGTGTTGAATTTGATGCCTGGTTGGTGAATTTCTGTTCTGGCCTCATTTGTATCAAATGAGAGGAGGATAAGGATTAGTACATTTTTGTCAGTGTGGTTTTAGTCAAAGCAAGTCTGTTTTAATGTAGTGTATCATCAAACTATATTTTCATCTGTACATTCTCAAAGCTCTTTGCTCTGGTAATTCTATTGCATAGAAAATTAAAAATGCAATTTTGAAAAAATAAAGGGGGTTTGATTTTGATGCCAACTCCTTTTACAGTAACAATATTTAAACGAACAAACAAAAAGAACAAGGAAGAGGCAAACAAAATCCTATCATACATCAGTAATATCAATTATATGAGAAAAACTTTTTAGCCTATCAAATATGGAAAGATGGTAAGAATGATGGAAAGTTAGTAACTTTCTCTTTTTTTTTTTTTTTTTTGTATTGGTTATTTTGTGTATTTACATTTCAAATGTTATTCCCTTCCCAGTGCCCCTCCCAAAAAACCCACTTCATCCCTCCTCTTCCTACTTCCCAGAGGGTACTCCCCTACCCACCTACCTCTTTCACCCCACTACCCTCTCATTCCCCTATGTGATGTCATCAATCCTTTACAGGCCTGATTCCAGATAAGGCCATTCTTTGCCACATATACAGCTGGAGCTATGTGTATTCTTTGGTTGGTGGTTTAGTCCCTGGGGGCTTTTCTTTTAAACTTATCTTGCCTATACAAACCTTATTATGGGAATTTTATGAAGTAAACCCTAACCTTTAAAATCCATACGTTGAAACCTTGATTTCATGTAGGCAGGGGGGTAAGTGAGGTAAAGGGGAAGATGCTTATTTGATAGGAGAAGAAAAGACATGTTTCCTCCCTTATACATAGAAAGAGACCGGGTGAGGATGAAGCTCTCCAAGAAGATGTGAACACGCCTTCGGCTGGTACATAGGTTCTTCACCTGGATTTCCACATCTTAAATCTGATGCTGTTTGTTGTGGATGTTCTGGGCTAGGTAAGATGCACCCTCTCTCTACATTGAAAAGTGAGTAGGCAAAGAAAGACCAGACAAGATAAACATTTACAAATGAAAGTGCAACTTTTATTTGCATACTTTTCCATCTCTCATTCTGATCCTTAATTCTATCATTGCTTGGAAGGAAAAGGTAAATATATGCTTCAGTTACTATCTTTGTTTTCTTTCCAAATAGTGATTTGTGTTTCAGAACATGAAATTTCCTTTCTTAGTTTGTCAAGCTCCCATGAATAGTCAGGTACTCAGCTCACACTTTATTTTCTCTGCAGTGTCCTTTTTGCTCTTACTGTGAGTTACTTCTCTTATCAATATGTATATACCTATATATTAAAGATTAAATGCATGTATAATTAAAGTATTAAACCCATTTGTCATTCCTACGTGTATAATCCAATTACAGTTTTAGCAACACTCCCTGTATAATTTTTTAAATGTGTTTGTGTTTTCTGACATCTTATTTCTGTTTAGCTATGCTTTCCACATTTCTTTTTAATCCTTCCACCTTGCCCAACTCCTTTAGGATTAACTAAATTGTTTTCTTGAATTTCTTTTCCCTGTGTTGGTCGGAACTTATGAAATACTACTTGATTGATTACTCTAGACATTTGGCACATGGCCAGTGTAAATCTTAACTTATCTACTCTTCCTCCCAACAAAAGCTTCCTGGAATATTTCTCTCACAAGTATTAAGAAAAGACTGGATTGTATTCATTTCACCTGGCATGTTAACGGCAACAGTCATTTTTATAGACTTCAAGTTAGTGCCGCTAGTACCTTATGCAAAGTTCTGTGTGGGACTTATTACATGCCACAAATCAATGGATGCTTTATACAGCCACTAGAATATACTTATCCATTTATGTTTTTAAATATTGCTTTTTCCTATTTCAGTTTTCCAGAATTTCATGAACTCTCTCTCTCTGTCTCTGGCTCTCCTCCTATTCCTTTCATTTCCCCTCCTCCTCCTTCTCCCCTCCTCTCTCTTCTATTTTGAAACAAGGCATTTCTATTAGCCATGACTGGAAGTGTACGACAAACTTCTCTTGAACTCACAGAGATCCACGTGCCTCTCTGCCTCCTGTAATCAGGTGCTCACGACTCTGTCCTGCTTATTAATCTTTGATGACCTGAAACCAATTAACATCCTCTTATCATTTTTATGCCATTCTCTGGAAAGTTCATCATTTCTGTTCAATCCCACATTATTATCGATTACTATTTCTCCAAGTGTATTGGTTTGTATTTCCACATAACTGGCTAATTTTTTTAACATTTTAATTTTACAAGACAAAGATAAATGTACATATTTCAAGCATTTTTTGCGTAAAATTATACAATACATTTGTGTCAATACTTTTTTTTCAGATTTTAAAATAATTTTTACATAAATCTATATGAATAGTAAGTACTTGATCTTTTTAAAGGTTTGACTGTAAGCATCGAAAACCCAATAGTTACAATGAGCACAAAGTACATGCGAAACAAAATGTAACATGAAAATAGTCAAAGTTTTCTTGTTGTGTAAAGATTTTTTTGTTTTGTTTTGTTTTGTTTCTTGGACTTCCTACAGTCTGTGAGTTGTTTCTGGGGCAGTTCGAGCCTCTGGGAGTTAGCATCCCACTATCAGTGACTGCATATTATGTCTGTTCTTTTGTGACTGGGTTATCTCACTCAGAATGATATTCTCTAGATGCAGCCATTTTTTAAGAATTTAGTCAAGTCATTGTTTCTGGTGGCTGAGTAGTATTCCATTGTGTAAATGTACCACAATTTTTGTATCCATTCATCTTCTGAAGGGCATCTGGGTTCTTTCCAGCTTCTGGCTATTATAAATAGAGCTGCTATGAATATTGTGGTGCATATATCTTTGTTGTGTACTAAGGTGTCTAAGGGGTATATGCCCAGAAGTGGAATAGCTGGGTCTTCAGGTAGTATTATGTCCAATTTTCTGAGGTATCGCCAGACTGATTTTCAGAGTGGTTGTATTAGTTTGCAACCCCACCAACAGTGGAGAAGGGTTCCTCTTTCTCTGCAACTTCGCCAGTATCTGTTGTCATCTGAGTTTTGGATCTTGGCCAATCTGACTGGTGTGATGTGGAATCTCAGGGTTGTTTTGATTTGCATTTCCCTGATGGCTAAGGATGTCTAGCACTTCCTCAGATATTTCTCAGCCATTCAATATTCCTCAACTGAGAACATTTTCTTTAGCTCTGTACCCCATTTTTTAATAGAGTTATTTGATTCTCTGGTTTCTAGCTTTTTGAGTTCCTTGTATACCTTGGATATTAGGCCTCTATCTGATGTGGTGTTGGTAAAAATCTTTTTCCATTCTGTTGGCTGCCATTTTGTTTTCTTGACAATGTCCTTAGCCTTACAGAAACTTTGCAATCTCATTAAGTCCCATTTGTTAGTCTTTGACCTTAGAGCTTGAGCCATTGGTGTTTTGTTCAGGAAATTTTCTCCTGTGCCTATGTGTTCTAAGGTTTTCCCTACTTTCTCATCTAATAGTTTCAGTGTATCTGGTTTAATGTGGAGATCTTTGATCCACTTACACTTGAGCTTTGTACAAGGAGATAAGAAAGAGTCTATTTTCATTCTTTTGCATGCTGAGTGCCAGTTGGACCAGCACCATTTGTTGAATAGGCTGTCCTTTTTCCATTGAATGTTTACTGCTCCTTTGTCGAAAATCAGGTGACCATATACATGAAGGCTCATTTCTGGATCTTCTATTTTATTCCATTGATCCACATGCCTATTTCTGTACCAGTACCATGCAGTTTTCAGCACAATTTCCTTGTAATATAGCTTGAGGTCAGGGATAGTGATTCCCGCAGATGTTTTCTTGTTGTTGAGGATTGATTTCGCTATTCTGGGTCTTTTATTGTTCCATATGAAATTGCACATTGATCTTTCCAATTCCATGAAGAACTGTGATGGAATTTTGATGGGGATTGCGTTTAATCTATAGATTGCTTTTGGTAGGATGGCCATTTTTAAAATGTTGATCTTTCCAATCCATGATCATGGGAGATCATTCCACTTTCTGAGATCCTCCTGAATTTCCTTCTTTAGAGGCTTGAAGTTCTTGTCATACAGGTCCTTCACTTGCTTAGTTAGAGTCACACCAAGGTATTTAATAGTTTTTGTGACGATTGTGAAGGGTACATTTTCCCTAATTTCTTTCTCTACATGTATGTCCTTTGAGTATAGGAAGGCTACTGATTTGTTTGAGTTAATTTTGTATCCAGCCACTTTGCTGAACTTGTTTATCAGCTATAAGAGTTCTCTGGTGGAATTTTTGGGGTCATTTAAGTACACTATCATGTCATCAGCAAAGAGTTATGTTTTTATCTCTTCCTTTCTGATTTGTATCCCCTTGATCTCCTTTTGCTGTCTAATTGCTCCAGCCAGGACTTTCAGTACTATGTTAAATAGGTAGGGGGAAAGTGGGCAGCCTTGTCGAGTCCCTGATTTTAGTGGGATTGCTTCAAGTTTCCACCATTAAGTTTTATGTTGGCTATTGGTTTGCTGTATATTGCTTTTATTATGTTTAAGAATGGACCTTGGATTCCAGTTCTTTCCAGGACTTTTAACATGAAGGGGTGTTGGATTTTGTCAAATGCTTTCTCAGCATCTAGTGAGATGACCATGTGGTTTTATTCTTTGAGTTTGTTTATATGGTGGATTACGTTGATGGATTTCCTTATATTAAACTATCCCTGCATCCCAGGGATGAAGCCTACTTGGTCATGATGAATGATCGTTTTGATGTGTTCTTGGATTCGGTTTGCAAGGATTTTGTTGAGTATTTTTGCATCAATGTTCATAAGTGAGATTGGTCTGAAGTTCTCTTTCCTTGTAGAGTCTTTGTGTGGTTTAGGTATGAGGGTTATTGTAGCCTCAAAAAATGAGTTGGGTAGTATTCCAACTGATTTTATCTTTTGGAATAGTTTGGAAAGTATTGGTGTTATATCCGCAATAAATGTCTGATAAAATTCTGCACTGAACCCATCTGGACCTGGACTTTTTTTGGTTGGGAGGCTTTTGATGACTTCTTCTTTTTCTTTATGTGTTATAGGGTTATTTAAATGGTTTACTTGGTCCTGATTTAACTTCTGGATCTTGTATTTGTCTAGGAATTCGTCTATTTGCTCCAGATTTTCCAATTATTGGAGTATAAGTTTTTGTAGTAGGATCTGATGATTTCTTGAATTTCCTCAGTTTCAGTTGTTATGTCTCCACTTTCCTTTCTGATTTTATTAATTTGTATACTCTCTCTTTGCCCTCTAGTTAGTCTGGCTAGGGGTTTATCAATCTTGTTGGTTTTCTCAAAGAACCAACTCTTGGTTTTGTTGATTTTTAAAATAGTTCTTTTTGGCTCTATTTGGTCTATTTCTGCCCTAATTTTGATTATTTCTTTCCATCTACTCTTCTTGATTATATCTGCTTCCTTTTGTTCTAGGGCTTTTAGCTGTGCTGTCAGGTTGCTGATGTAAGCTCTCTCCAGTTTCTTTTTGGAAGCACTTAGGGCTATGAGTTTTCCTCTCAGTATTGCTTTCATTGCATCCCATAGGTTTGGGTATGTTGTGTTTTTGATTTCGTTGAATTCTAGAAAATCCTTAATTTCTTTCTTTATTTCTTCTTTGACTCTGCTGTTGTTTAACAGAGCATTGTTTAGTTTCCATGTGTATGTGGACTTTTTGTTGTCTTTGTTGTTTATAAAGACCAGCCGTAGACCATGGTGATCTGAGAGGATGCATGGGAGTATTTCAATCTTCTTATATCGATTGAGGCTCGTTTTGTGTCCAATTATGTGGTCAATTTTCGAGAAGGTGCCATGGGGTGCTGAGAAGAAGTTGTATTCTTTTACTTTAGGATAATATGTTCTGTATATATCTATTAATTCTAGTTGGTACAAAGACTCTGCTAGCTTTGCAGTGTCCTTTTTCAGTTTCTGTTTCCATGATCTGTCCATTGGTGAGAGTGGGGTATTAAAGTCTCCCACTATTATTGTGTGGGGTGAAATGTATTTTTTGAGCTTTAGTAGGGTTTCTTTTATGAATGTGGGTGATTTTTTATTTGGAGCATATATGTTAAAGATTGAGAGTTCCTCCTGACAGATTTCCCGGTAATGAGTAAAAAGTGTCCTTCCTTATCTTTTTTGATAACTTTTGGTTGGAAATTTTCTTTATTCAATATTAGAATAGCCACTCCAGCTTCCTTCTTGGGGCTGTTTGCTTGGAAGTTTTTTTCCCACCCTTTTACTCTGAGATAGTGTCTGTCTTTGTCTCTAAGATGAGTTTCCTGTATGCAGCAAAAGGCTGGATTTTGTTTATATATTCAGTCTTATAGCCTATGTCACTTTATTGGGGAGTTGAGTCCATTTATGTTAATAGATATCAAGGAATAGTTGTTTCTGTTTCCTGCCATTATTGCTTTTGTGGGTTGAGTTGTGTCTGTGTGTTTTTCTTCTTTTAGTTTTCTTGTTTAGGAGTTTTCTTATTTTTACTAGGCTGTATTTTCCCTTCATTGTATTGGGTTTTCCACCTATAATTCGTTGTAGTGCTGGGTTTGTGGTCAGATATTGTGTAAATTTTGATTTGTCTTGAAATATCTTCATCTCTCCATCTATGGTGATTGATAGTTTTGCTGGGTATAGCAGCTTGGGCTGGCACTTTTGCTCTCTTAGGGTGTGCATGATGTCTTTCCAGGCTCTTGTAGCTTTCATAGTCTCTGTTGAGAAATCGGGTGTAATTCTGATTGGCCTGCCTTTATATGTTACCTGACCTTTTTCCCTTACTGCTTTTAGTATTCTTTCTTTGCTTTGGGCACTTGGTGTTTTGACTATTATGTGTCGGGAGGTATTTCTTTTCTGGTCCAACCTATTTGGAGTTCTGAAGGCTTCTTTTATGCTCGTGGTCATCTCATTCTTGAGGGTAGGGAAGTTTTCTTCTACGATTTTGTTGAAGATATTTACTGTACCTCTTAGTTGATACTCTTCTCCCTCTTCTATTCCTATTATCTTTAGGTTCGGTCTTCTCTTTGTGTCCTGGATTTTCTGGATATTTTGGGTTAGGAGCGTTTTTTTTTTTTTTTTTTTTTTTTTTTTTTTTGCATCTTCTCTGGCTGTTTTGTCTATGTTTACAATGTTATCTTCTGCCCCCGAGATTCTCTTTTCCATCTCTTGTAATCTATTGGAAATGCTTGCTTTTGTGACTCCTGATTTTTTTTTAGGTGTTCTAAATCTAGGGTTTTCTCTTTTAGTGATTTCTTTATTCTGTTAATATCCGTTTTAAATTCCCTCTTCCATTCCTTTGTCTCTCTGGTTGTGTTTTCCACTAGTTCTTTGAGTTCTTTGAGTGTTTTGCTTGCTTCCTCTTTAAAAGCTTCTGAATCTTTTTGCTTTTCCTCCCATTCTTGTTTAAGTATCTCTATCAGCATCTTGATGTATGATTTCAGGTCTGCATCTTCTTTTTCTGGAGTGTTTGGCATTCCTATGTTTGCTGTTGTGGGAGAGCTGGGTTCTGGAGTTGCCAGTTTGTCTTGGTTTCCTTGGGATACTCTTTCGCTTTCCTCTTGCCATTTTGATGTCAGTGATATTTTCTTGCCTTTACCTTGTATCTGGTCTGTGTCCCTGGGTCTTCACTGGTCTAGGTGGCAGATGGGCCGAGCCCTGTTCTATGCCTTAGAGTCCTCAGGTGGAAACAGAAGTTCCAGAGTTCTGTTCCTGGTCCCTGTATCAGGCAGGGCTGGGGGTTTGATTACAGTGTGCACTCCGCAGAGATCTCTCTGCTCCCTGGCTGCCCAGGTCTCCCACTCACCAATCTTTAAAGCTTTAAACACCGCTGATCCGTGTGGTGGATGGGCCATGCCCTGTTCTGCGCACTGAAGTCGCTGCTGGGTGGAAACAGAAGTTCCAAAGTTCTGTTCCTGGTCCCTGGATCAGGCAGGGCTGGGGGTGTGCTTACAGTGTGCACTCCACAGAGATCCCTCTGCTCCCTGGCTGCCCAGGTCTCCCACTCACCAGTCTTTAAAGCTTTAAAAGCTGCTGATCCGTGTGGTGGATGGGCCGCGCCCTGTTCTGCGCCCTAACTGGCAAATCTTATATTCAAATTATTTTACTGTTGTCTTTAAAGCCAGAAAATGTATAAAATAAATGAAGAAGAGAAACTGCTGGAAATTTTAGAAAAGGAGAACTTTTAAAATTCAGCAAATTAGTGCTTGCAAAGTTGCAGGTGGTGTGCAGTGGGGAAAAACATCTGCTATGTGCCTCACAAGCATATCGCTGGCCTTACAAGCAGAGAGGCCGGGGTCAAACTAAGATGATGGAGGTGGGCTCCATCATTTATAACACATTTCATGCAAAAGCTAATCTGAAGTGTTACCTGATATATATCTAGGAAACAATGTTGGAATGTAGAACCCACATGCAGCAGGTGGTCTCAGACCTTTTGGCAGAGAGAGAAGAAGTGGTTAAGATGCTTATTTATTCTCAGCCATTATGATTTGGGAATGCATAGGATGTAAAACAACACCATTTCTTCTGTACAGTGACCCGTGACAACAGCAATAATGCCAACAAAACTACAGCAACATCTCAATGGTAACCAACTTGTGAACATGCGAAGAACACTTGGCCACACACTTGTTCACATTTCACCAGAGATGGCATTCAGGAAGAAACTCCTTTCCCAGACAGACCACACCCCCCTCTGCTTTCATACAGGATACTGAGCAAAATGGAGTTAGTCTCTGCAGCCACAGCTAATCCAAGGAGATAATGTATAATGCAGGAACATAATCAATAAACTTTGATTTCACTAGGCATTTCATTAAGCAAGTAAGTTTTAGATGCCCCTGTTATGAAAGTGTAATCTATTTGAGATGGTGGATATGGGCATCTGCTTTATTATGACCTTAGCCATTTTATTATGTGTAAGTATCAGTTTGTAAAGTTCAATTTTCTTTCTAGAAGATAGGTAGCTATCATTTAACTGGATAACAATAAGTGTTGTTATTAGAAAAGCAAGCAGTCCAGAATTAATTTGATTGGTATAGACAGACCATTGTATGAAGAATGATGTCATCCTTCACAGATCGCTTCACACCTGCACAGAAACAGATGTTTTGGTATCTTCTGAGGGAAGAACTCCGTATTTTTCATTAAGTTATTCAGTCAAAGCAGAATAATATCAATAAACAAAGTAAATACACATAAAGTAACGGTAATCATAGAAAAGCCACATGTTGAACACACAAATGTAAAGAAAAAGGTTTCTATCAGTTTGAAATTAATAATGGGTGGTGTTTTGTTCAGGTCAGCAAAAGATAAAAAAGTTTTGATTTCATTTTTTCTAATATCCATATGTAAATGCTTCTGCATTTTATTTTTTCGTGAAGTAGCTTCAGTGTTCTTTGGCAATTCAACTAAACAAATATTGATAAGTCATTTTCTGCTGGGTCATCTCAGCTTTCCATCTCAGCCTTTAAAATCATTGGCTCATCCCTGATTAAAATAATGGAAGTCATCAATCCTCTAACCTCCGGATCTATAGAACTAGTCATATTGCTATGAAAGATTATTACAAGTGATAAAATTATTAAGTGCCTTTAATGGTCAGTAAAACTCATATTTTGTCTACACAATTTCATATGAAAATAATTTTAATAATCTGACTCCATGTATTTTTCTGAACAATATATAATGCATGCTCCTGAGGACTATTTGAAAAAGTGGGTAAATTTGAAAGTCAATAAACCTGACCATCTTGAGTGAAATAAATGAAAGATAAAGGTGCCAATTATAACGCATAGCATAGTTCAGTGGTTTCATAGTCACAGAGTGGTGCTGGGCTGCTACGGCACAAATTCATACCATGCTTTTTTTTCTCCAGGACTCCCCAGTTAAAGTTTCTTTCCCCTTTCAGCTCGTCTGTGTTCTCGGTGTTATAATCAATTTTTAAAAAAATGTATTGCTTGGTTTTTCCCTTGTTTTTTTAATTTTAATTTTTATTAAATATTTAATTTATGTACATTTCATATATTATCCCCTTTCCTGGTTTCCCCTCTGGAAACCCTCTATTCCATCCAGCCTCCTGCTACTTCTGTAAGAGTGTTCCCCCACCCTACCACCCACCCACCTACCCACCTACCCACCCACCCACCTACCGACCTACTCACTCACTCACTCACTCACTCACTCACTCACTCACTCACTCACCCACTCACTCACTCACTCACCCACTTCTCCCTCTCCTCCCTGGCATTCCTCTACACTGCTGGCATCGAGGATCACGGGGCCAAGGGTCTCTCCTCCCATGGATGGCTATCCTCTGCTACATATGCGGTTGGAGCCGTAAGTCCCTCCAAAGTCACTCTTTGCTTGGTGGTTTAGTCCCTGGGAACTCTGAGGCTCTGGTTGGTTGATATCAATATCGTTGTTCTTCCTATAAGGTTGCAAATCCCTTCAGCTCTTTAAGTCCCTCCCTAAACTCCTGCATTGGGGACCCCATGCTCAGTTCAAAGGTTGGCTATGAGCATCTGCCTCTGCATTTGTCAGGCTCTGGTAGAGGCTCCTGTCAGCAAGCACTACTTGGCATCCTCAGTAGTGTCTGAGGCATTGTACACTCCTCTAGAGGTACAGAGTTTTTAACAAACTGCTGCGAGGTTGCACAGTTCTGCTGAGTCTGACTTCAGCGGCCTATTTTCCTGTGAGTGGAAGGCTTAGTCACATGGTTTATGCTCATATTTGCTCCTATCGGCAGCTCCACTTACTTTGGAGACCCCTTTTCTGCAAGCACAAAGATATTCATTTCATTTGCTTTTTAACTTATTGTATTTCTGCGTACTTTGACTGTATGTATGTCTCTGTTCCACTTACATACTTGGCACCCACAGTGACCAGAAGAGAGCATAGGAGCTCCTTGAACTGCAGTTACAGACAGTTGTGGGCAACCATGTATACTTGCTGTGAATCAAACCCAGTTCTCTGGAACAGCATCACAAGCCGTCAGCTATGGAGCTATCTCTACAGCTGGAAGAGGCCTTCGGTTTAGTATTCATTTATAAATGTATTGATTTATGCTTATGAATTAATATTAACCAAATGTCTTCTATGTTCTAAGCATAATGATAATGTGGTGGAGAATGTAAATATAGGCTTTCCTTTCACTGTGAAACTCAGACAACTCAAAATCATTTTGATTGTTAGGTTCTGTGCTTGGAGAGAGGAAAAATGTATGATACTGATACCTCACCCAGTCTAAGACCCCAGAAGGATCCCTGTTGGCTAAGGAGGTAGAAGGACTGATAGAAGTTAATGCACAAGTTCCTAAGATAAAAAATAATGCGTTAAGAAAAACACATTTAGTTTTTTTTTTTTTTTCTTTTTCATTTGCAGTGCCTAAGGAGTTTGTTGTGTCTAATCAGTTGTATGTAAGGGTTTTAAAAAGTGATTGGAAGTATTCAGAGGCAATTTGGAAGAAATCTGGACACAGTCCATTAAAATACCAAGACAGGGGTTGGGGTGAAGTATATCCTAAGAAGGAAGCAAAGCTTAAGTCAGAACCCAGGAAGAAGCATTTTATAAAGATAAGAGGAGAAATATAAAGATAAATTGTGATGGCGCAGTGGTAGAGGAGGGGAAAAATGAGACAGTTATCCTATGGGGAAAATGCATACTTTTTCAAGAGTAAAGACATGAGTAACTGTCTATGAAATATAATGAACTTGAAAATGTCTCCATAAGATTAACTGGTTCTATTTATATTCTTTGAGGAGAAAAGAGTTACAACTTGGAACTCCATGCCAGCTGTAGACAAAGTACGAAACCAGCGAAGAAGGAAGCCCTCATTAATACACACTGTGGTTAGTCTCTTTAATTTGGCCATTCCAGTGGCAGTGTGGTAAAAGAACTCTATGTCATTTCAGTTCTAATTTTCTCTAATTTATCAATGTGCCACATATCTTTAAACAGATATTTATTATTGGCACATCTTCTTTAATGAAATTTCTTTTTAATATATTTAATTAATATTTAGTATATTACATGATACAGATGTTCTATCCAAGCAATCTCTGCAGATGGCTACTGGCAATGTACAATGGTAAAAATCACTTTGAAAAGTAATTTGACAATGTCTACTCAGCTATTAGAAAAAATGACTTTACAAAATTCCTAGGCAAATGGGTGGGACTAGAGGATATCATCCTGAGTGAGGTAACTCAGTTACAAAAGAACACACATGATACACAGTCACTGATAATTGGATACTAGCCCCAGAAAGCTCTGAATACCCAAAAAACAACTCTCAGGTCATATGAAGCTCAAAAGGAATGAAGGCCGAAATGTGGAAGCCTCAGTCCTCATTAAAAGAAAAAGAAAAAGAGAAAAGTCATTTATTCATCATATATTATTATGTGCAAAATTTTTGAGCTATAATAATATTTTATAAAATAAATAAATTAATAAAAAAGAAAAAATCTTTTACATTTGCAAACATCATTTTTATTTTTAAATGTTTACCAAGAAGAAATAAAAGCACATTTCAACACTCAGACTTACCCAGAAACATTTGTAAAATTTATTTGTGGTGTTTCTGACATGGAAATATGGAAACAACTGAGATTTCATTGTCGGATTTTCTAATCAATGAATGATGGCCCACATTATTGTACAACTATAAAAGTAATGAATAATGTATGCACCAACAAATTCACTGTCCAAATAATTATGTCAGATGAAAGGGCCAGATTATATTCAAATAAATACCAAGCAATATACATAATAACACAGAAAAATTTATAATGAAGTACAGCGAAATTTGGAAGGATGATTGGTATGTTTGCTATTTTTTATGATGATATTTTATGGGTGTATTCTTAGGTCAAATTTTTTATATGCAGATGATCTTCACTTATATGTTAAGACACCTAATAAATACTGTCTCTGCCTTCTAATCTCATGGCTACAGATAGCAACACTACAAAATTCAATATTTGCTTCTATGATAAGAATAAGTCATTTAAACAAAAGCTCAAAGAAGGGCCTTGAAGCAGTGGGAGGGGGGATGGGATAGATTATAGGGAGGGGAATCCGGGAAAGGGGATAACATTTGAAATGCAAATAAAATATATCCAATAAAATCAGTAAATTTCTTTCTAAGAATGTGTGAATATTTTGTGATGTGATTATAACCATCTCTTAAGATGATGTATTTGTGTTTGAATTGCAGTTTTAGCATATCTGCAAGAAAGATATCCCTTTCTTGGGGGTGGGGGGGGAGAAGGGCTTTGGAGAGGTTTCTCAGTGGTTAAGATCACTTTCCCCTCTGGTAGAGGATACATGGTCAATTCCCAGCACATGCATGATAGCTTACAACCATCTGTAACTCCAATTCTGTGGAATCTGACACCCTCCCTGACTTCTATGCCTATCAAGTGCACAAATAGTCCCGCACAAAATATTCAAGGGGAAGACTCATATACCTAAAATGAAATAAATAAATGTAGAAATAAATTTGAAAACTTCGAAGTAACATCAGTCTCTTGGATATGTCCAATAGTCTTCTGTCTAGACTGAGACGGCTTTGAAGACTTTATGAGGCACTAAGGATGTGATTGACAAGCTGTTAGAGTGCACTCCTTCACACTAACCACCCTGTAAACTTTGCAGTGTTGACTTTATTAGAAACTGCGTCTGTCCAGCATCGATGTACATGTTCAGAAAATAACCTTAACTACACTTTCCTTCTCTTTTAAAAGTTCTGTTTTGGGCTGGAGAGATAGCTCATTGGTTAAGAGCACTGACTGCTCTTCCAGAGGTCCTAAGTTCAATTCCAGCAACCATATGGTGGCTCACAACCATCTGCGATGGCCTTTATTAGTGTGTCTAAAGACAGTTACTGTGTACACACACACATAAATTAAATAAATCTTAAATAAAAAGTTCTGTTTTCCATGAGTTTGGAAAAAGCCAATTCTTACTATATTTGGTCTTTTAATGGTATCCTCCCAGAAGTAAGATTTAGCAGAATTTAAGTATTTGAAACCCTGAGAAACACCTTCATGACTTCAGCTTCTAAAAATGCTTGGCCACTTTTTGTCCCCTTCAGTCCCATGAGGTACTTGTATGTGCCTACAAATGAGACCATGTGTCTATTTTATTCACTTTTAACGTCTATTGTAAGCATAGCCTATCTACACTAAGTTTCCTTTTTTGTTCCGGAGACAGTCCCCTGTGTCTGAGGTTGTCCCTGCACTTGGTACGCAGCAAGCTCGGGCCCTCTGGTTCCCAAGTACATGTGTTTTACCACATCAAACCCAAATTTGTCTTCCAAACATTTGCTCCTTTTCATTTTGTTTTCGTTTACCGTTTAGAATTAGTCAATGCTCAATGTGCTGCTTTGTATCATGTGCCAGGAATTATTTTATAGTTAAGTGAAGAAAACCGTATGAATTTTAAATAAATTTCTGATTAAAACTACTTAGAATTTAAAGATACAGAGAAAAGTTCTCATAGTAAGAGGTGGGAGTATAGAAGACTGGAAGAGAGGAAGTTATATCTTTGGTCTGTTTTGTTTTTTAGACAACACTGCTGTCTGCTGCTTGGCAGGAACTACTTTCCACTGACTTGGCTCCAGCATCGCATAGGATGTTATGTCTCTCCCTCCTACCCGGTTATTCCCAGGCAGCAGGGGATAGCAAACTAAAGAGGTCAAGGGATCCCCTAATCTAAAGTCCATTTCGCTGCTCTGTCTTCTCTCTACACTGCTTTGTTGATGTGTCAGTTTTTGCTTTGCTCAGTTTTTATCTATGAGAATATGTTTTCAGAGTTACTGAGTGATATAGTAATTCCAGGTCTAATCTGAAGAAATGGTTAAGGGTAAGTGAGTGGGTGGGTGGTGTGTTGTTTGTATGTGTGTGAGAGAGACAGAGAGAGAGAGAGACAGACAGAGAGAGACAGAGAGAGAGAGAGAGAGAGAGAGAGAGAGAGAGAGAGAGAGAGACGGGGGTGGGGGTGGGGGTTAAGTTTCCCAGAAATGTCTGCAAATACTTTAGCTCACCAGTACTTTAGCACGGTCCATTTACGGTCCATTTTGTTTTCAGCTACCCTGATGAGCTCTGAATGTCATCTTAGTTACTCTGGTTCATATCTTCCAAACCTGAGTGAGAAATGCACTAGCTGCCTTTCTTTGCATGAATTGGTTCCTGTAATATAATATCTTCCGGACTCTTGCCTATCACAACAAGTGATGTGATTTCATTTTCTTATCAATTTATTCGATGATGAACATCTCGGTTGATCCTATATGTTAAATGCCATTAAGCCTGGAAGTACAGATGTGTCTTTAGCATGCTGATTTCATTTCCTTTGGTTATATACCTCTAGAGGGATTGCTAGATGACATGGTTATTCTGTTTTTGAAGAAAGCCCATGCATTTGTTCTGATACAAGTGATTATACAAATGATATATCTACCAATAATGTGCAAGGATGCTTTGTCCTCCACATCTTACCCACTACTTTATTTACTTCATCTTTTTGACAATGGCCATTCTCACCACAATAAAGTTATAAATCAGTGTTTTTCTGATATGTATTTACCTTATGATTAGCAATATTGTGTCATTTTCAGATATTTGTTGGCAAATTATAAAAAAAAACAAGTGTTTTAGTTTAAATTCAGATCAGTTTTTTTTTTTACTTACCACTTTATTTTAAAAAGGGGGGATACATTTACAGAGTTTTAAATGCATTTTGGCATAACATTATATAAATATTTTGTCAGTACATAATTCTTTTAGAGGTTTGATAGCATGTATGGAAATCCCACTAGTTACCATAAGAATGAAGTACATGTAGGACAGAACATAACATGGAAACAGGCTTCTTGTTGGGAATAGATTAAGCATAATGATCTGTGTATACCAAAAATTGCCACAAGGCTATTATCTTAGCTCTTCGATTATGAATGATTTGAAGTCCAGGTGTACCACATTCTGAGAGGGTGCTATAATTTTTTTTTCTAAGAAAAACTGAGGCTTTCAATTTTTTTTGCCTTTGTTTCTCTTGAGCTTCATATAGTCTGTGAGTTGTTTCTGGGGTGTTCAGAGCTTTCTGGGGTTAGTGTCCAAATATCAGTGACTGCATATTGTGTCTGTTCTTTTGTGACTGGGTTGCCTCACCCTCAGGATGATATTCTCTAGATGCATCCATTTTCTTAAGAAGTTCATAAAGTCATTGTTTCTGATAGCTGAGTAGTACTCCATTATGTAAATCTACTACAATTTTTATATCTATTCACCTACTGAAGAACATTTTGGTTCTTTCCAGCTTCTGGCTATTATAAATAGGGCTGCTATGAACATTGTGGTGCATGTTTCTTTGTTGTATGTTCGAGCGTCTCTGGGGAATATGCCCAGAAGTGGAATAACTGGGTCTTCAGGTACTACTATGTCCAATTTTCTGAGGAACCACCAGACTGATTTCCAGAGTAGTAGTACCAGTTTACAACCCCAACAACGGTGGAGAAGTGTTCTTGTTTCTCTGCATCCTCACCAGCACCTGCTGTCATCTGAATTTTTGATCTTAGCCATTCTGACTGGTGTGAGGTGGACTCTCAGGGTTGTTTTGATTTGCATTTCCCTGATGGATAATGATGTCGAGCACTTCCTCAGATGCTTCTCAGTCATTCGATATTCCTCAACTGAGAACTTTTTGTTTAGCTCTGCACCCCATTTCTAATAGGGTCGTTTGATTCTCTGGTGTCTAACTTCTTGAGTTCTTTGTATAACTTGGATATTAGGCCTCTATCAGATGTTTTCCAAATCTGTTGCTTGCCATTTTGTTTTCTTGACAGTGTTGAGTATAGGCTTTTGCAGTGGGATCTAATGATTTTTTGAATTTCCTCCATTTCAGTTGTTATGTCTCCACTTTCCTTTCTGATTTTGGTAATTTGGATATGCTCTCTTTGCCCTCTAGTTAGTCTGGCTAAGGGTTTATCAATTTTGTTAATTTTCTCATGGCGATTGGATAAGATATATGAGAGTATTTCAATCTTACTATATCAATTGAGGTTTGTTTTGTGACCGATTATATGATCAGTTTTGGAGAAGGTGCCATGAGGTGCTGAGAAGAAGGTGTATTCTTTTGTTTTAGAATGAAATGTTCTGAAGAAGACTATTAATTACAAATGGTTCATAACCTCTGCTAGTTTCACTGTGTCCATGTTTAGTTTCTGTTTCCATGATCTGTCCTTTGGTGAGTTGGAACGTTGAGGTCTCCCACTATTATTTTGTGGGGTACAATTTATTTTTTGCACTTTAGTAGTATTTCTTTTATGAAAATGAGTGCTCCTGTATTTGTAGCATATATGTTAAGGATTGAGAGTTCCTCCTGATAAATTTTTTCTGCAATGTGTAAAAGATTTCCTTCCTTATATTTTTTGATAACTTTTGGTTAAAAATCTACTTTATTCGATATTAGAATGGCTACTCCAGCTTGTTTCTTGGGGCCTTTTTCTTGGAAGGTTTTTTCCCAACGTTTTACTCTGAGATAGTGTCTGTCTATGTCTCTGAGATGAGTTTCCTGTATGCAGCAAAATGCTGGATTCAGTTTATGTATTCAGTCTGATAGCCTATGTTTTTTATTGTGGAATTGAGTCCATTTATGTTAACAAATATTATGAAATAGTGGCTGCTGTTTCCTGCTATTTTGCTTTCAGAGGTAGACTTGTGGCTGTGTTTTTTTCTTCTTTTGGTTTTCTAGCTTAGTTATTTTCTTGTTTTTACTGGGATGTAGTTTTCCTCCTTGTATTGGGTTTTCTACCTATAATTTGTTGTAGTGCTGGATTTGTGGTCAGATATTGTATAAATTTAGTTTTGACCTGGAATATCTTGGTCTCACTGTCTATGGTGATTGAAAGTTTTGATTGGTATAGCAGCTTGGGCTGAAACCTGTGTTCTCTTAGGGTCTGCATAATGTCTGTCCAGAATCTTCTAGCTTTCATAGTCTCAGTTGAGAGATCGAGTGTAATTCTGATTGGTCTGCCTTTATATGTTACATGACCTTTTTCCCTTACTGCTTTTAGAATTCTTTCTTTGTTTTGGACACTTGACATTTTGACTATCATATGTCAGGAAGAATTTCTTTTCTGATCCACTCCATTTTGGAGTTTTGTAGGCTTCTTTTATACTTATGTTCATCTCATTCTTAAGAGTAGGGAAGTTTTCTTCTGTGATTTTGTTGAAGATATTTACTGTGCCTCTTAGTTGATATTCTTCACCCTTTTCTATTCCTATTATCCTTAGGTTTGATCTTCTCATTGTGTTTTGGATCTCCTGGACATTTTGGGTTCGGAGCTTTTTGGCTTTTGCATCTTCTCTGACTGTTTTGTCTATGTTCTCCATGTTGTCTTCGGCCCCTGAGATTCTCTCTTCCATCTCTTGTAGTCTGTTGGAGATGCTTGCATCTGTTCTCACTCCTGATTTCCTTTTTGGTTTTCCACCTCCGGGGTTGTCTCTTTTAGTGTTTTCTTTATTGTTTCCATTTTCATTTTTAATTCCTTCTTCAATTCCTTCATCTCTTGGTTCTGTTTTCCTCTAGTTCTTTGATTTCTTTGAGTGTTTTTCCTGTTTCCTCTTTATGGTTTTCCTCCTGTTCTTGTTTAAGTGAGTTATTCACGCTCTTCTTCAAGATCTCTATCATTATCTTTAGGTATGATTTCAGGTCTGAGTCTTTTTTTTCTGGAGTGTTTGGCATTCCACTGCTTGCTGTGATGGGAGAGCTGGGTTCTGATATTGCCAGGTTGTCTTGGTTTCCATTTCATAAGTTCTTTCAATTTCCTCTTGCCATCCTGTTGTCTGTGATTATATGTGGTTTTGTTGTCAGTGATTGGTTCCCATCTTACCTGTGTACCTGGCCTCTGTCCCTGGATCTCTGCTCTTTTAAGTAGCAAATGGCCTGAGTGTTTGGTCCTCACACAAGTGCCTTCTGGGCAGACACGGAGTTCCTAAGGCAAAGTTTCTTCTCCCCTGGACCAACCGAAGGCCTGCGCCTACTGCGTGCTAGGCCTAGCACTCTCTCTGTCCCAGCTACTCACAGTGCAGTCTCGCCAGGCCTGTATCTCTGGAACTCCATTGTTCCCTTTGGCAGATGGCCTGAGCGTTTGGTCTGCAAACGATACCAAGTCTCTATTTCAGTGTTCTTGCTCCCCTAAACCAATCAGGGGCTTGAGCTTTCCACGTGCTCTGCCCAGACCTCTCTGTGCCCTGGCCACTCACAGAACAATCTCACCAGGCCTGCGTCCCTGCATCTCCATTGTTCCTGTGGCAAATGGCTTGAGCCTTTTGTCCACACGCAAAGGCCTTTCAGGTGGACACTGATTCCCTATAGCAGAGTTCCTGCTTCCCTGGACCAACCAGTGGGCTGTGCTACTGTGCTCTATGCCTAGCCCTCTCTGTGCCCTGGTTACTCACAGTGCCATCTTGCCAGGCCTCTGTCCTGGGAACTCTGCTGTTCCAGTGGCCCAGATCAGTTTTAATTGGATAATTTCTTTCTATGTTACTTGGGTTCCTTCTATTCTTTGGATATTAATATTTCACAAAATGAAAATTTTGAAATACTTTCTATTTTCACAGTGACTCTTCACTTTTGTGATGCTTCCTTCAATGTATAAAAGCTTTATTATTTTAGCTTTAAAATTATTCATATATATATATATATATATATATATATATATATATATATATATCCATGTAATATATGTTTATGGGTAAATGCATGTGCATGTGTATATGAGTATCTCCAGATGTTAAAGATTGAATGCCCTGGAATAAGAGTTATAAAACATGTGAGCTGCTGGACGTGGGCACTAGTAAACAGGGTCCCTGGAAGAGCAGTATGTGCTCTTAAGAACTGAGCCATCCCTCTGGGCCCTGCACAAGCCTTTCAGTTTGTTCTCAGGCTTCACTTTAACTTTTGCCGCCTATAATTTTGAGTCATGGCCAAAACCTGTTTCTGCATACCACTCCTTTTCAGTATTTCACAAGTCTCATTTCTCTGGTTAGTGAAATGTTATGCTCTCTCGGGGATATCCGTTATGTTTGCTTCCTTTTTTGGTGTTCTTCACAGCCTGTGGTCGATATTTTGGCATGTAGGGTAGAAGTTCAAATTCATGGACCCTCCCCCACCACAGGTGCTAGGATACAGTATGCTAATTTTAATTTTGGACTCAGTTTTCAGCTTTAGACAGGTGATAGGTTATAGTAGGCTAATTTTCATTTTGGACTCAATAGTGTTGCCTCTGTGTAGTTTCTTCTGCTCCCATCTTGTCAGCATTCATGGCTTAGGTTATAAGTGTTTATGAACTCACTGTTGTGGTGTGCTTTCATATAGGATAAGGTTTCAGGTTGTAAGAGGTGGTAACTAAAAGTATTGTTGGTTGGTGGCTATAGGATGTGTTTTGACGTGAGTTGCATCCCAGACTTACTAGATGTATGGGCAAGTTCAGGCCTGTGGAGACATTAGAAACCCTTGGGCAGCACATGTCCTGTCTAGAAGACACAACAATTACTGATTCATTGTTAGATTAGTCTCAGCTACACAGCGCATCCAGGCTCGCTGTGAAGTAAGGAAAAGGAATTGAAAATACTTACTATAAAGAAACCCAGAAAGCTATGATAATACATATAACTGATTCAATAAAATCAGAAAAAAAATACACAATTCAAATAAGAAATTTAGCAAAGGCAAACCATTAAAAGAGAAGAGAACAAAACAGATTTGGTTATTGAAAACTCAGTGTCCAATGTATTATATTTACAGAGTGACTTCAAATGGATAAATTCAGAAGGGCAATCCATGGACTCAGAAGTGAGTAAAGGAACATTGACATGTGAGCCACTTTACTGTGCAACACTTTCCAAGATCTAGACTGATGGCTGCCTGTTTGTTAGATCAAGGTGAGTGATAGACATATTCTATTCGGCGCCATAGCTTGGGCATAAAGCATAGCATCGATGTAAGCTATTTTCTCAGGGCTTGACTCTAAGCAGCCAGCTTTCTGCTGTGCATCCACCTATATGAAATGGTATTATCCTAGGAAAATCTTAGCAGCCCAGAAGTATATCTTTACCTACTGTGCCCATAGCAAGGCTTACTAAACTTTTATTCTTGAGTCTTAGTTGGTCTCAGATAAAACTGTACTTGCTTGTCCATTGTGGAATGTGTTATGAAGTGTGGACTCATGTTAAGAAGAGATGAAAATGCGTGAACTCTGAGAAGAGTACCAAACTAAATTTGGGGCTTTTCACGTTTGTGGTATTCTCTTATGCAATTCAGAACAGCAGAAATGAAAGTAATGGAATGTTCCAAGTTACGTTTCCCCTGACAATGGAATCCTACCTAAGCTTTGAGCAGAGTTGGGTTAATGAGACAGTTTGAAATAGATCCAATGCATCGTATGTGTATATGTATGTATGTATGTATGTATGTACGTATGTATGTATGTACGTATGGCCTTCAGTTTTCCATATAAAGCTCACCACTAATATGAAATGCTTTGTTGTACTTCTTCATTCACAAGAAAATAAGTAAAGTTCTCTGTTATATCTTTCAAGGTCGACAATATAAGTTTACAATGAAAGCAATAGTATCAGAATGTGGTAGCTACTTTTAAACACTATCTGTGCTGAAAAGTCAACACAAAGGGCTCAGATATATTAATTATGGAGTAAAGCAGAAGTGACAAATGTGGAGTCTGGCTTGTTGTTTGATCATAGTTCATCTCCTGAACCTAGGCAATAGCCTAGGAAATAGCAACTGAGACATAGCACTTGGTTATAAAAGTGCCAAACTTTTATTGTTTCTTTATTATTTATATTGTTAATCTAGGCAATTTCCTAAGCCAATTATGAGTTTGATCAGAAAAAAATGAGGGGTGTTAAACTGAAATACATCCCTTGAGTCTTTGATTGTTCCTCTGAAAGTCAATCACTTTATGTTGTAAATCTGTCATTTTCTTATAAAGTCTTCAGAGCCTTTGAATGAGAATTATGTCAGGTGAGATACCTAGAAACTTCTGGAAACACCTCCATTCATACTCTCATACTCACGGGAGCAATAAGTACCACTAAATATTATAATGAATGATTGGGAAGGATAAGAAGCATATAGATCACAAAATATAATAGAGTAGTAGGACACTGAGTGTCCAGCATCTCGGTTATATAAGGAATTTTTGAAATATAAATTAAACTATTTGCCTTTACTTTAATAGAATTTTGTCTTCATTATCAATTTTAAAGTGTATTAGTTTTCACTCATGGACATAATAAATGAAATGTATCGACTTACTTTTAAGGTTTTATCAAAATAGATTTTAATATCTATGTTTTAGCGTTATATCATATTTTATATTACTTAAACTTTTTCAATACCCATTAACATAAATTGCTTTATACAATTGAATTACTGCAGATGTTATTTTATTTCTGCATGTGTTTTTTTCATACTCTGATATTACTTTAACAATGTGAAATTATTTTAATCTTATCAAATTTGAAATTTGAGTTTGTAATTGATCCAGTTTTATAAAACCTTTTAAGTTGTTTTTTTCCAGTAATAGGATACCATAGGTTTTCAAGAAGAAAACTGAAGATAATGAACATTTAATGAGATATTTCAAAACCTACCCAAGAAAGAAATAATTTCATAAATTTAATTTGATGCGGGAATTATTTCTCTCAAAAGGTTAGTGCTTTGTCTTGTGTGTAGTTTTACAAAGTAGTGCCAGGACACCCATTGATAGACAGTTGTCATTTGACTGTTCAGAATCAAAGCCTCACTCCAAACACCACTAACTTCTGCTGCATGTTGGCACCTTGCAGTGTTTGCTTGCCGTATTTGTTGGTTCTCCTGGTCATTTACTCTCCAGCACCACACAGCCTGTTGTGCTCATACCCATATGTCTAGTTTATCTACCCCTCCTTATACATGAAACTAAAAGCCTTAATTCAGGAAGAAACAGAGAACATAAAAGGAACAGGAAAAAAAAAAACAGAAATCCTTTATGTATGTATGTATGTATGTATGTATGTATGTATGTATGTGTATGTATGTATTCATTCATTCTAGCTCATAAAAATTTTATTTTCCTGTTATGATGTGTCTCCTGCGACCAAGGAATCACTTCCAGCTTATTTTGGAACATCGTATCTGAGGGACCCTTTGTCTTCTCAGTTTCAATGTGAGCATTTCTTGGGCAAGTTCTTCATGAGTAGCGCATGTTGCTCAACAAGGTGATCACAAGCATACGTTCTGACTTCTGTACTCTTAGTTAGAAATCAAAGTCTAGAGGTGCTGATAATACACATCTTTACCTTATAGTTTTATTTTCTCATGATATTTTACACTCTTGTTCAACAATAGTTTAAAAGTGAAAAAGTTAAAAAAAAAAACAGTGCTTTTGTCGATACTCTTGTTTATCACATAATTACAAGGAAAAATACCTTCATAAAACTACAGTGGGTCCTACTCCTTATATTTATGATGTTTAGAGAGGAATTCTGTATTCTTTTACAAGAACATGTTCTAATCAACCCAATATATATATGTGTGTGTGTGTGTGTCAGCAAACACAGACACTACTGGACAATTTTTCATTGTTTGACCTACTCCCCTTTTGATGAAGCAGAATTCTAGTGAGATAAGTTAAGCAAACAAATGGTGTTTAGAGAGATACTTCTAAGTAGGAACAGTATAATTACTTAAACACAGTTTATCATTTTCATGGAAAAAAAACCCAAGATTTTTGGCTTACTTTGCTCACAGCCTAAAAACTTTTTTATTATAGACAAAAATAGCCTGTTACTGGCCACATTGCATCATGGAAAACAAATGAAATACTTTGAGCTATGTAAAGCACATTTGGTAGCAAAAGTACTTAAGGCGAGATCTCCATGAGCATGCATTCCACAGGAATTATTGTGGGTTTTAAGGGCTATTGCTTAGGGACACATTTCCCATCACAATCGCTGTGCTAATTTATACCACAGTCCATAAGCAACTCCAAGTGATGGTTACCATTCACCTCAAATAACAGCAGGATGGAAGAGACATTAAATAATTTTCTTTATCTTAAGTAACTTGCATTGAAGATTTGCAAAAGCAAATGTAAAAATTGATTCACTTTTGATAGTGTAGCTTGGCCAGAAGTTATAAACTTGTCATCTTATTTCAAATAGCTTTTCGTTATTCATTGTATTTGCTACTAATCTTTTATCGGTGTCAGAGGGAGTGTATAACATGCACTTGACACTCCTTGTGAATGTCTATAGTAAGAGGAAAATAGACCTATTACATTTTTATAAGCTTATAAGAACTTACTACTCTTTCAACATCAGCTTACTTCCCCCAGGCAAAAGACTCTTCATTTGCAAAGCTGTGTCTCAATCTAGTCTACACTTCAATTATGAAACTGAGAACAGTACCATCTACCAAGAACTTCAAAGTAACTAAAGGTGAACATAGGTCAATGTCTCATGTATGCAGTGTTTGACACATGGTTATCTGCTTGTGATTGACTCTCTAGCTCTCTTAAATACACACACACACACACACACACAGAGAGAGAGAGAGAGAGAGAGAGAGAGAGAGAGAGAGAGAAAGAAAGAGAGAGAGAGAGAGAGAGAGAGAGAGAGAGAGAGAGAGAGAGAGAGAGAGAGTCCAGAGACATACATAGAGAGATAAAATTTATGTTGCTTGCAGGAAAATATTTGGGCCTAGAGAAAAGACATAAAAGCAAATAGTTGATTATTACACAAAAGGAAAAAACAAGTATAACTAATTTGTGTGTGGTGGTGGTATACAAAGTCCTTATTTATATGAAAATATAATAGCATCATTATTTTGTAGAACTAATATATTCTAAGGAATAGATGGAATACAAGTTAAGAAAAAAGACATAAAAACCAAACACTACAATGAATTATAGGTGGAAAACCCAATACAATTAGGGAAAATACAGCCTAGTAAAAACAAGAAAACTCCTAAACAAGAAAACTAAAAGAAGAAAAAGACACAGACACAACTCAACCCACATAAGCAATAATGGCAGGAAACAGAAACAACTACTCCGTGATATCTATTAACATAAATGTACTCAACTCCCCAATAAGAAGACATAGGCTATCAGACTGAATACATAAACAAAATCCAGCATTTTACTGCATACAGGAAACTCATCTCAGAGACAAAGACAGACACTAACTCAGAGTTAAGGGTGGGAAAAAAACCTTCCAAGCAAACAGCTCCAAGAAGCAAGCTGGAGTGGCTATTCTAATATTGAATAAAGTAAATTTCCAACCAAAAGTTATCAAAAAAGATAAGGAAGGACAATTTTTACTCATTACCGGGGAAATCAGTCAGGAGGAACTCTCAATCCTTAACATATATGCTCCAAATAAAAAAGCACCCACATTCATAAAAGAAATCCTACTAAAGCTCAAAAAATATATTTCACCTTACACAATAATAGTGGGAGACTTTAATACCCTACTCTCATCAATGGACAGATCATGGAAACAGAAACTGAACAAGGACACTGCAAAGCTAGCAGAGACTTTGAACCACTTAGAATTAATAGATATATACAGAACATATTATCCTAAAGTAAAAGAATACACCTTCTTCTCACCACCCCATGGCACCTTCTCGAAAATTGACCACATAATTGGACACAGAACGAGCCTCAATCGATATAAAAAGATTGAAATACTCCCATGCATCCTCTCAGATCACCATGGTCTACGGCTGGTCTTTAACAACAACAAAGACAACAAAAAGCCCACATACACACGGAAACTAAACAACGCTCTGTTAAATGATAGCAGGGTCAAAGAAGAAATAAAAAAATAATTAAGGATTTTCTAGAATTCAACGAAAACGAAAACACAACATACCCAAACCTATGGGATGCAATGAAAGCAGGATTGAGAGGAAAACTCATAGCCTTAAGTGCTTCCAAAAAGAAACTGGAGAGAGCTTACATCAGCAACCTGACAGCACAGCTAAAAGCCATAGAACAGAATAAAGCAGATATACCCAAAAAGAGTAGACTGCAAGAAATAATCAAAATTAGGGCAGAAATAGACCAAATAGAATCAAAAAAGAACCATTGAAAAAATCAACAAAACCAAGAGTTGGTTTTTTGAGAAAATCAACAAGATTGATAAACCCCTAGCAAGACTAACTAGAGGGCAAAGAGAGAGTATCCAAATTAACAACATCAGAAAGGAGAGTGGGGACATAACAACTGAAACTAAGAAAATTCAAGAAATCATCAGATCCTACTACAAAAACTTATACTCCACAAAATTGGAAAATCTGGAGGAAGTGGACGAATTCCTAGACAGATACAAGATCCCAAAGTTAAACCAGGACCAAGTAAACCATCTAAATAACCATATAACACCTAAAGAAATAGAAGAAGTCATCAAAAGTCTCCCAACCAAAAAAAGCCCAGGTCCAGACGGGTTCAGTGCAGAATTTTATCAGACATTTATTGGGGATATAACACCAATAATACTCTCCAAACTATTCCAAAGGATAGAATCCGATGGAATACTACCTAACTCATTTTTTGAGGCTACAATAACCCTCGTTCCTAAACCACACAAAGACCCTACAAGGAAAGAGAACTTCAGACCAATCTCACTTATGAACATTGATGCAAAAATACTCAACAAAATCCTTGCAAACTGAATCCAAGAACATATTAAAATGATCATTCATAATGACCAAGTAGGCTTCATCCCTGGGATGCAGGGATGGTTTAATATAAGGAAATCCATCAATGTAATCCACCATATAAACAAACTCAAAGATCAAAATCACATGGTCATCACACTAGATGCTGAGAAAGCATTTGACCAAATCCAACACCCCTTCATGTTAAAAGTCCTGGAAAGAACAGGAATCCAAGGTCCATACCTAAACATAATAAAAGCAATACACAGTAAACCAATAGCCAACATCAAACTTAATGGCGAGAAACTTGAAGCAATCCCACTAAAATCAGGGACTCGACAAGGCTGCCCACTCTCCCCCTACCTATTCAACATAGTACTGGAAGTCCTGGCTGGAGCAATTAGACAGCAAAAGGAGATCAAGGGGATACAAATCGGAAAGGAAGAGATAAAAACATCACTCTTTGCTGATGACATGATAGTGTACTTGAGTGACCCCAAAAATTCCACCAGAGAACTTCTATAGCTGATAAACAAGTTCAGCAAAGTGGCTGGATACAAAACTATCTCGAATAAGTCAGTAGCCTTCTTATACTCAAAGGACAAACATGTGGAGAAAGAAATTAGGGAAAAGGTACCCTTCACAATCATCACAAAAACTATGAAATACCTTGGTGTGACTCTAACTAAGCAAGTGAAGGACCTGTACGACAAGAACTTCAAACCTCTAAAGAAAGAAATTGAGGAGGATCTCAGAAAATGTAATGATCTCCCATGCTCATGGATTGGAAAGGTCAACATCTTAAAAATGGCCATCCTACCAAAAGCAATCTACAGATTCAATGCAATTCCCATCAAAATTCCAACCCAGTTCTTCATGGAACTGGAAAGATCAATGTGCAATTTCATATGAAATAACAAAAAACCTAGAATAGCAAAATTCATCCTCAACAACAAAAAAACATCTGCGGGAATCACTATCCCTGACCTCAAGCTATATTACAAGGCAATTGTGCTGAAAACTGCATGGTACTGGTATAGAAATAGGCATGTGGATCAATGGAATAGAATAGAAGATTCAGAAATGAGCCCTCAAATATATGGTCACCTGATTTTTGACAAAGGAGCAGTAAACATTCAATGGAAAAAGGACAGCCTATTCAACAAATGGTGCTGGTCCAACTGGCACTCAGCATGCAAAAGAATGAAAATAGACCCTTTCTTATCTCCTTGTACAAAGCTCAAGTGTAAGTGGATCAAAGATCTCCACATTAAACCAGATACACTGAAACTATTAGATGAGAAAGTAGGGAAAACCTTAGAACACATAGGCACAGGAGAAAATTTCCTGAACAAAACACCAATGGCTCAAGCTCTAAGGTCAAAGATTAACAAATGGGACTTAATGAGATTGCAAAGTTTCTGTAAGGCTAAGAACATCGTCAAGAAAACATAACGGCAACCAACAGAATGGGAAAAGATCTTTACCAACACCACATCAGATAGAGGCCTAATATCCAAGGTGTACAAGGAACTCAAAAAGCTAGACACCAGAGAATCAAATAACCCTATTAAAAAATGGGGTACAGAGCTAAACAAAACGTTCTCAGTTGAGGAACACCGAATGGCCGAGAAACATCTGAGGAAGTGCTCAACATCCTTAGCCATCAGGGAAATGCAAATCAAAACAACCCTGAGATTCCACCTCACACCAGTCAGATTGGCCAAGATCCAAAAATTAGACGACAGCAGATGCTGGAGAGGCTGCGGAGAAAGAGGAACACTTCTCCACTGTTGGTGGGGTTTCAAACTAATACAACCACTCTGGAAATCAGTCTGGCGATACCTCAGAAAATTTGATATAGTACTACCTGAAGACCCAGCTATTCCACTTCTGGGCATATACCCCAGAGACACTTTAATACACAACAAAGATATATGCACCACAATGTTCATAGCAGCTCTATTTATAATAGCCAGAAGCTGGAAAAAACCCAGATGTCCTTCAGAAGATAAATGGATACAGACATTGTGGTACATATACACAATGGAATACTACTCAGCCACCAGAAACAATGACTTAACCAAATTCTTAAGAAAATGGCTGCAGCTAGAGAATATCATACTGAGTGAGATAACCCAGTCACAAAAGAACAGACATAATATGCAGTCTCTGATATTTGTATGCTAACCCCAGAGGCTTGCACTCCCCCAGAAACAACTCACAGACTGTATGAAGTCCAAGAAATAAAGAAAACAAAAAATATATATTTACAAAACAAGAAGACTTTGACTATTTCCATGTTGCGTTTTGTTTTGCATGTACTTTACGCTCATGGTAACTATTAGGTTTTCAATGCATACTGTCAAGTCCTTTCAAAAATCAAGTACTGACTAAAAAATATATTTACATAGTTTTATTTACAAATAATTTTAATATCTGAAAAAATAGTACTGACAAAAATGTACAATTTTAAGCAAAAAATGTTTAAAATATTTACATTTATCTTTGTTTTGTAAAATAAAGTCGTTTAAAAAAAGGAAATCATAATAGGTAAAAAAGAATTGTAGAAAAGGATGATTTTTTAGTTTAACATAAAAAAATGAAAAAATGTAATCTTACTTAAGTGAGTCTTCTAGTTGTCTGTAAAGGGGCAAAACCACTCAAATTCCATGGCTTATAATAAAACATTGTTGTAGTGTGTTGTGGTTCTCTGTGTTGACTAATCCCAGGTGATTAGTTTTCTCAGATTGAAGCAAAAGCTCTATTCCCCAGAGTTCTCAAATGGTTTGGACATCCTCTGGTAGCTCGCTCCCACTTCTAGAGCTCTGCTGTGGCTGATTCAGAAACCAGAACTTATTTATTAGCTTTGCAATGACACTAAGTTCCCTAAGAGACTGAACATACATTCCAAGACACACAGACAAATGCACCAAGACAGCTTCCACTCACTTCTTAAATGTCTCTGCATTTCCAGCCCAGGGAGATGCTCAAGTCAGGGAAGACTCAAGGATAAAGGTGTGAGATGCTACCTTTCGTTTGCAGTGGCAATAATGCAGTGCTTTCTGATTTGTAAAATTAAATATGCAAGATTCTTTCTACAGAGATTTGTTTGTCTCAAGAAATTATTTTGTTATTAGACATTTTTACATAGATAAACTTTTGTTGGAGTGATATTAATAACATTGTAAATGATTATTGTATTCTTTGTAAAAGAAACAATATTTGGAATATCTATAATCCTCTTATACTATCAGAAAGTAAAACACTGAGACATACATAATAAGAACAAAATTCAAAGTAATTAGAAAGAGCCCTGTGAGGTCATGCTACTGCTGCTAAAACCTTGTCAAAGGCACTAGGGTAATTGCTTTCTCCAGAGTCCCTCACTCAGTCACATGAAACTTGGTGATATATATTCTGTTATTATTAACACATATGTAACTGCAATTCTAGTTTTACAATTGTGAGGAAATGAAAACTTGGATTAGTTACCCAATGTCAAAACAGTAAGAAAAAAATAGGCTGAACCCAATTTATTATTGTAGAAATAAACCACAACACTAACCATAAATCTGGACACTTCTGTTTTGAACAGTTTGTGCCAGAGGCTTACTTGTGCAGTAATGACATGATTAAGGAGTTAAAGATATTTTCTTTTATATCTATACACACTTGGACTTCTTTCTAAATTTATTCTTTGACATTTCATATATGTGTATATGGTATTCCCCCAGACCTCTTATTACCTGCTTTGACCACTCCTGATCACCTTTTTCCTCTTAAAATCTACCCTCTAATGTGCGTGTGCATTTATGTGTGATCTACTGAGCTTAGTTTGGGTTGTCTGTATGATTGCTAAGGGAGTGTTATTTACTCCAACATTGACAACTAATCAGCAGCAACAATATAAAGAAAAATGGAACGCCCTTCCCCCTGCCATGAGCTGGTCAACGAGCCCCCTCTCTCCAGGATGAGTGAGTATGGCTCTACGCAGCCTGCGGGAGCTGTATAGGTGCATGTGGCTTCTGTGACTTCATGAATCCAACAGCCATGTTATATCTAGAAAACAGAGTTTCCCAACATCCCAGCAACCATCTGTGGCTCTTCTCTCCACCACGTTTCTGTGGTTCTTTTTATAACTAATAGACACAATGGGATCATCCGTTATCTGACTGTTCTTTGTATATATTTTGGAACATTTAAAAATGGTTACATAGGTGCTTCTCAAGATACTTGAGGCTCCAGGGAGTAGAGAGGCCTGGTGGGGTGGGGTGGGGGATGGGGACATCCTCTTGGAGACTGGGTTGAAAAGCATTGCAGTTGGCAGCAAGGGACAGGGGCAGACCAGGAGGGAAATGAAGTCTGAAATGTAAAAAAGGATTCAATAATAAGAAAAAATAAATCTATAAAAGTGGTTGCATAGAAAAAAAGCCAATTGCCATGTACAGCATTTTTGAGATGAAGTTATTTATATCCTAAACTCTTTACATCTTTCTTTTATATATTTTAAAATTAATTTGCATTGACAGAAATGACATGACTTTATTTTATTTTTTAATGTATCACAAATACTTTGTCATATTATCATAACATTTAAAAATCTTTGCATTAAAGAACACTTGAAATTCACACACCCACACACACACACAGAGTACATTAGACAAGTGAACATGACGAATGTCTCTTCTGCAACAATTCTCACTTCTATCTATTCCAATTGTTTTATCACTTTATCTAAATGCTGTCAACATTTGAACATTTTTCAGATTCATGATAGTTAGGTTTCCCTTAGGTAAAGAGTCTGGCAATATGAGAACATTTTCCAGCATATTCTCTACTGGAACTTCCACACTGTCCTGTCACGGTGTGTAGAGAAAACCCAACCAAGGCTCTCTTTGGAACATTGGTAAGCTTCCTGAGTTTAACTTCTGTCTGCTGAGTTCTCAGCAAGATCCTCCAATTCAGGGGCCGCAGCAGGGAGAGAAAGCGGATGGCATGCTCAGAGCATTGAAAGAGTAAAGCCATTTGAAACCAAACAGTACATAACAGCTGAGCATGCTCCAACTTTGCATCTCAGCATTTAGGGACCTCACCTTTGCCCAGGTGGGCATTAATCAAGTTGATTTATGTTTCCTGTCTAACTGATGAAGCTAGTGAGGAATGACTGCCCTCCAGATACTGCCTCCAGAGGCTCCCCTTCAATTCTCTTAATAATTCACTGGAAAACGAAACTACTAAAACATAATCAGAAAACAGGCAGGGACTATTTATGAGATAAATGAATGTCTTAGAGCAACTTGTGAGCAAGGGCACCTGCTTCTGTGGCCACGGGCAAACAAGTCAACCATTCCCATCAAAAATCAATTCTTCAAGGTTTGTAGGTATGCTGATTCAGGTCCCCTGGGCCTGAATCTAAATTTAAGACCTTAGATCTATGCATAAATTTTCATGATCTAGAGAAAGACATTTCACTCTGAACCAGTAGTGTGCTCCATATATTTGTTTTGTTTTGGGTTTTTTTTTTTTTTTCAATAAATTACGTTTATTCAGTAATTCACATCGCACTTAATTCTCATTCTCTGCCTTCTGGCTACTGAGTTTGGGAGTTTGTAGGTTCCATTCCTCTTATTCACTAAACTATTCGGCTTTTGTGGTTCCTATTACAGAATAGAATTTGTTTTTAATTTATGGGAGGCCTAATTTGTGGTTAGCAACTTACATATATTATACCAAATTTCTTCTTACCACTGTAAGAGGTAAATTGGAGCACTTTTTGTAACCAGTGTATTAACTGATATCAGAGGCTCTAGAGAATTCTGTAAGAACCATCCAGTTAGACCCTAGAGAGCACAATGCATTTGCATTCTTGAATATTTTCAGATTAGGTGAGATAAATACTTTAATCACTCTCCAGTCTTTAGGCTGTTGTTTTAGTTATCTAATTGACTTGAAGGAGAACTCTATCATTCAAGAGAAGCACACAAAACTGATTTTATTTACAGGCACACCAAATGGGATGCATGAGAGCCTTTAATTGGCTGGGTAGCACAATATGAAACGTGTTTTCCTGATCTCTGATATACTTCAATGATGTGGTATCACCACTGGCTCTCGGGAGCTCCTTCCTGTAAATTCTGTTGGTTAATCACTTATATTATTGTAAATTACTTGAAACTGAAGCAGCTTCACAACCTTTTAAGAGAAGGACACGCTTTCAGAGATTAGCATTCTCGGAAAACATCATCAGCTAGTAAGGAAGTATGAAAAAAAAGGGTGTGAAAACTATTCCTTTATACAGTTCTTATAAAATATTCTTTAAGCTGTTTATCTGAGTGGCTGAGCAAGGATGGTACTTGTGATCAAGCTGGGTGAACTGAGTTTAATCTGCACAGTGGAAGGAAAGAACCAACTGTAGCTGGTTGTCCTCTGACCTCCATTTGTGTGCCATAGGGGATTCACATGTGTCCATGCATGTACACACATGCAAGAGCACATGCACACACACAGATGTGCACATACATGCGCACACAAACCAAACACACACTATAAATTAATAGCCCTGAACAAATCTATATGTAAGTAACATTATACAGACTGATTAGGTAGGTCACATTTATATATTATAATAAATACTATATAGTATAAATACATATAATACATATCACAATTAATAAACAAAAGAGGCCATGAATTTGAAAGAGAGTAGGGAGCCATTGTCCAATTATTGGAAGAAAAGGAGAGAGGAAGATAGAAATTATGTAGTTATATTGCATTCTCAACAAAATAAAAGAAAAAGTAATCCTTTATTTCTACTTGTTTCCAAAATTTCTGTGCTGTATTCACACTCTTGCTGAAATTCTTTTTATCTGCTGATTCTTCTCATGATTCTTTGTGTATGAAACACCTTCCATCTCTGCCTGTCAGAAACCTCTGCTTTTTTGTTGTTATTGCTCTGGTTTGGCTTTCAATTCACTCAGCCTTCATAGTCATTATTAGAAAGTTTCCTGTCCATAAAGATAGAATTATTCCAGTCTGGGAGGTGTGTCTCAGAGGTACATCACTTGCTTAGAGTGTGTGAGGCCCTCACTTGCATCCCCAGCATCACACACACACACACACACACACACACACACACAGAGTAGGGGATGAGGGTAAACAAAATGTGTTATGGACACATATGAATTTCTCAGAGGACAAATTTAATTGATAAAATAGTAGATGACATTTTACTATCTTTCTGTTTATTTGAAAGTCTCCGTATGTTTATTTTAACATGAGTGTATATGTGTAGGCATTTGTGTGCCGGTGTGTGCATGTGAAGTTTAGAGGGCCACCCTTCAGAGTGGGCTTTCTGTTTCTCTTTTCAGGATCTGGATCAGAGCATGAGCTGAAACGGCTCCACCCATTGAGTCCCCTCATGGTCCTTCCACTCTCTTGTTGTTGTTATTGGTGGAGGTGGTGGTGGTTTCTTTTTTGTTTGTCTGTTTTTATTTTATTTTATCCTAACGTGTTATTGCAATGTGCTTAGTGGATTTATTTATGTTGTCATATTCAACATTCATTTTTGTTTTCTAATTCTTTTCTTTTTAATTCTGATGCTGTTTAAATAATTATCTTTGAAGATACTGCCTTCCAGTTTTTCTCTCCTTCAAAGCTTCTATGAAATATACGAGGGCTATTCTTCCACTTATTTTTAAATTAAAAGCAAGTTCATCTATCCGTACTACCCTCAGTGATGTTTTCCATTTATGACTCCCCCTTCATTTCTATAGCCTAGATTTTATTAATTATTTCTTTTGTGTGGAAATGAATGTGCACACGGGCATGCCAGTGTGTGAATGCTAAACAACAGACAAGCATTTCTCACTGATCTGGAACTCACGAAGTAGGAAGGATGCCATTGCTCAGAACAAATATATCTAGGAACAACAAGAAGGACTTGGCCAGGTAAGGAGCTGTGTCTAAAAGAGTTTCAAAGGCATACAAAGAAAGAGTATAGGGGATGCTGGCGCTTACTGCCTTCTCTAGGCAACAGATTCAGAAAAAACACAGGTTTATGGAATTTCTAGACAATGGAGGTATGCAAAGAAAAGGTAGGAAACTGAAAGAGGAATAAAAAAAGAGAAGAACATTCAAATGAAAATAGGGAAAGCAGACTTAGATCCTGGTGGCTGTAATCAGACATGGTTAGATATAAATATTTAAAGTGATTCTATAGATTTTTATCTCATAATCAAGGGAAGTTTGTATCTTTGTCTATTGGATGTAATCTTATTGTGTAGAGGGTTTGTAAATTGAGAATCTATTATAGGAACCCGCTTAAAAAGTTACCAGGCTTTGAAATGATGTTTGTGACAGGCGGTGGAGGAAAGAAGACACCGGCGTGGTAATTCCACCAGGCATGGAGGCAGTAGGGCAGGTGGAGCGAACTGCCTGGGAAGGGAAGGGGACAGGGGGTGTCATGTGGATCACGTGACAGAGTCCCTGCACACAGATACATACTAAAAGCGATGTGTGCGGAGTGAGACCACCAGAGCTGATAAAGAGATAGCCATTCTTTTTTAATATTTACTACAACACTAAATATCCCAAAGACCTAGGATAGAACCAAACATGACTGTGAAGAAAGGAAAAGACAGTCAATAAAATGATTCCTAATGATAGTATACCACACCCATGCATCAGGATTGAGCCTAATTGTCATCATGGGTGCTTCATACAGGACACTGTATCTTTCTAATGAAAGCCATTTAGAGGAAAGGTATGCTTATAACAGAGATAATCAGCAAAAAAATCAGAATTAGTCTTGTCTTTTAGTTTACCTTAGTTTGCAAAGGATGCTGTAAAACAGTACCAGAGTACTTCAGCAACAGAAATAAATCTGCTGAAAATTTGAGGGTTGAACAACAGAGCTCAGGGTGGCAAAGCGTGGCTCCTGCTGAGGCCAGGGATCTTGGGTATTAGCACGTAAATTCCTATAGAGACATATAATTCCATCCAAACAATCAACACTCCCTTTGTTCACCCATTCTGCTTTCTGCTAACAGCTAAACTGTCTGAAGATAGGAATTATGCCACTTATATAACTATACTTCATGTGTCTAACATGTTTAACTCAGATGTGGACGTAATTCCTTTAAAAGCAACCATCCAGCTGTGTTTTGGGGCCTTTAACAGAATGCTAGCTGCTCATGGCACATTCACTGGGAATGATAGATGCACTATATACTTACTGTCAACTAAATTACTATTCTATGGAAGTTCCAGCAGCAGGCCACGAGTGCAATGACAGCCGAGAAAGTACTTTTCTATTCAAGGAGCACGAGAGTAAAACAGGAAAAGGGAATGACAGACCTTAGAAGAATAAACGTATTTTGTGAAGAATTGTCATTTAGAATACATTAGTTTCTATATCAAATGAAACAATTATCCAAACCTTCACAGAACTAGTGGCCAATTTCACAAAGTCAACAAACACATTAGAAATCCTTAGAAGCAAAATATGAACAAAATATGTGAATGTAGGAAGGCCTTAGCAGATGCCAAGAGTATACACACACACACACACACACACACACACACACACACACACACCCCAAAACATCCAGTGGTTTAACAAATATATATAGATAGATAGATAGATAGATAGATAGATATATATATATATATATATATATATATATATATATATATATATATATATATATATATCTGCGGCGACTTTGGTAACCAAAAGTCAATACTTTCTGAGGAGACTAGGTTAGAGTCGGGTTTGAGAGTAAAATGAATGCAGTTGCATGTTTAACTAATAGGAACTGGACCAGGGAAATCAGTGCTGTTGAAATTTGGAAAATACAAGAATTGTCACTGGACATAGCTTCTGTCTTATTGGCTCACTGGTCAACGTTTAACAGGATCGATCAAGTCTACAAAACTGCATTAAACATTTCAGGGGTGTGTGATCTATCCATCAACAACGTATTGTTTTCAGAAAATAAACAATTAGTTCCAACAAAAGAACATATTCTTCTGTTTATCTAAAAAAGTAGTTAATATTTAAATCAACTCATGAACTACCAGGCAGTGACTTGCTTTTCTGTTAGATGTTAAGAGATGAAAGACAGAGAGAAAACGGAGAACATTTCAGATAATTTAGTATAAGAAACCTATTGCTCGAAGTTTATATCAAAAATTCCACTAACTTAAAACTTAACCATTGCCAAGTTCTCTGTGCCATGTTATCCTACACATACTTCATTTTTTTTATCTCTTTACCTCTAGGTGTTGTTTCCAATTCTTCATACTCTAAATGACGGTTTGTATTGTCTTCACCAGAAAAATAATCAACCCACACTTTGGATAAATCTCTTGGAAAATACCTATCGACCAGTTGATGTTGGCAACATTTCTTTTTGCTTTAGCTTGGCGTGGCTTAATTTTCTTGTGTGTTTATCTTAGAAGATATACGTGCTAGTACAGAAGCACATTGCAAGAACAGAGTGTTCTGCACTAACTTCCACTTGACATTGTTTAATAAGAGATTATTTTCATGACTGAATATTTCGAGAGGTGAGCCTTGGCAATCCTCTCTCGGTTTTATATTCACTTATTATAGGCTTTCTGTTTCAAATGGTGTCATACGTGATAGTAATTTAAGTTAAACATTTTCCTTGAAGTGAGCTGGGGACTAATTCAGAGACAATTAGATTCTATATGATTTTTGTGTACTTCCATTCAAGATGTTGGAATCCCTTCCATTTGTGTACCATTACTTGGCATGCTTGAGTCCACTTCCAATCTTTATGCTATGTGCCTTCAAGCTTTGCACTCTTTGGTTCATTTTAAGGACACCGTAGAATGACCAACCATAGTGATGTGTAAATGCCTGAATGGATTTTGCCTATGGAAATTATTGGTTGAATGTTACAAGATGAGGAAAGGAAAAGGCTACAGAATTCCTTTGCCATGGGCAACATCTATTGTATCTATGCCTCTTCTGAAACCCAGATCTCACCTGTTAGGCCAGCCTGGCTTGATCCAGACAATCCACAATCTGCATTTTAGTCCCTCCATCTATTTTTTTAATCTAATCTAAAGGTCAAAATAGTTTCTACTATTTTCTCTTTTTTACTAGATATTTTTTATTTACATTTCAAATATTATCCTCTTTCCCTGTTTCCCTTCAAACCCACCCCTGCTTCTATGAGTTTGCTCCTTCTCCCACCCAAACACTCCCACCTCACCACGCTAGCATTTCCCTACGGTGCGGCAACGAGTCTGTTAGTGTCAAAATCAGAGTTACTGAACTTTTCTCTTATTCTAAGCCAGTTTCACTTCTATTTCCAATGTCTGTCATGCATTTTTTTTAGAGCTGTGGTCAAATTATGACAATTGTGTACCACTTACTCTTTAAAAACTATGATCATTGATAAAGCTTTATACACTTCTTACTATATAGCATTATCTCTGTTCCTGTTACTGTCACCCTCAGAGGTAGTGAAACACATCGATAGCTGTCTTGAGTGCTCAGAATGCTGTGTTGCAAATGCAGAGAAAGATGAGCTTAGGTAGAAATAACAAAGAAAAAGAAGGCATAAATAGGATGGACTATTTTAGCAGCAAGATGGCAAGAAAGAAATGCTTGACTGTTCTGTGTAAACTGACGGCAGAATAAGTGGCTTTGGGATCTTCAAGTATCATCTGGTAGTCCAGCAGTGACTCTTGCACATTTAAAACCATAACAATGCAACTGCAGCATAGCCATAACATTACTGTGTGAGAGGACATTGTTCTTCATTAACGATAACAGAGTCTAGGGTTTCTGGTTGAAGATCAGAGGCATCAAAATAAGATCTGTAAGAGAAAGCCTATGAGGAAAGGAATCGTTTAAAGTGATATTTTTAATTGTAACATGGAATGAAAACAATGTTGGAGAATGCTGCCCACCAATCTTTCAATCAGATTTGCTGATGCACAAATTCAGCCTCGGGTCTCACGAGTGGTTATATTCTGAAAAGTAAAAAAGCATTCCTCTGCACATAGAAATTTCTCTTCTAGCTTACAAGCACTCTGCCTTCTTATCTCTCCTAGGGAAATTGGTTAAAATCTAGATTCAGTCCTACGTTATTCATAAATCTTTATCACCCTCATTTAAAGTGAGAGTACAGGAAGGGCTCCAATTCTCTGAATCTTGGAAACTTGACTGATATCAGTTATCTAAGTCTGTGGCCCCCAGGGTGCTAATCCAGTAGCCGTAGTCTTTCTTAGCAGGAACACACTGCCTCTTTTCCAGGGGCTTGGAGTAGACCTGCAATTATAAGAATGTCAGAATGAGTTATTTCCTAAGGAGTTTAAACATTTCACATCCAGATCCCAATTCCAAATTTATGTATGCTGGGGCCAGAGATCATTCTTTTTAAGCCATAGAACACATAGCCAAGAAAGAAAGTTTATCACCTTTTAAAGTGTGGCAGGAAACATGGTAGACTATAAATTATATCTTTGCCTAGCAGTTTAATTCACAGAACTTGGATGATTTTTAAACACACACACAGAGAGAGCTTGGTGAACATTTCTCTAAACATTTTTGTATACTCATTTAAAATCTTAGACCATGGACAGATATCTCAGAATAAGCAGTCTTCAGTGTGGATAGAAGAAAAAAAAAACAATTAAGCTATGAACATCAGAGTTGTCATATAGCATATTTTTACACACCATAAACTTGGTTTTATGTGAAAAATGCGTATTTTTCATGCCCCTTTTCAAATGTGTTCTTTCTCAGCTAAAATCAGTTTGCACTCAGAATTTTTGCAGCACTATGTTTGAAAAAAGTTCCATAGTTTTCTCCCATTAATCTATCACATAGAATTCATTTCATTTGAGCTGTGGCTGAGTTATTGTTAATTCTCCCAAGAACATAACTAGATAGTTGATACTATCACCATTTAATTATAAGAAGATGAAGGATTGGGGTGTGTTTCCAGGAAACAATTGAGCTAGAATTTCAACCAAGTGAATGTAATTGTCTGTCCTCTCTCTGTGATTTAGTGCCTCTTTCAAAGAATCATCCTGAAAATGTTCCTGACTCTGAGAGAATCAGACAGTAAATTATCCCTAGACCAGAATACAGGGCTCTGCATTTGATACTCTGGATGTCTTTCTTCTCTTCACTTTGCCTCATCTCTCCCGCCTCCATTCATCTCTTTTCTTACAACACATTTATTTTTATGGGTAATTTTCAAGTCCTATAAATTTAAGTACTTTTTCATATATATATATATGAATATATATATATGAATATATATATATCATTCTCTAAGTTGTCTTCTGATTGGAAGTAGAGATGATGATCTGATGATCTGATGCTATCAGATAGATGCTCTTAAACATGAGTTATTTCTTTATGTTTGTTTGAAATGCGAAATAGGCAGGCCAAATTTGTTTCATTTCAGTGTTGTTATTCAGAGACAGAGCTAAGTAGTGTGGCATCATAGTAGATTAGCATAATGAATGAAATCTTATTATTATCATATTAGTCCAAGCAGAAGCAAAAGCACAAGAACTTTACACAGTGTGACACTGGCCATGCAAAGGTAGGAAACTCAAACAGCCTCTATGCTGTAAACGTAGTCACAGGGATTACAATGTGTGCCCATATTCCACTGATGTACTTGAAAACATTAGTCATTTCTGATAACAGTATCATGTTAAGGAGCTGGATAAATACACCACTGTACATTGGAAAGAAAACCACAACTAAAGATTAAAAAGGTTTAAGTGCACAAGTGTTTGAATTGTGTCTTCTTTCAAACTATCAGACATTCCAAGACTCCTTCCCAGTGCTTCTGACACACATTGTTTCGTTGATCTCTGATGAACTCTTTCTGTATATCGTCTGTCAGGACAAAATAATTATAGCTGCTAAGAATGTAAAACAATATCATTAGCTTCCCTTCCATGCCAGCAAATTAAAACTAAACAACACAAGCTATAATTCTGCAGGAACCGTAATGGGATTACTTTAAGCAGAATTGTGTGGGATGTGAATTATCTACAGCCATAAATTACTGTACATCTAACCGACTGAGTTGTGGACATTGGAATAGTACAACTTGTGCCGAAGTCTCAGAGGGATAGTGAGTGCTCAGTGCCTTGCAGTAGCTCAACATATACATCATGTGCTTCAGAAGAAAGGGGTTTTTATGGATTTTCTATGTGGATTTTTCTTCCCCTCGCACTGTAGTACAATTGGAGCAGCAATAAAAGTGTCTGTCAAAAATAAATACAGACGTCAGGCATGATTACACACACTTGTAATCCTAGCCCAGGGAATAAGAAGACAAGATGAGATGTGTATCTGTTATGTGGCAGTTCAAAGCCAACTGGGGACATATGAGACAGTATCTAAAGAACAGAACCACACAAATAAATGCTCGGAGCTTGTCAACTCTAAAGACTCAACAAAGAATAGTCTTTTGACCCCATCTAATAGCATATCAATTGTCCATTAGAACTTTTGGAAGTACTGAGTAAGTCGCTCAAGTCTTATTATTCCTTCTGAGAGCTGCCAATAAAGATAATACAGGGAGTATATAAATGTGCAATATTGCAATATACTATATTTTAATTAACACTTCATTTTTATATGTCTATATTTGACTGGTGTTACTAGCCTTACTCTGGAAATCCAGGGTCATATCTCAAATATTTTGTATATCAAATAAACTACAAGATACATGAAATAATAAGACTGCACTAATTTTATCCATTTTTTTCCTACAAACTGGTTTTGTTTCTGTTTGAATTTCTAAGAACTTCTGAGGCACAGCTATTTGAGTATTGCTAAATTTTAACAAATCCTTAATTTTCATACCCTCGACTTTGGAATAGTATTTTTTTCTTAAATGTAGTTTTCTGTCTCTCAAATACATTATCACTCACCATATTAATATATACACACAATTCCCATTAGCATGTCTATTGTTTCAAGTGTGATCTACTCTTTTTGCATGCTGAATGTCTGGAAGTTCCTATACTTGCACTTTTTTAGATAGCTGGTAAGATGTAAAGATGAAACCTGAATTCTAGGATTCTGAGCTTCAACCCCTGGTAATTCCATACTAGGATTGCATTATTATTCACTGAATCTTGATTTCAGCTGGCCAAGGGCTGCCAAGTTGGTATGAAGGAGCTTCATACAAGAAACGCATAAAGAGAACAAACAGTGAAGAAGAGACTTCTAAAAAGACAATGTAAAAATTTTCAAATGTATAAACTTTACAAATACAAGGACTGGCTACTTAGCCTCTCTTCAAAAAACAGGAGCTTTGGTGGGTTGGGTGCCTGGATGCCATTCTCCAAATGTCAGAGTCATGGGTTATGGTGGATGCCAAAGTTTCTACTGTCTTATAAACGTTAGTCATGGAGCTTGTATCTGATTTTGTTTCAAGACAATGATGTTTGTTTGAGTGTTAGTCATTGTTCTGTTCCTTTGAATAAAAACTCAGGAAGGAAGAGTTATCTTGGCTCATAATTTCAGAGGGATAGAGTTCATCTTGACAGCCAGCAGGGAAGCATGGCTGTAGGTACAGACACCTGGCCTATTAAGTTTCATTCATGCCTAAAAAGCCAAGAGAACAGCAAATAGGGTCAGGCTGTAAAGCTTCAAAAATGTTCTTATGTTGCATTTCCTCCAGTAAGGCACCATCTGCAACAGGGTGCAAACAGCACCACATACTGGACAATGTCTCGAATATGTAAGCCTATGGGGGACATTTTGCAATCAAGCTACTACAATGTCCTTTGTAGATTTAGATTTTGAAGCTCTAATTACGAAGACCCCTTATCAATTATTTGGTCGTCAGCTTAATTCTGTCTTCAAATACATGGCTTAAATAGAAAGGCTTCCTGTGGGCACAAAGGAATGTGCCTCAGATTTCAGCAGGACAGCACTTGGATGGAGCTGGAGACGGTGACAGACAAGCTGTGTTGGAATTCCAGTTCTTCAGCCTTCAGGCTGGAAAAAATAACTTGTTGTGTAAGCTTTGGCTTTCTTGTCTGCACAGGGAACAAAAGTAAGCCAGGGCCCAGGAATTCTTAAGAAGACAGTGAGTGTAAACTTATCAGTGCAACTCTTTGAGCCTCAGAACACTTGGGTGAGTTGTTGGAATGTATTAATATGGAATGAGCGGATTATAGCTTTAGATGGGAACTTGCAATACCTACTCTTATGTGGACCTATTGTTTTCCATGTGTTAAAGATTATAGAGAGATAAAGACAGAGAACACTTGCAGCATCGTGGGACAGTAAGAGAGGGAAATGTATGAGTAGTACCTGGCAAAAGCTCCTGCTATAAATGTTTATTATTGCTTCAGCTAGAAGCACACCTCTGCATTATGTTAATAAAATATTTGATGTTGTTCTAACAGTACATTTTTAATTTAAAAAATGAGAAAAGAGAACATTCTGGCTTATTACTGCATGGCAAAATTTAGACAATCATTTGGCATCAGGAGAGCTTAAAATGTAAGGTTGTGTTCTCACATATTTGATGAACTTACAGAGCCAATTAGGAAATAAACTATTGGAACATAAGCTATCAAGGACTGAAGGAAATTTTCCAGCTCAGTAGAAATGAAACAGAGTTTGTAGATTAGGAAAATATACATGAAATGTCAACTCCCAATTGAATAACTCATTCAGTGACACTTCACAGTTCCTGGAACTTTCCTTATGTGGTTAGATAAAGTTTTTCATTTATTAAAAAAAATCAACAATTTAAAAACTAACCAATTCAAATGCCATAGATTAAGCACTTAGTACATTTTTCTTGGATACATCCTCATATTTTTCACGCAGAATCTATCTGTTCTTAGTTACCAACATTTTATGTATTTATTTGCTTTTCTATCATATATGTATATGTGTGCACGCATGTGTATGTGAGTTGACACATGTGAAGCAGCACAGGTATATGTGATAGTGGGAGAACAACTTTTGGAGCCAGAAAGGGGAGCAGGACCCTTACCCACTTGTGAAAACCACTGCTTCTCAATAACAATCTTAATAAATTTAAATTATGTAAAAACTGAGTAGATTAATAAAAAAACTACTTTTCAGAAAACAGATACCATATGCATGGAAGAGCCTTCAAGAGTCAAGGAGGAAGAGTGAACCCCTTATGAGATTACATGCTGAAGAGCACGAGTGACAGTCAATCAGACTTCCATACAACGGGAAATGTATATACTTAAAACTACAAAAGCTACAATGAAGAAAGTTGGTTCTTCGTGGAGTCCAGTTAGACTTTGGCATGAGAATATTCACAGCTGCCGTAGGTACTGTTGTTAAAGCCTTTGTAACATAACCTGTTAAGTTTATAATGTAAAACCCAGAAAATGTTTGTCAAGTTCCTCAGTATACTTAACCTAAATGTCTACACCTGCCACAAAAAACTATTAAAACAAACCAAAGAAACTACACATATTGTAGCTCCTCCTACTAGTTGGGTGACACTTGATCAGACATGCTCATATGTTGCTGTATCTCACCCTGGTTGGGATGTACACTATCTACCAGGACTGGGGTATACAGAAAGCTGACTAGTCTCTAAAAATCAGTTACGCCTTTGGAAAACAATTATTCTGTTTAATAAAATTAATAATATTTACAGTTCACAGCCTTGGTATGATTATGATAAATTCTTTGGTAACACAGAATTCTGAGTCCTAAGTGCTCTAAAGCCAAAGGGAATACCTGCTCTTCCCAAAGAGTGTAGTGACCCGTTGTTAGCATGTTTTCTCTGCGCTTTCCACTGTGGGCCTCTCCCAGAATATTTTGTGGCATCAAATGCTGGATTTAGTCTTGATCATCTTAGTTAGCAGCTTCTTCAGAAGATGGGCTCAGTGTTACAACACAGGGTGGAGTGCAAATCATTCACTCTAAGACACATTTCTAGAAGTAGCTTGAGTGACATGAGAAACATGGTGAGGTGGCTAACCTTTGTCATCTCACCCAAACTATCTTCTGACTGTCTACTACTTAAAGGAATGCTCACACCTGGAGGAGTGGATCACTGGATGCATTCAGTAGCTATTAGCACATTTTCTACTCTAATTTGCTTCCTTTTGTAACAAAATAATGGCCTCAGTAGCATGATCTATTAAGTACTCAGGAATTTATTAACATTTAAGAAAAATCAAAAGGACTGATGGAAAAACAAAACACAATAAAATATAATTAGGTCTTACAGGAGTGCAGAAAAAGTATACTAGCCCACCCCACAAGCTTTCCAGTTCAGCTTCATATAAGCCCTGGAGAAGCATATGAAGCTTCTGCTTTCTGTTTTCCCCTTAATCCTAGGTATCAAATTTCTTTTACATGAGCAACTCTTCAGTTGCTTTTTCTCAAGTTGTTCTCAGTCATGACTGTGCACTTGCTGTAGTTAGGGATTGTCACATAAAAACCTCATAAAATAGCTTTAGCTAATTCATATCGTAACTTCTCATTACGCTAGTTTAACATATTTTTACGAAAAAAATATTTTCTTTTATTTTTTCATGAGATTATTTTATTGGATATTTTCTTTACTTACATTTCAAATATTATCCCCTTTCCCAGTTTTCCTTCCAGAATGTCTCTATCCCTTTTCCGCTTTCCCTGCCTCTATGAGAGTGTTCCTTCACCTACCCACCTACTCCCTCTGATCTATACACCCTGGCATTCCCCTACACTGGAGCATTGAGCATTAACAGGGCCAAGGGCCTTTACTCTCTTTGATGCCTGATAAGGCCATCCTCTGCTACATATGTGACTGGAGCAATGAGTCCCTTCATGTGTAATCTTTGGTTGGTGATTTAGTCTTTGGCAGCTCTGGGGCCTTGAGTTGGTTGATATTGTTGTTCTTCGTATGGGGTTGCAAACCCCTTCAGCTCCTTCAGTCTTTTCTCCAACAACTCCACTGGAAGCCCCATTTTCACTCAAATGGTTGGTTGATGCATCTGACTCTGTATTTCTCAAGTTCTGGCAGAACTTCTCAGGAGACAGCTATAGCAGGCTTCTGTAAGCATGCACTTCTTGGCATCTACAATATTGTCTAGGTTTGGTGACTGTATATGGGATGAATCCCTGGCTGAGACCATGTATGGATGACCTTTCCTTCAGTCTCTGCTAAACACTTTGTTTCCTGTGAATATTTTGTTCCCCCTTCTGAGAAGGACTGAAGCACTCACTCTTTGGTCTTCCAACTTCTTGAGCTTCATGTGGTCTGTGGATTGTATCTGAGGTATTCTAAGCTTTTGGGCTTATATCCACTCATCAGTGAGTACATATCATGTATATTCTTTTGAGATTGGGTTACCTCACTCAGAATGATATTTTCTAGTTCCATCCATTTTTCTAAGAATTTAATGACATCATTGTTTTTTAGTAGCTGAGTAGTACTCCATTGTGTAACTGAACCACATTTTCTGTATCCATTCCTCTACTGAAGGACATCTGGGTTCTTTCCAGCTTCTGGCTATTATAAATAAGGCTGCTGTGAACATTGTTGAGATTGTGTCCTTGTTAGATTTTGGAGCTTCTTTTGGGTATATCCCCAGGAGTGCTATAGCTGGGTCCACAGGTAGTACTATGTCAAATTTTCTGAGGAACTGCCAGACTGATTTCAAATGGTTTTCTCAGTTTACAACTCCATTAACAATGGAGGAGTGTTCCTCTTTCTCCACATCCTCACCAGCATCTGCTGTCAGCTGAGATTTGAACTTAGCCATTCTGACTGTTGTGAGGTGAAATCTTAGGGTTCTTTTAATTTGCATTTCCCTGATGACAAGGGATGTTGAACATTCTTTAGGTGCTTCTCAGTCATTTGATATTTCTCAGTTGAGAATTCTTTGTTTACCTCTGTACATACTTTCTTCTATGTCTCCCCTTTCATTTCTGATTTTGTTAATTTGGATATTCTCTCTGTTCCCTGTGGTTAGTCTGGCTAGAAGTTTATCAATCTTGTTGATTTTCTCAAAGAACCAGCTCTTGGTTTTGTTGATTCTTTGTATAGTTCTTTTTGCTTCTACTTATTTGATTTCATTTCTGAGTTTGATTATTTCCTGCTGCTACTCCTTTGGGTGTATCTGCTTCTTTTTGTTCTAGAGCTTTCAGTTGTGCTGTCAAGCTGTTTGTGTATGCTCTCTCCAGTTTATTTTTGAAGGCACTCAGAGCTAGGAGTTTTCCTCTTAGCACTGCATTCATTGTATTCTATAACTTTTGGTATGTTGTGCCTTCATATTCATTAAATTCTAGAGAGTCTTTGATTTCTTTCTTTATTTCTTTCTTTACCAAGCTATCTTTGAGTAGAGCACTGTTTAGCTTCTATGTGTATGTGGACGTTTTGCTGTTGTTGTTACTGAAGACCAGCCTTAGTCCATGGTGATCTGATAAGATGCATGGTATTATTTCGATCTTCTTATATCTTTTGACGCCTGTTTTGTGGCCGACTACATGGTCAATTTTGGAGAAGGTACCATGATATGCTGAGATGAAGATATATTTTGTGTTTTAAGATGAAATATTCTATAGATTTCTGTTAAATCTATTTGGTTCATAACTTCTTTAAGTTTCACTGTATCTCTGCTAAGTTTCTGCATCCATGATCTGTCCATTGATGAGAGTGGGTGTGGAGAACATTTTTGGCACATCTAGACAGTGGCAGAAAATCTTATTTTACCAGGAAAATCTGAAGCTGGCCAAGGCAGGAAACAGGCCCAGGAAACTGACCCAGATTAAGAACATTTACATTTGAAGCTCAGGGCAAAACACTCAGAATTGAAAACCAGGGCAGTGCATTTGCATTTGAAGCTCAGGGCAGGTTTAGAGGATCTATTTGTGGCAGTCTCTTTGTTTCTTAGGACCCCCCTTTGTCCAGGATCTTCTCATCTAGCCTCCAGAAAGATGTTTATGGGATTTTTGATTATTAACTTGCTTGTTCTCTGTCTCAGAACTGAGTTTATCTTTCTGCATGTAATTAAAGTGGTTTCAAACAGGACATAAAAAACGAGGCTTCATTTCAGCCTCAAGACTGGCCAAAGTCATGTTACAATTTTGACTAACCTTCTCTTTCTTCTTTCAATTTTTGCTCCAGCCCTGGAAAACCTGTTGTTTGACTGAGCTGGTCTCAGATAAGTGGGGTGTCTCCCACTATTTTGTGTGAGGTGCAATATATGTTTTGAGCTTTAGTAGAGTTTCTCTTATGAATGTGGGTGCTCTTGTATTTGAAACAGAGATGTTCAGGATTGAGAGTTCATCTTGATAGTTTTTTTTTTCCTTTGATGAGTAACCAGTGTCCTTTCTTATGTTTTCTGATGACTCCCAGGATAGTCAGTGGGGAGGGAGTATGGACTTGCTCCTGTGCTCAGGAGTGAGAGCCCTCCAGTGGCTCTTCCTGGAACCCAGCAACCTGCAGGCAGGCCACCAGTCTTGTTGAAACTAGGCAGTTCTCATCTTAGGAAGGAAGTGTCTGGTACCAGACAGCACTGCTATCTGGGGCCCGAGAGTTCTGGGTGGCCTCTCCTGGGATACACAGTGGTGAAAAATTTTAGGATCTTTAACAATCTACTGCAACGCATATTTTTATAGTCTTCTTACCTCACTAAATACAGTAACAGTGATGATAGAACCTTAAAAATGGAATCTGTTTTTATAGTTCTAGAGAAGTGGTTTTCAACCTTCCTAATGTTATAACCCTTTCAAACAAATCTTTGTGCAGTGGTGACTCAAAATCATAAAACTAATTTAGTTACTACTTCATAACTGTAATTTTCTACTGCTATGAAGTATAATGTAAATATTTGATATACAGAATATTTAATATATGATCCCCAAAGGCATTGCAATCCACAGGTTGGAAGCCACTGTTCTAGAGGTTGAAAGTCTTCATTTGGTTCATTGGTAATGCCATTCCTATAATTCAAAGTACTGGAAAGAATTTTATAAATCTTCTAAAATCTCCATATGCCAGTAAATATAATTGCCTAGATAATTTTATTCATTCTTCCATCAATTTTTTTGTATAAACACTTCTTAAATTCTTCTAATGTAGTAAACTTTACAATATGTGTTAGAAAGCAATTTATATTAAACATATCTAATAAATTAAAATGGTCAAAATTAAGTTGCCAAGAGATCTGTTTTCTAAGCCACTACAATTTAAGTATAACTTTGATAGTAAGACAAGTTAAAAATATTATGAACAACAGCAAACTAATCTGACAGAACACACCATGATCCATCGAGAATTTGAGAAGGTGGGTGGGAAACATGGCAAAATTTGACACAGCCCTAGGCTCTTTTGAGGCGTTTCTTCCTATGGTGTCTCCTGATCAGAACATAGTAAAATTGCAATGGAAAACTATAGCTTACAACTGGATGCAGGAAGACAGATTAAGAGAAATCTGAGTATTACTTTGGAAAAAAGAAATATGCTTTAGAGGAGATAGAGTTTACCATGTTACCCTCTTATTTTTCTGAAAATGTCAGTGACACAAAACATCAGGACTCAGAAGCCAGCAGATGTCAGGGTTCAAAAACAACTTTTTCTCTGGAGTCAATCTGCAATGGTATCCCCAAGACCGTTTCTGTGTTTAGGGTTTATTGGTGGTGGTGGTGGTGGTAGTAGTTGTTTGTTTGTTTGTTTGTTTGTTTTAGCTTGGTTGGGAGATTATTTGTTTTGTTTGGGTTTAATTTCTTCGTTGTTTTGTTTTTTCGGTTTTTGGTTTTTGGGGTGTATTTTTTGTTTTGTTTTGTTTTGTTTTGATTTGTTTTAGTTTTTTTTTTTGTTGTTGTGGTTTGGTTTGGTTTGGTTTGGTTTGGTTTGGTTTGGTTTGGTTTGGTTTGGTTTGGTTTGGTTTTCCCACTCAGTCTAGAAATTGTTTGACTTCGAACATATTAGATGTAGGCAATGGATCCTAATCTAATGTGCTCATTGCTGTGATCTAGCATCTCTTTGGGAACATTTTCTCCTGGAAAAATAAAACACACCATATAAATTGAACAAAATGCTAAGACAATCTTTTGAACTTATTTATTTGATTTATGAAGAAAACTAATGGTATTTTACTATAAACCAATCACAATTAAATTACAAATAATTATTATTACTCTATTTGAATGATTCTGCTAACTCCTAATTTAGAATGTTTGCAAAAAATATCATTTCACTATTTTATTATGATAAAATAAAAGTGATTCCCATAAGACTGCTTGTGTTTGGCCATGAAATTGATTTTGCTTTAATTTTAGGTCTAGAGAAGAGAGGTAGAAGAAGTGAAGAAAAGAGAAAGCTGGCTAAATCTAAGAAAGGAATGTTATGACATATTAAAGTAACTTCATTCTGTCTAAAAGACTGAGTATGACATTTCACTTTAGTTTTATCCATTAATGATCAGTAGGTATATACTTAACTAAATATTTACTATTATATTCTATGTCTCAACTATTAACACCATAAATTGATTTTGGAGAATAATAGAGAAAAATCATTGCTTTCAATTTTTAGAAAGGGATATTGAATAAATTCAAATTCCTATTTCTCTAAAGATAACTAGTGTGACATTAGCATATTAATTTAATAGTGGTGTTCTGTAATGCTACTTTGAATGTCAAGAGTTTATCTAGATTCTCTTTGTCTACATACATAATGAATATTGAAGACAAGCATAAGCCTGCAAATTCGATATTCTCAGTTGAAAATTCAATCTAATCTTCTTGAAAGCACCAGTATTTTCATATCTAATGGATTCTCCTTACTGATGGGGCTACCGGAATGACTCTTAAAAATGCACAGAAAGTAAGCAATTGAGCCAAGACCTGTAATAAAATACCATGCAAGCCCGCTAGAATAGCAACAAAGAAACTGGTAAAACAGGACATGACCAAGACAGACATGGGACACACATAATGGTGATTGGTTTCCTGCTGCTGAGAATATAAACTGCTGCATTGAGATATGTTATAGCATCTCTAAACTAAGAACATGAAATCCTGATTTATCAGTTTCAGTTATTGCGTAGCATACTGCGTAAGTCTGCTGGCTTAAAATAAAACCATGCATTAGTTTCCGATTCTGACATCTGACACAGCCTGGATCAGGGTTTCACTGAAGAAATTGAGGGCCAAAAAGATGTGGTACCATGTTCTGCTTTCTTCCTCAGAGTGTCAAGGTAGAGCTCAAAGAATGAAACAGAGCCCAGGACAGGGTGAGGTGAGGATTTCAGAGTGACAGCCTTTTAAAGAACAGCCTTTTCAACTCATATTCAATAAAACAGCTTGTGTGTGTTCACTTTATTGAGTTGAACGAATGCTATATATGAACCTTGAAGAGTGGATCAAAGTGTTGAGGGTGAATGTAAATAATTGTGACAGTTTAAATGTACTAAGAGTTCCTCATTTGCATTGAGAGGTATATCAGGAATCCCAGGTACCTGGTGAGCAGGTTAATATGGGGGCTGAGGGAGAGGACGTTGAACATACAGTTTTGCCAAAGACTTTGTGACACTCCTCACATAGAGGGTGTGGGGGAATCCGGCTCCCCAGAAGGATTATTCAGAGAAGAGAAAGTCCTGCTCAAAAAGGGAGTCTTTTTTTTGCATCAAGCTCAAAGAAGCTCTCTGATATTGTAGGCTACAATCTTAAATAGCAGGATCCAACAAGAATTGAGGGAAGTCACACCCTAACTCATTTGGGTTATTGTTAAAATTCAGGCTCATGAAATTGAGGTCTTATTAATTTACTGGCCATGATCAGTGGCCACACAGCTCCTAAGATACATTTTTCCAGTAACTGTATATAGAGTTCTAGATCATAAGGTAGAGGAAGACAGGTCAAAATAGTCTTATCTTTAAAACTCTTCTATATCTGCATCCAGCTTGGGGAATTCTTCGCTTTTTAAAAAGACTTCTGTAATTGGGTTAGCCACTGCTGGATATATTGCTATTTCACAGCAACATGTAAAAATCTTGCTACAACTGGACATAGAATTTTGCATTAATTTTCAGCAACTTCAATCTAAGACATGTAACTAACAGAAATGCAAGTGTGTGTTCTTCAAAGTACATATACAAGGATCTGTATATGGTGATGGTGATGGAAGCCACCTTATAGGTAAGTGATAGAAAGAAATGCTTCACAGATGAGTTTCCATGTATATACCATAGGCCATCAGAGGTCAGCACACAAATGTGTGCAATGTGATGGTGATCCCCACAGCTAGAAAGGTAAGTCAGAAGGACTGTGGGTTCTAAGACAGTCTGGGCCACGTTCCAGACCCTGTCTCAAAATCAGATAAGTATGTACACACACATGGACACATACTTTCTTTTTTTTTCCTTTTCACAGCAAAAGAAAGCTGTTTATTTTGTGCTTTCTCAAGGTCATGTGCCAGCCCAGACAAATGGCAGGCACACTGATAGAAAGCAGAAAACGGTTGTTAAAACCATGAATACAGTTCCTTCCATCTTGCCCTCAGTGGCCAACTACTCAGGGGTTCTCAATCTTATGGATCTGTTGTTTGTCTATTCTCAACAAAAAGCATGTGTGCATTTATTCTACATTTTATACCCCATTTGTCTTCAAACTTCTTAGGTAAACTTTGTCATGGCATAAAAAGGTCATTAGTCAGACAAGCTTAGCTATAAATAATTTTCTAAGCTTTCAGTGAGACACACACTTTCTTAAAAGCTAATTTAGAATTCCCTCTGTTATTGCTGGTGCCAAGAAGTGCTTACTGGCAGGAACCTGATATGGATGCCTTTTCAGAGGCTCTGCCAGAGTCATACTGATACAGAGGAGGATGCTTGCAGGTAACATCAGACTTAACACTAGGACCCCAATGAAGAAGCTAGAGAAAGGACTGAAATAGCTGAAAGGGTCCTGCAACCCCATGGGAAAAAAAAAATGATCAACTAACCAAACCCACCACAGCTCCCAGGAACTAAAACACTAACCAATGAGTTCACATAGAGAGACTTATGGCCCCAGATGAATATGCAGCAGAGGATAGTATTTTCTGACATCAATGGGAGAGGAGGCCTTTGGTCCAGTGAAGACTTATTTTCCCAGTGTAGGGGAATGCCAAGGTACTAAAGTACAAAAGGGTAGTTGGGAAAGGAAGCACCTTCATGAAGGCAATGTCAGGATTGAGGGTGGTATTGGAAGAAAGATATAACATCTGAAATGTAAATATAGAGAATACCCAATATTTTAAAAGGGGGAAAAAAGAATTTCCTCTGTTCTCTACCTTCTTCTGGTCCAGACTTCTATCTGCAGTCCTAGATCTACACTCTATTTTCTATGCCACAGCTCAGCCTGCCTCCAAGGAAATCTGCTGATACCCTGGACAACCAGGTGAGAACAACCTACGCCCTAATCCCCTGTCTGCCTGTTCCACAGAAAGTCTAGCAGTTGTGAGGTCTGCCCTATATCCCTTGTGTCCCATTTGCCAATCCACACCTCTATTTGAAATCCCAGATGTACACTACAATCCTTAAACAACCAGCTCATCCTGCTTCTTTAGAGGCCTACTGAAACCCAGGACAGATAGGAACAGTGTTGTCTACTTTCCTAAAAGCCTGATGCCACCCAAGACACCTAAAGGTCTGCAGTTATTAGGAGCTATCAGCTCTACCTGCAAACCCAGAAAACTGTTACCACCAGACAGTACCAGGCCAGCTAATGTCAGAAACAATGAGATGTTTAAAGGCCATTGCAAGAACAACAACACGGAAAAAAAATTGCAGGGCAGCATGGCAGCATCAGAACCCATCTCTCCAACTATAGCAAACTCTGGAGATCCTAACAAACCAGAAGAGCAAGAAAATGAAAAATAAACTCACCTTATGAAGCTAATAGAGGCTTTTTAAAAGTAAATGAATAGACCCTTTATAGAAATACAAGAAATACAACCAAACCAAAGGCCAAATAAAGAAAATAAATAAGTATAAAGGAATATAGAAAAATGCAATCATGGTGGTGAAGAAAATAAATAAAACTTATCAAAACTTGAAAATGGAAATAGACACAGTAAAAAAACAAACCACAAATGTTGGCAACTATGGGGATAGAAAACTTAAGAGAGATGAGAAGAACTACAGACAAAAGAATTACCAACTGAATACAAGAGATGTAAGAGAGAATCTCAAGCATAGAAGATATGATAGAAGAAATAAATACATTAGTCAAATAAAATGGCAAATCTAATAAGATGTTACACAAAACATCCAAGAAATTTGAAATGCCATGAAAAGTAGAAAGCTGAGAATAATAGGAACAAAAGAAGAAGATTCCCAGATTAAGGCCCAGAAAGTATCTTCAGAGAAATCGTAGAAGAAAATTTCCCTAACCTAAAGAAAGTGATGTCTATGAACATAACAGAGACTTACAGAACAACAAATAGACTAGACCAAAAAAAATTTTTCCTATCACATAATAATCAAAACACTGAATTTACAGAACAGAGAAAGAATATTAAAAGCTACAAGGAAAAAGGCCACAAAGCAAGCATCAACAGATACAAGAATATTGAAATAATTCCACATACCTTATCGGATCACCATGGATTTAAACTGAACTTCAACAATAGAAACAACTGAAAGCCTTTATACTCATGGAAACAAAACAACTCTATATTCAATGACCACTGAATTAAAGAACAAATAAAGAAGTCAAATGTGTTCTTGTATTCAATGAAAATGAAGATAAAAGATACCCAAACTTGTGGGACACTATGAAAGCTAAGAGGAAAGTTCATAGCACTAAATGTCTCCATACTCTGGGCTGAACTCAATAAAGTAGAAACAAAGAGAACAATAGATAGCATCAACAAAACCCAAGTGCTGATTCCTCGAGAAAATGAACATAGACAAACACTTAGCCAAACTAGCTGAAAGAAAAGAGACAGTATCCAAATTAAAATCAGAAATAAAAAGGGAGATATAATAATAGACACTGAGGAAATTAAAAAAAAATAATTAGGCCTGTACATTGGAAAATCTAACTGAAATGAATGACTTTCTAGATAGATACCAATAACTAAAGTTAAACTAAGATCAGCTAAACTAGTTCAATAGTCCTACAACCTCTAAAAAAATAGAAGTAGTCATTAAAAGTCTCCAAAGCAAAATAAAGCAAGCAAACAAACAAAAATTCCCAAAACAACAAAAAAAGACCAGGGTCATATGGTTTTAGCACCAAATTCTACAGGACTTTCAAAAAAGAACTAATATCAATAATCCTCAAAATATTCCACAAAATAGAAACAGAAGAAACATTATCAAACTCATTGTATAAGGCCATAGTCACTTGATGCCGAAACCACACAGTCAACAAAGAGAACTTGAGACTAATCTCTCTTATGAACGTTAATGTAAAAATACTCAATAAAATACTTGTAAACCAAATTCAAAAATATAGCAAGAACATAATTCACCATGATCAATAGGCTTCATTTCAAGAATACAGAGATGGTTAAAAATATAAAAATTCATCAATGTAATCTTTTTTTAAAACACATTGAAAAAAAACATAATCTTTTCATTATGTGCTGATAAAGCCTTTGACAAAATCTAACACTCTTTCATTATAAAGACTTGGAGAGATAAGGATACAAGGCACATACACAAACACAGTAGCGGCAATATACAACAAGCCAATAACTAATATCAAATTAAATGGAGAGAAACTTAAAACAATTCTATCAAAATTAGGGACAAGGCAAGGCTGTCAACTTTTTCTTTATCTCTTCAACATACTACTTGAAACTCTAGCTAGGCAATAGGAGCGCTAAAGGAGATCAAGGGGACACAAATTTGAAAGGAAGGAAGAAAGAAAGAGAGAGGGAGGGAGGGATGGTGGGAGAGAAAGAAAGATGGAGGGAGAAAGAGGGAGGGATCAAGGAAAGAAAAGAAGGATTGAAAGAAAGAAAGATAGACAGACTGACGAATGGAAGGAAGGAAGAACTCACGATTCATAGATGATATAATAATATATCATAATATATACATAAGCCACAAGTGACTCCAAAATTCTACTAGGGGACTCCTCTGATAAGCACCTTCTGCAAAGTGACTAGATACAGAATTAACTAAAATCAACAGCAAATCAGTCGTTATCCTTCATACAAATGATAAATAGGCTGAGAAAGAAACCATGAAAACAACATCCTTCACAAAGACCACAAACAAAATGAAGTATATTGGTTTAACTCTAATAAAGCACATAGAAGACCTATATCTCAAGATCTTACGTCTCTAAAGAAAGAAATAGAAGGTATCCAAAAATGAAAAGATCTCAATTAACATAGTAAAATAACCATCTTACTAAAAGTAATCTACATATTCAACACAAATCCCATCATAATTCTGAAAGGATTCTTTATAGCCTTGAAAAAGTAATTCTCAACTTCACATGAAAAAAACAAAACAAAACACCCAGAATAGGTAAAATAATCCTGTAGAATAAAAATACTCCTGATCACCCTCCCTGATTTCAAGCTGTTCTACAAAGCAATAGTAATAGTAACTGCATAGTATTAGTATAGAAACAGATAGGTAGATCAATAAAATCAAATCAAAGGCCTAGAAATAAATCCACACAGTTATGGATACTTGTATTTTTACAAAGGAGCCAAGACAATACAAAGGAAAAAAAGGAAAATATCTTTAACGAATGGTGCTTTGCATTTTTTAATTAAACAACTTTATTTTTAAAAACAGAGATAAATGTACAGATTTTAAAAGCATTTTTGCATAAAGCTATATAAATATATTTTTGTCAGTACTTGATTTTTTTAAAGGTTTGATAGTATGCATTGAAATCTTACTAGTTATAATGAGCATAAAACACATGTAAAACAAAATGTAACATGAAAATAGTCAAAGTTTTCTTGGTGTGTAAAGATCAAACATAATGATTTTTAAATACCAAGAATTGCCACAAGGCTACATTTTTAGCCCTTTAATTATTAATGATTTAAGGTCTAGGAGTCCCACACTCTCAGAGGGTGCTATATTCTTAGTTTTTTTTTTTAAAGAATGCCTGAGACCTCCACTTTCTGGCCTTTTTTTGAGCTTCACATAATCTGTGAGTTGTTTCTTGGGTATTCAGAGCTTTCTCGGGCTTGTATGCAATTATCAGTGACTGCATATTATGTCTGTTCTTTTGTAACTGGGTTACCTCACTCACAATGATATTCTTTAGATCCACTCATTTACCTAGGAATTTTGTAAAGTCATTGTTTCTAATAGCTGAGTAGTACTCCATTGTGTAAATGTAAATGGTGCTTTTCTAACTGTATGTCTGCATGTAGAAGAACGCAAACAGACCCATATTCATCCCAATGCACAAAACTCAAGTGCAAATGGATCAAGGACTACAACATAAAAACAGGTACAGTAAATCTAATAGAACAGAAAGTAGGAAACAGCCTTGAACTCATTGACACAGGAGACAAATTAATGAACAGAGTACCAATTACTTAGGCACTATGATCAACAAAAAATTAATGGGATCACATGAAACTGAAGTACTTCTCTAAGGCAAAGGATAGTGTCAATAGGACAAAATGAAAGCCTATAGATTGGGAAAAGATCTTCAATTGTACATCTGACAGAAATCTGATAGAAAAAATGTAAAGAGCTCAAGACGTTAGACACCATCAAACTGAATAACCCAATTAAAAAATGCCATACAGAGAAAAAAAGAACTCTCAACAGAGAAATCTCAAATAATGAAGAAGCACTTATAGAAAAGTCTTTAGTCATCAAAAAAATGTGAATCAAAACAACCCTAAGATTCCATCTTATACCCATTGTAATAGCTAAGATCAAAAACTCAAGGGACAGAACATGCTGTCAAAAATGTAGAGCAAGGGAAACACCCCATTTCTGGTGAGAGTACAAACTTTTATAACAACTCTGAAAATCAATCTGGCTATTGCTCAGAAAACTGGGAAAAGTTTCTACCTCAAATCCCAGGTATATCACTCATGGGCATCTGCCCAGAATATATTCCACTGTACCACAAGGACACTTGATCAACTATGTTTCTAACAGATATATTTGTAATATCCAGAAACTGGAAGGGACCTCATTGTCTCTCAACTGAAGAAGAATGGATATAAATAAAAACTGTGGCAAGCAGGTAGAGGCAAGCCTGGTTTACATAGCAAATTCCAGGCAGCCAGAGCTGTTCAGTTAGACCTTGTCTCAGAACCAAACTGAAAAACCTTTGAAATTTCAGAGACTTTGAAATCCTTTGACACTAACTGGTAAGTTATTTTCCCATTGCTCACTACTTGATGGATAAGGAGACTAACTTTGGAGCAACTCATCTGAAATTTGCTAGGTTTGATTCAGCCCTGACCGTGAAACTGTCCTTCTCACTCTGACTTATCTGAACACTTCTAGCTGCGTAATGAAGCATTTCCAGTTGAATGAACTAAATGTGATTCTCAATGCAATCAAGAAAGCAACAAAGGCTGACACCTAGAATTCACTGGGGCTAAAGATGTCTCCGAAACCCTGCTCATTTGACTTTCACCTGGAATAGTAGGATTACAGATTTTGGAATCCTGTCCCCAGAGGGCTTTCACAACTATGATGCACTAATGATTTATCTGTGTGTTATTCTTCAGGTTATCAACTATTAGTAGGAGATACTTTTTTCTTTCACAGGACAAAGAAATTATTATTGGTGGAAACTTATCCAGATCTGGAAGTGGCACTAAAGGAGGTATGGCCTTGTTGGAGTAGGTGTGGCCTTGTTGGAAGAAGTCACTGTTGGAGTGGGTTTTGAGACCCTTCTCCTAGCTGTTTGGAAGACAGACTTCGGTCTGCCTTTGGATCAAGATGTAGAACTTTCAGTTCCCCCAGCCTCATATCTCCCTGGATGCTGCCATGCTCTCACCTTGATAATGGACTGAACCTCTGAACCTATAAGCCATCCTCAATTAAATGTTGTCCTTGTAATAAAAAAAAAGAAAAAGAAAATGTGTTTATTTAACAATAGAATACTATTCAGCTTCTAAAACTAAGAATATCACAAATTTTTCCAGTAAATGGATGGAATAGAAAATATCAACCCAGACCCAAATGGACATGCATGGCATGTACTCATATGTGGATATTAGCCATAAAGTACAGAACACCCATCCTACACTTCATAGATCCAAAGACACTAAATAAGAAGAAAGACCCAAGAGAGGATGCTTAAATCTCATCTAGAATGGAAAATAAAGTAGTCATAGGAGAAAGGTGGAAATAGAGAGCTACATGGGTGAGGTCATGGGAAGGAGGTCAGGATCAGATGTAGGAAAATTCAGGATAGAGGGTCAGAGGACAAGAAAGCCCATGGGCCAGGATAATGAATTAAAATCTGTAGATTGATCGAGTAGGAGGACCATCTTCAGGACATTCCAGAGTCCTGGGATAAGGGAGGCTTCCAGGAGCTTATGGGGTGACCTTAGCTGAGACTCCTAGCAGCGGGGATATAAAACCTGAAGTGGCTACTTTCTGTTACCAGATCACACCCCCAGTAGAGGGATAAGAACACTATCCCAGACACAAAACTTTCAATTCAAAAATTGTGTGGTCTACAATAAATGCAGGGACAAAGAGTACAGAGACTGGGGAAATGTTCAACCAATGACTGGCCCAATTTGAGACCCAACCCATGAGAAAGAACATATTCCCGACACTATTAATAACACCCTGTTATACTTGCAGAGAGTAATCTAGCATAACTGTCCTCTGAGAGGCTACACAGAAGCTCACAGAGACAGATGCATAGACCCACAGCCAAATATTGAATCTTGGGGAGTCTGATGGAAAAGTTGGGGAAAGAAATGGAGATCCAAGACAAAATAGAAACTCTACAGGAAGATCTACAGGGTCAAATAGCCTGGACCCTTGGGGGCTCTCAGAAACGGAACCATCAACCAAAGAGCAAGCACTGGTTGTACATAGGTGCCCTGACACATATGTGGTAGATGAGTAGTTTGGTCTTTATGTGGGCACCAAACAACTGGAGTGAGAGCTATTACTAAAGCTGTTACCTGTTATGGATCCAGTTTTTAAAACTGTCCTGCCTTGTAGGCCTGCTTGTTTGGCCTCAGCTAGACAGTATGCTCCCCACCCTCTGGAGAATTGATGTGCCAGTGGGGAAGGGGAGAGGATACCAAGGGAGCCTCCACTCTCTCAGAGGAGAAGGGAAGGGGAGAATGGAGGTAGTACGTGTGAGAGCCAGGACCTGTAAAAAGAAGGGAAGCAATCAGGATGTACGGTGAATAAATGCATAACTAATAGAAAAAGGTTACTTTACAATACCAGAAATGTTCATCATGCAAATATTCCAAGCTCAATCCTTTCCTTCCTCATGACAGCACTGTGTCTGAACACAAAGATTAAAAAGACAAAATGTTTACTTTAGCAGAAAATTACTCTCGGGAATGATTGGATTGTTCTGATGTCTCTCATCATTACGTGATTAAGCTGTGTGAAGAAATATTTGTGTTAAGGCTTTTTGCTTAGGATGTCAAACTATTTAAAACTGATTACATTATTCTAGACATACTCACATGGTAGCAGTATGTAGCCCATCGGTCCCTCTGCTACATCTACATATTGTTAAACCTACAAAGAGCTCCTTAGACATTGGCCAGCTCTAGGACCTGGAGGGTTTGATCCTGATCAAACTTATCTGATGCAACAGTGTACCTAATACACATAAATCATACCTAAATAATCTGGTTATATATTTCCATTGTTAGAACTATGTGTGTCCTTAATGTTGCAAAATAAAGATGGTTGAACGGAGAAATTAGTTTAAAAGTATCTTAAGCTTCTCTGGGGTATATGCCCAGGAGTGGAATAATTGGGTCTTCAGGCAGAACTATGTCCAATTTTCTGAGGAATCACCAGACTGATTTCCAGAGTGGTTGTACCAGCTTACAACCCCACCAGCAGTGGAGGAATGTTCCTTTTTCTCTGCATCCTTGCCAGCATCTGCTGTCATCTGAGTTTTGGATCTTGGCCAATCTGACTGGTGTGAGGTGGAATCTCAGGGTTGTTTTGATTTGCATTTCTCTGATGGCTAATGATGTCGAGCACTTCCTTAGATGCTTCTCAGCCATTCAATATTCATCAATTGAGAACTTTTGGTTTAGCTCTGTACCCCATTTTTTAATAGGGTTGTTTGATTTTCTGGTGTCTAGCTTTTTGAGTTCTTAAGACACATGCACCACAATGTTCATAGCAGCTCTATTTATAATAGCCAGAAGCTGGAAAGAACCCAGATGTCCTTCAGTAGATGAATGGATACAAAACTTGTGGTACATTTACACAATGGAGTACTACTCAGCTATCAGAAACAATGACTTTATAAAATGCTTAAGAAAATGGATGCATCTAGAGAATATCATCCTGAGTGAGGTAACCCAGTCATAAAAGAACAGACATAATACGCAGTCACTGATAATTGGACACTAACCCTAGAAAGCTCAGAACACCCCAGAAACAACTCACAGACTATATGAACTTCAAGAGAAAAAAAAGAAAGTAAAAAACATTATGCTTAATCTTTTCACACAAAGAAAACTTTGACTATTTCCAAGTTACATCTTTCAGACAGACCAGAAGAGGGCATCAGATCCCATTACAGATGGTTGTGAGCCACCATCTGGTTGCTGGGATTTGAACTCAGGACCTTTGCAAGAGCAGTCAGTGCTCTTAACCACTGAGCCATCTCTCTAGTCTCCAAGTTACATCTTATTTTGCATGTACTTTATGCTCATTGTAACTGGTAAGATCTTTTTTTTATATAAATTTTATTTTATTTTTTTTGAGTTTCTAATATAATGCTTTCTTGAAAAATAACAGCAGATAAATATGGCACCGAAATACGCATTTTTGGAAGGTCCCGGTTTTGTTATCAATTGCTTCTAGCATGAAACATGGAGCACCAATGCACACTATCAAACCTTTAAAAAAGCGAAGTACTGACATAAATGTATTCATATACTTTTATGCAAAAATGCTTAAAATCTGTACAAAAACTTATCTTTGTTTTTTTAAAGTAAAGTTGTTCAATTAAAATAAAAGTATCTTAAGCAAAGATTACTCTAATTATAAACCTATTTCTATTTTTTGGTGTAGAATAAAGATAAAACTTACCTCATTGTTTAGATTGCTAATTATATTTTCATTATCTGAGATGAGATTTATCTAAGTTTCGTACAGTCTACATAATCAAAGATGTCCTCTTATAGGGCAACTGGGGATTCCATAGTCCTACAGTAAATACCCGAATGTAGGCACAATCATAGGAGATAATAGAAGGAAAATCTCTTTACCAGTTGAAATATTTCAGAACTCTCAAAGAAAGTAATTTAAATATGATTTTGTAGTAACAAAACTTACACTCCTTATGAGAATTTTATTAGTCTATAATCTTTGAAATATTTAAGTCATGGCAAGCATATTTGAACCATTATTATAATTGCTACCAGAGGAACTGGTTGTGTGTGTGTGTGTGTGTGTGTGTGTGTGTGTGTGTGTGTGTGTGTGTATTAATTTGTTATTATCTACCTCTTGTGAACACCTATCCTCTAAAGTTCACTAGTCATAAAAAATAATAATTAAAAGTTTCTCTAGTTGATCCAAAATAATTTGCAACACATAAGATCTATTCCTACAAAGAAAATTGTTATAGAACTACTTGAAAATAAAATAGAATTTTACAGAACACCTCCATATATCGAATACCAAAACCCTTGAATTAAGTATGAATTCTATATAGCATTTATGTTATATATAATAAACTCTATATATCATTTATATAATATATAGAATATATAAAATAGATTATATAAATTATATATAATCTAAATAATTCTATATTTCTTGTCAGTCTAACTTTTATCTAAAAATTTTAAATCCATTTTTGATTCTTTAAACAATAAATTATATGTTAATGCATACTGACAATATATTTGTGTACATATGCACACATTCCCTAATGTATAGTTAGGTTATAGTTAGATAGTTAGATAGGATTGGTATAGTTAGATAGGATTTGATAAGTTTCTAATTATAATCCAAATGTAGAAGTTTTTGTAACTATAGAAAAATTCCCCCATACTTCTTTATGAGGATGTCTCACCACAGTCTCAGGAACAAGAACTATTCAGACTTTTGAAAGGTTTTGGCTTTGAATTTCAACTGAGCCCATACTAGATACTGTATTGGGCGTATTTTTGGTTAAGATGCTTAGAGATGCATTCACAGTTATGGAATAAAATTATATTCATATTATTAGCTATTCTTCTATGAGTACACCACAGGAGAATATGTTCCTGATGTTCATGAGAATTGAATCAAATTTTGGCTAGTAGGAATATAATGTATGAAAATAATTTATTTTTAACAAAACTAAAGTAAAATAAAACAAAAACAGTGTGAATTCCCCTGAACAGTCTTTTGGTGGCAGTTTGGTTTGATTTCCTCAGAGTACATGTCTGAGAGTAGAATTACTGGGTCATAGGAACAATGGAAAATGGCTTACATAATAATTTGCCAGAGCTCGTCTAAAGTGACATCTCATTATCTTGTTACAGTGTCTACGAGCTTCCAAAGTATTCCATGTTTTGTGTTTTTGCCATGAAAATCAAGTAAATATCCATCCCTTCCTTAGAAAATCTGAAGAATAACACAAAATAAAGGTTGTTTTATCCTAAAACTTTTAGTAATGTCTTCCTTTCCTTCTACATTTAGCAATAAAATGGATTTACACTCATGTTCTTTGCATTTCATTCAAATTTAATGTTCAATCTTTTTCAAATAAAAAGATTTTTATTTCACTTATGTAATTTGCAGCTACTCTCTGAAGCCAAGAGAATTCATCATCTCAGATTTTAAAGACATAAATCAAGTCTATTTCTCATCCTAATGGATTTGTACATGCAGATGTCTTTGAAGAAAGCAAGTGTCTATTTCGGATGTTTTGTTTGGTTATACATGGTATAAGGAAAACAGCACAGATGTTTTCACTGAGTTAAAATTAATATCTCATGCAGGACTTCCCTCAGATAAAAAGGTTGTGGAAATGGTTGTGTTCACTGTATTATTAAGAACCATCTCTTCAGGCAAATGCACATATTAAAACCTAACCTTCCTGGTGACACTATTAGGGATTTTTGAGAAGGTACTAAGGCATGACATCAGAGCCCACAGAATTAAAACTAGTAAGTGTAAAAGGAGTTTCAGAAGTCTTCTTTATTCTTTTACATTGTACCTGTGTAAGCATCCAGGTAGCTAGCACCATCTGTAAACGAGAAAACAAACCCTAACCAGGTATTAAATGTACCAGTGTCTTGACATTGGTCTTATCAGTTTTCAGAACTATTAAATTTTCTATTGTTTAACATCCTCAGTTTAACATCAACATTGCTATAGGTACTCAAATGAATGGATGCAAGATCTTCCTCATTTTACTCCGAGAAACAGTATGAATTTCTACAAACAGTTGCCATAGTTATGTTATTGGAATACAGGTATACTACATATTAGGATATTTCCCTGAGTTGATGTGAAGTCAGAATTGGCTTCTCAATTATTTTCTGCATGGTAACTCCCTTTTGACATGCTGCATGTGAGTGTTAATACTCCATATGGGAAGCTAATCCCATAAGGATTCTCTGAGTCAAAATAAGTGAAACTTTTAAAAATACCTGTAAACTAATTTAGATTTCTAGATTTTAGAATTAAAATGCGCTTTACAGAGATAAAGACTGTAGCCTAAGAATGAGGATAGCAAACTGATTAAGCTTTGTGATCTTGAGTACATTTCTCAATCTGTCTTGATTTTTATTCTTTTAAAGGAATGTGAACAAGGATAAGAGGAAGGGCTATGTGAGAGGGTTGCTGGGAGGGGAAGTAGACTGTGATTGGGATGTAAAGTGAATGAATAAATAAATAAATGAAAAGTTAATAAAAACAATTTAAAAGTATAAAATGCTAGAACCTATTGCACAGGATTATTATTCTAAAGTTAAATTAACATCTCTAAAATCTTAAAATTAATGCCTGCTGGGTAGTATACACTGTACAGTTAATTCATTAATTATTGAAAGAATGTGTCAAGCTATTCTTGATTCCCATAACCACAGAGAAAAAGATAGTTTATCTTATGTAAACCTTTTCTTTTTCATCTAAATATCTGGTCGTCCATGAATGCCTTCACAGAGCAACTTAAGATTTTTAATGCAATTTTCTAATACTTACATTATTATGAACCCTGCTGAGCTTTGTGGAAGAGAAGGAGTCAGGAAACTTTTATATTTCTCTCAGTTACATAAAAACTAAATAAGTGAATTGCACAAGACAAAGATATTTGACAATATCAAAAGCATTCTATCCTTATTATAAAAAAGCACACTAAAAGTAAAGAAAAAAAAGAAGAAGAAAGCCTACCAATGCTTCCACAAGAACTGTGTTCATTGAGAGACAGCTTAGTGGATCTACATTCTACTGGTAGATAGGAATGAGGCAAAATAGATAGATTAAAATAAAGAAAACTAAACTTTCATATACATGTCCCTCTAATCATAGTCTTTCTTAGTAGCTTTAAATTTATTCAACTTTTATTAACAAAATAATGACATTCTTTGCTTGCCATTACAATTGTAATTCTATTTATTTTATTTTATTTACATTTCAAATGTTATCCCACTTCCCAGTTTCCCCTTCGAAAACCCCCTATCTCACTTTCCCTCCTCCTGCTTCTATGAAGGGGCTTCTCCACCCACCCCCCCACTCCTGCCTCACTGCCCTAGCATTCTCCTAAGCTGGAGTATCAAGCCTTCATATTCTCTCTCTCTCTCTCTCTCTCTCTCTCTCTCTCTCTCTCTCTCTCTCTCTCTCTCTTCTCCCCTTTTCACATTAGAGTCTTAAATTTAATTTTCATTATCTACACTTTTTAACTTCTAAAAATTTTTACATTCATCTTATTGCTATGCATTAATAGTAGACTAGTATATTTTGATACATATATAATATTCTTCAATTATATCCATTTTTACTTTCCTATTTTCTCTCTTGTTATCCATCCTACCGATCTTTCCAACAGTCCTTGTTGTAGATTGTCCTGAAACTGTTCCTATTTTGATGTTAATTCCACTTCTCTGAGAAGGGATGCCTAGTCATATACTCAGGTGACTCAATAGAAGCTTCTTCCCATATTAATTCATAAAATAAAGGTGAGAGCCAGTGATTGGGTAGGGGAAGGGAAGGTGGAGAGAGGGGGTTGGAGGAAAGAGATAGAGAAGGGGACATAGAAGAAAGATCAAGATAGAGCTAGAGAATGATGATCTAGATCCAGGTGGAGTTAATTGGTGTTATGTAGCTATGAATATTTTAAGGATTTTATTGGTCTTTTATCTCATATGGAAGGGAAGTTTGTATCTTTGTCTATTAGATCTAATCTTACTACATAGAGGGTTTGAAGATTGAAAACTGAATGTATAAACCTGTTTGAGAAGCTATTGGGCCTTAGAGTCATGATATGCTGGGCAGGGCAGTAATTTCACCATGGATGGAGGTAGTCATGTGGGTGGAGTGAGAACACAGGGCCAGCTTTGACCCAGTGACGGAGTCCTATACTAGAAGTAGTGCCTGCCATGTAAGACTGCAGGGCCAAGAAAGAGATAGGTTATTCACTATTTAATATTTACTGCAACAGGTGGCGCACCAACATGTTAGGCAAGAATCCACTAAAAGGTTCACGGCTATCAGCCTAACACTTAGTTAGAAAGTTTTGATTTTCTAAGCAAGAGGGGGCCGGTGCCATGTTGAGTCACGTGATGTCTCAAGCTCTGGAACCTTAAACAAAAGAAAAACAGTGTTCTAGATGTTCTAAGCTCTTCCCCACTTTCTGTTCTATTGTTTTCAGTGTACCTGCTTTTATGTGGAGGTCTTTGATCAAATTGGACTTGAGCTCTGTACAAGGAGATAAGAATGGATCAATTTGCATTCTTCTGAATGCTGACTGCCAGTTGAACCAGCACCATTTGTTGAAGAGGCTGTCCTTTTTCCATTAAGTATTTTTAGCTCCTTTGTCAAAGTTCAGAATCCATAGGTATGTGGGTTCATTTCTGTGTCTTTGATTCTATTCCATTTGTCTACCTGCCTGTCTCTGTACCAATACCTGGCAGTTTTTCTCTTATCACAATTGATCTGTAATACAGCTTGAGGTCAAGGATGGTGATTTCCTCCAGAAGTTTTTTTATTGTTGAGAATGGGTTTTGCTATCCTGAGTTGTTTATTATTCCAAATAAATTTGCAAATTTTTCTTTCTAACTCTATGAAGAATTGAGTTGAGATTTTGATGGGGATTTTTAATAAATGAAGATCTGATACTCCAGCCTGAGAAAAGGACAGATCAAAATCTTTTAGACTAAAGTCCTGGTTTTAAAAATTGCTTACTTATTGATTTGTAAGTGATAGTTATTTTGTTATGTGAATTATTCTGCTAAGGCCACGTGGCTTATCCGATGATGGCTAACGAGGGCTTGTAATTATCTTAATTGTTTATATTGTTTCAAAATAGGTATAATGTTGATTTTTGTGTTATATTGTTTCCCTGGGAAAGAATACAGCATACAAGATATTTTAGGACATACTAAGGGACACGCTATTTGGCAGAAAGGTTTTGATTTTATGTTTTAAAAAGTGTAATTTGGCTCTGTGTGCCTTCCAGAGTTATGTAAATTAGATTTGATAGAGGTATACCACCTGAAAAACTAAATTCAAAAAGATCAAACAAAATACTTCTTAATACTAAAATGTTTTATATTGAGTTTTATATATGTTACAGAATGTACAGCTATCATAAAGCTTGTCATCAAAATGCTGAACTGGCCTGATTCCAGAAATCAGAGACTACAATATCTGTCAGTGTGGTTTTTCTTTTTGAGGCCTGGCCAGCTTCCTCTTTTTCCTTCTAAATTCTTAACACTCATATATTCAGCTTGAAGAAGCTTTGAAGAATCATCGCCAGATTCCCTGGGCTTTTGGAGTTGAAAGTGGTTATTGTAAGTAATTTTTATGATGAATTTATAAATGGTCATAATCATACAGGGAGGAATTGGCCAGATTTAAGTATATAAACATAATCTTACTTTGGTAACTAATCTAGAGTCATATCTTCACTGATAAAAATCTTTCTAATTGATTATAAGTTATAGGTATAATTATAATCTTTGCAGTGTTATAAAATTAATTTGATACAGATTTAAGGTTTATACACTGTTTTAATTGATTAAACAATACTAGTTAAGGGCTAGATAACAAACTCATGGTTCTGCGTCATTAAAAGAGTATTTTTAAGATAATTTTAATTAAAAATGGCAGGGGAGGCTTGGAATGAATGATGAAGTCTATGAGCCAGCTCCATACTAGAAGTGGTGCCTGCGATAAAGAAATAAGCTATTTCTTTATTAATGTTACTGCAACAGCCCTTATTCAATATTTAATTTCCACAATTAAAAAAAACCCTGGATGCTGCAAATGTGGAAAAGCATGATTTCCCCCCCTGAGATGTGTTTATTTTAGTTAGCATGGAGATCTACATTTTCATGTATTTCTTGCCCAAGATATACTTACATTTTTGATGCCTAAGTAAAACAAGAGAGAAAGAGAGCGTGTGCACGCAAGAGAGAGAGAGAGAGAGAGAGAGAGAGAGAGAGAGAGAGAGAGAGAGAGAGAGAGAGAGAGAGAGAGAGAGAGAGAGAGAGAGAGAGAGAGATGGATCAGGTATGCCTTTGTCAGTTGCGTTGTACCTATGTTGATTCCATAACTTGGTTATCATAATTGTTAATACTTAAAAACAGCTCCCCATTGAGAGTGGATCTATCCCCACACAGACATATGTCTTTAAACCTTATATGTAATCATAATAATGAAAATTAGTTGTTACAATCACTAAAACAATAACTTTGAAAACACATTTAAGTAAAATAGGAACAATAAGATAGTGGGGGTTGGTTGACTTACCCATGATAGGAAAGGACTCATGCCCAGTGTCTTAACTTTTGCTAAGTATCTGTCCATTGCCCTCTTCTCATCTGTTTGTGGAATACTAAATCGATATTATAAAACTCTGTCACTTAGTTGCATTAATATTATTATAAATTTGTTGAAAAGTAATTTTCCATTGATAATTTCTTTTCCCAGATGTAGGAGAAAATAGTTCACTAAATAACTGATCCAGAAAAACCACTCCCTCAACATGAAAAGCTACTGCCACAGCTCTTGGTTCCATTTCAGAACTTAGTAATATCCTACTGCTAAATCCAATACATAACCCCCTCATAGGACACAGAGTAATCAAGCTGGTTTCAGCTAGGAAGCCTGATACAACGCATTGCAATCAATTCCACTGGCCATCCTGTTTTATATAACTATCAATGAGGATATAAATTTTCATTCATACTTCATTTTGCATGATTTTATATTATTTTTGGCAACAATTTAGTAAAGTTCAGGTGGCATTTTATTTGAACACAGGGCAACCTTTACTCATTATTTACAAAGTAGAAGACATGTCATAAGAATTCCGGAAGCAATAAAGGAAACACAGGTCTGATATCCCATGATGCTTTTTTTCACCAATCACAGTAGGAAATAGCTCATTAAATGATTGATGTGTTTTCATTGCTCTTTGTTATGCTCCTAAACTTGGTGGTAGATTCTATTTATGAACATACCACACACATGAGGTATAGGACATTGAGTAAATAAGCTGGTGTCAACTTGGAGGCTTCCTTTCTAATGGATGGCTTTCATGACGTTGGCAACTTCTATCAATGGTACTTCTGGGCAGAATTATAATCAACATATTTGCCAAGCTGTGAATTCTGTGAATGACAGTAAGAACTTTCCGGACATGTGCTTACTGGCAGAATAGTATCATGAATTTTATGGCAATAAAATGCTTTCTAATTGGATTATAGCATTGCTCCACATAATGAGGCTCAGGTCTGTACTGATAACTAGACCAAAACCCTTTGATTTGTTATGTTTTGAGCCCTAGGGTAGAATCTAATGGTATTTTTCTTCTAAATTAACACACTATCACACCACCTTCTATGTTCTTATTCTTACATTAATAGATTAATGAAAATTTTAACCCTCATCAGGCAAGGATTTTTGTTTTTGCTTTATTGTTTTGCTTTGCTTTTTAGTACACAATGATTCATATAAAGACAACAATTGTTCAATGAGAAGAGAAACAGATACTAAGGAGTATACAGCTCTAAATGAGAAATTTGTGCCACAACCCTGTCTTTGGAGTTCAGGGTCACTTAGAAAGATGGGCAGAAAGAATCTAGGACCCAGGGAAGTAGGGAAATAGCCAGTGAAACAGTATTATCCCAATATGGCAGTGCCTTTGCCCACCTGTCTTAGTTAGGGTTTTACTACTGTGAAGAGACACCATGACCAAGACAACTCTTGTAAGGACAATGCTTAATTGGGGCTGGTTTGCAGGTTCCGAGGTTCTGTTCAGTATCCTCAAGGTGGGAGTATAGCAACATCCAAGCAAGCATGGTACAGGCAGAGCCAAGAGTTCTACATCTTCATGTGAAGGCTACTTGCCGAATAATGGCCTCCAGGCAGCTAGGATGAGGGTTGTATAGCCTACACCTACAGTGACGACCTACTCCAACAGGGCCACACCTTCCCATTGTGCCACTCCCTGGGTCAAGTATATAGATACTGTCATGCACAGTAAAATCAACTATTTGGCACAGAACAAAGGCATACATAATCTAAAATGATGTTAAGAAGTATGATAATATTAAGAAAATACTTAGAAGAAAAAAAAATCAAATTTCACAAATAATTCAAGCTCATAAAAAGATCAGACAATCTTGTCCATGAGTGATATTCTCAAATGAGAAAGTTAATTTTAAAAAGAAAAGAAAGATACTATTTTAAAATTAAACTCACTCTACACTTTGGTATTTATAGAAGTGTTACATGTATTATTTTCTATAATTATGTGCTTCTGTCTTAAATTCTTAAGATGTTTAATGTTACTCAACAATGCAACAATGTAGAAAATGAGCAGTTTCCAAAGAGAAAGCATATTTTTGTCTTCTGGAAGCCAAAGGAGTCCACTGAAGTTCTAGCCATACTGAAAGTGAAAATTTAAAGTGAGCTGGGGTTGGATTCTTGCTAAGAGCCTCTTGACCTTAGCCACAACTGGATTCTGTAGCCACTTGACACTCTTGAGCCAGTGTCTGGCCTTTCTTCTCTGTTCTAACCGTGAAGCCAACCCAGTTCAGTCTACTAACAGTAGAACAAAGGAAAGAACAAGCTGATTAGAAGCGACAGTGCTACTGTGAAGTTTCAAGCTCCTGAAGGTCGTTTATAATCAGAGAAGCTCTTGAGGTCCAAGCGCCACTAAAATGCTATTGCACAACAGCATCGCTTGCTTTATTTTTTTCCTTATTTAGTTTTTATTCGTAATCATAAACCTAAGTTTGCAATCCAGCTAGACTTGAAGGGGAATGAGAAAAGTATGGAAGAAATTCAGTGAGAGCAGAGATTACAGGCAGCTGCGAGCAGATGGGGTAGGAGTGCTCTTCTGAGCTACAGAAGAAAGTGGTTTGATGAGTAAAATGCCCCCAAGTCAAAAAAATTAGAGATGTCCAGTCAGAAATGGTGATCTTCTTGCTGGTCTTTCCATTCCTGGACCAAAAATGCTGCATGGCTTCCACAATGTTCATGCCTTCTTTCACCTTCCCAAAGACCACTCAGTCTTGGTAGTGCAGATAAAAAAAAACAGGGAAGCATTTGTGTTTGGTCCAGCATTTGCCATGGACAATATGCCAGGACCTGTGTGCTTCAGGATGAAGTTCTAAACCTCAAATTTCTCTCTGTATATGGACCTGCCGCCAGTGCCAGTGTAGCCTGTGAAGTCATTACCCTGACACATGAACTTTGGAATGATTCTGTGAAAGGAGGAACCCTTACAGCCAAATCCTTTCTCCCCAGTGCTCAGAGCACAAACATTTTCTGCTGTCTTTGGAACTTTGTCTTCGAATGGCTCCAAGGAGACACTGCCAAAAGGCTCACCACTGGCCATGATGTTAAAGAACACGGTGGGGTTGACCATGTCTGCAGCAAGCAGCGAAAGGCAACAGCGGTGACAGCCCATCACTTATTGTTAAAACCATGGGTGGGGCTCAGTTCTAATCAATGAAGTGAAGAAAACTAGTCTTTTCTTCAGACTTACTACGAATGCTGTTTCAAACTCTCTGGACAGTCTCATGAGTATAAGGAGCTGTTTGCTAATTGCTTGTTTACTTTTTTAAAGTTACCTCCTTGAGGTTATTTGGCTTCTGGTTCATTCAAGCAGATTTACCAGGATTTGAAACAGAGGGTCATGGAAAATATTTCCTAAAAATGAAAAAGTGAAAAATACGCGCATATTTAGGATCTCCTTGAACCTGACTTTATTCAAGCACCCCTAAGCCTCTTTCTCAGTTTAGTCTTTTCTCTGGACCACTTTTGAAAATAAGCCAGAATTAGCTATGCAGTAATGGGGCCAAATCAAATATTCCAATCTCTTTCAGGTTTGGGGTAGTTTGGAAATATTTGAATGAGTTTTAGTTAAGAATATTTCTTCTAGATTCATACAATTATTTTTGCATTGAAGAAATGATACTTGTATTCAGTTTCATGTTTTATAAGATTATTTTTGCCCCCTTCCAAATTTGAGATTGGAAGATAACTCCCTAAACTAAAATTATTCAGTTTAAATAATAATGTTTTTATTATTTTTGAATTCATTATGAAAAGAAACTTTCTTTTTGTTTTAATACCAAGGCAAAAAAAAATAGCAAAAGCTAACAAAATAGAATTGGTGCAAAGATATAACAATATATTTATATTTAATCCATGCCATAATCACCAGCTTAACTTCCCTGAAAATACAGTGATGATGATGATGAGGAGGAGGAGGAAGAAGAGATGAAATCCCTTAAGATCATTGATTTTCAGCTTTTCAAAAATTCAAGTTGTTCAAAATAATCTTATATTACAATTTCTAATTGTCAAGATATCCCATGTGTACATAGCTTCAAGAGGTATAATGTGGACTTTAATAGTTAAGTAAATGATTACCAATCTATAGGCATAGAGATGTCATTTAAAGAGGAAGTTGCAAGAGAAAGGAGGTAGAAGTGCATTTTAAGAACAAAGTATATTCACGTATTAAAAGTTGCGATTCTGAATTTATCCATTAGTATTCTTAAAGGTAGCAATGCCCTCAATATCTCTAAGCAATACCTGCTGGACCAAAAGCAATTATTATGTTCCCAAAGGAAAAACTAATAGCACAGGTGTAGGAAAATCGCTTCCTTCACTTGTACTTTTGTTCCTTATTTCATTTTTACCAATCCTTGCTATCTGGTCTCTAAAACAAGTTTATGGGCAGAAGAGGGAGAACTGGATGAGGTACCTTCCAATTGGTTGTTACCTTGAAATAAAACAAAACCCCAAGATTAATTATTGTGCATATGCTTTAACATTTGTATTCAAGGCCAGGTCTGTATTGCACAAAGCAACACCAAAATGCCTCTAAGTCTCTTTTAATACTTGACCTTTTGTCTTCTCTGTAAAGAGAATAAGCAAACTGCAGTTAAGGAATCCCTGTCCCACACACAGTACACTGAAAAGGACGCCTCAACCCGACTTTAGATCTTTTGACCCTTTCTCCCTCTACTTTGATCTCTTCTTTGGGTCACAAGGACAGTATCTGGCAAGAAAGAATCTTAATAATCTTGTCTGAGAAAATCATTCATCCTTCATATTAATCAAGTTCTTTTTCTTTGCCACTTGATTCTCTTTCCAGTTTCTCTTTTCACTCTTCCCAAACGCTAATAGAATGTCTTCTAGTGATGCTCTAATCCCTACCCCACCTTGCCATGGTTATAAATGTTCATGAGCCCATGTTGGTTTTAGAGATGACTTCAGTCTCTGTCTTTCACAGTAATGACCATGGCCTGCATGGTTATAATTTAAATAACCCTTTTAAAGTTTCAAGTACGAACACACTGAAAAGGTTTTCTCCAGCATTATGTAGGAAATAGTAACCCTGTAAAACTGGCTACACTAAGGTCTTTCCTCTTGCTCCCTAGGGCAGATGTTCAAGGAGAAACAAGGCTCAGCCCATGATTTACCATGTAGAAAGACACTAATGTAGGAAGAACATAACTGTGCATTCAAAACCTTAGCAGTCACATCCTGAGGGCCTCCTGTAGCATGGTCTGATGCAAACCCACTTTTCTTCTATGAAATAGCAGTTGCATCCACTCCAATGATCACTACCAAGCAAGATCAAAGGAATCTTGTTTACATGTTAAAACCAGGATGTAATATGAAGTGTGGGTATAAATCCTCCTAAAGTTGTGCTTATTTCTAACCCACTGAACTTGAATCTCTTTAAATTAAAAATTGATTTCAGACAATATATTTTGATTATGATTTTCTCCTTCCCTACTCCTTTTAAAACCTCCCCATCTCAATAACCAACTTAATTGAATGTAATTATGTGTTTTCAAGGTAAGTACTGTAATGTTCATTATAGTAACAATTTGGAACTATTTTATTACTTTGTAGAAATTATTTTATTCAGAGCTTAATATTTTGGGAAATTCTAAAATTTTTCATTGATTATGATATCACACATGGAAAGTTATGGTATAAATAAGAAATGAATTGTAAAAACATTTTAATCCCTGAGAGATGACCTAAGACAGGCACTACTTCTATGGCTGTGAGCCTCAGGTTGACGAATTCTTTCTTAGGGTTTTGTGTGTGTGTGTGTGTGTGTGTGTGTGTGTGTGTGTGTGTGTGTGTGTGTGTGTGTGTTTAATCAATATATCATTATGAAATAATAAACCCAACATCTTGCATAAAAATAAGCATGCTAATGTTTCTTCTAAGAGGTTATCGGTTTTCGGTCAGAAATTATTGATATCATATTAAGTGCCTATCATTCATCTAGACAGAAAGACTCATGGGAAAGCTACTAGTTTCACAGCATAGTTTCAAAAGCAAACACTAAGGCTTGTGAGAAGTCAGATTATCTTCCCCCTTCTCTTGCTTCAGACTATAGTGTCCTGAATATTTAGTAAGAATTTGGAATGCCTAGATTCAAGGAGTTTACAAAGAAGTCTAAGTGAAATAATACCAAAGGCAGAAGGAGGAAAAGAGTATCTGGTCTGAGACTTACCTGCAATTACTAAATGTGAATAACTGTAGATACTGAAAAAACCACAGTCATGGTCATTGGCACTGGCCCTATACCCCAGTTTGAAAGCACTCCATCTTTCTCTATAGATTGTAGTGCATTAGTAAGTTTAAAAATGATTTCATTAAAATTAAATAGTAGTTGTTCTAAAACTGTGCAAGTGTTTTTTTAAGAGGCACAGCATTGATCGTAAAACAATAGAAAGAGAACTTAAGCCTATGAAAACTAGACAAAATATTATTATAGACAGAGAAAAGAGAAATCTGTGTTCTGTCCTCAGAAACATCTACGAACACACAGTGTAATGTAATTAGAAAACTGGGTTTGAGTTGATCAAGCAGAATATGGATAGACACATAGTTCATAGTGTCTTAAGCCATCTAGGAGAGGCAAATACTAACGACTGAAGTTTCCTAAAGATGGTCTATCATTTTGCATGGTTATGACAGATGAACTCTGTATTGCAAGGATTTTAGAAACCTCATTTCAGGATTTATTATTATTGCTAATAAGTCTTTTATGTCATTATTAAGTTAATAATTCCTATATATTAATATCTAATAATTCCTGGGCACTAGCCCCACCTATTTGGCAGATTCTTTTCAGATCAACAAATATGAACTCTCATAATTCCTAATAATAGTTCTATAGAATTAGTAAATTTCTACAAGTAATTTTAAGCCCTTTATAGAAAAGCTACAATTAGAGCTTTATAAACCTTCATGTGTGATGAATTAATTGCACTTGGATGTGTAGAATTATTTATTCTAATGTTAGCTACTTGTTGGGGGTTCTCTGGGACCTAAATGACTGTCAGAGAGATCATCTGTAGTTCAACGTGACTAAGTTGGTTTGAACTTCTGGAGTTTGACTCCAAGTGGTTATTTTAGGCATATTTAAGCACAGCAAAATTTGATGAAAATTACTCTGGTGATAATTAACTCAATCCTATCTGCACAACGAAACATAAATCTCCTCAAGGAACAAAGTTAACTAAATATAGACCAAACATAACTAATTTAAAACTTTTATAAAGTCCATAAAGATTGGTTCTATAGACTGAGAAAAGCAAGCTTATCCTAAGGGTCTGGAGCAGTGGATCCAGTACTAGAAAAATTCCTAGCCACACACAGAGACAGCAAAGGTCACCAAGCTAATAACTACATCCATTATGGCCCTTCTGGTCAAATACACAGGATTATGTTGATTGATGGAGAAACCTAGTGTGCTTTACATTCTCAGTTCCCCTAGTACTTATCTTTGAGCACAGAGACCTCAGTGTTACCTTCAGTTACTGCTGTTTTGCTGATGTTGCTCATCTCTACATTTCTTTGAAAGGAACAATCAGTAACAACAAATATTGTGTATTACAAAAGCATATTTTGTATATTTTCTTTAGTCAAAGGCCAATTTAATCTCATAAGAAGGCCAGTTGAATTTTCTCCATATTGTGGTTTTTAAAATGTGGTATTTAAAATTTCACTTTATCAAAACATATCAAGTGGCTAATTTTCATTTGTGTTTTTCTCTATAACTTCTCTACAAACTAAAGTATAGTTTTAACATAATATAATCAACACTTAATAAGGATTAAGTTAGAAACCATGATTACTTGTATTTATATATATAACAGAAGTAGCATTAAAAGTAGAGGTAAAAGAGAGGTTCTTCATTATATCCGAGAATGCTAAATGAGAACATTCTTAAGATTTGGCTAAATCATATTCTCATTTGTGTAGTATAGGCAAGCAAACACATTCCATGAGGTTTTACAAAATAGCCAGGAAGACTGGGAGCCAGAAATAGAAGCCAAGAAGTTTCTTGGCTGACATTTTTAAAATCTCAAAGTGAAGACAGGAAAATCACTGTTTACGTAGGCAAACCTTAGTGTGTCTGGGGAAAAGAGCTTATATTTGTTTTGCTAAGTTGTTGGGTATTTTCTGGTGTGTGTGTGTGTGTGTGTGTGTGTGTGTGTGTGTGTGTGTGAAAGAGAGAAAGAGAGAGAGAAAGAGAGAGAGAGAGAGAGAGAGAAAGAAAGAGAGAGAGAGAGAGAGAGAGAGAGAGAGAGAGAGAGAGAGAGAGAGAGAGAGAGACCTTTTGTGGTGGTTTTGGTTTGGTATCTTAGCTTAAGACAATGTAAGTTCTATAACCCAGTGACCTTCTTAGACCATTAAGTTGACTTTTCACTAAAAGCTGGTGTGATATTTTCTTAAGGTTAGTTAACACATTCTTTCCTGGTTTGGGGTTTTCCAAAATTTCTATTTGAAACCTTAGAATTCTATCCAGCTTGTTCTTAGTATATGAAGAGCCAGTTTAAATGGCTCTGTGAATTAGTGTGGAGTTAATTCCCACAGAGCCTAGAGAAGATTAGCTAATCTATTGTCAGCAAGCTGAATGGATCTATTCTGTTTGATGTCTTAATAAGTAATTGTCAGTGATAGAAAGATAAACTATTTTTAAAGGAAGGCTTTAATTTCTAATACATTTGATGAGAAAATAATAGTTTAATTTGATATCTTTTGGAGAATTTCATACATGCCTACAATGTGTTTTGGACAAATACACCCCTGTTGGCTCCTCTCCAGCCTCTTCTATCCTCTCTACCACTTTTCTTCCCAGCCTCATGGGTTCTTAATCCACTGAGTTCTTCCTGTGTATTTATGGGTTGGAAATCATGTAATACAGAATGAATAGCCTCTAAGAAGCTACATACTTAAGAATTTCCTTTCCCTCCCTGATCCAGGTTGGCATTTTGGCTAAGAATGAATTCTAGACACCTTCATTTTGTCAACACCAACAGTTGTTGCACAGCCTGTGTGACTTTGCTATTGCACTTGACCAATTAGAACTATGTTAACTGTTCAATTCTTCTCCCACAGCAAGCAAACGTATTTATTTCCATTTTTAGTCATGGTTTAAGAGTTCACAATACAAAACACTATGACAATAATGAAAAATGTATTACCTGCATTGATCATTCCCAGGTTGAGTCCTAGTACCAGAAGAATAACAGAGAAAAACAGTAAGTAAAGTCAAGCACTGAAGCCCAAATTACAGTGAATTAGCGTCGTGTCAGAATGCAGGGAGAGAGTGTCTGCTCTGTATACATTCATGTTTCTTTGAAGGATTGATAGAGGATTTATTCTACATCCAGAATTTGGCTAGCATCTGTAACAATTACACAGTACTGCTAGAATAAATAAGCAAAGAGACATAATCTCCATGAAAAAATATGAATGAATGGGTGAAGAGATTATTTTCTCTCCACAAAGCATTGATTTTTTTTTATCATTGAAACTGAGAAGAAACAAGGCATTCACTACTGTGGCTTAAACAAAGTGTACCATAAAAGTATCTGGGAAGAAAGCTACTCTGAAGGTTCCATTATGTGTCCACTTAATATCTACTATCAGAGCATCCTTTTCACTGTTAAAATGTGAATCTGTAACCATCTTTTCTGCCTAAGGGGAAAGCTTCCTAATGCCCTTCTGTCATTTTCACATTCTAGCCAGTGGCCTAAAATTGGTAGATCTATATCTTTCAATTATGTTAATTTTGTGTTCTTGTGTGTTGGTATACACTTGTGATGGTGCCTATGAACACTGAAGATCTCAGCTCTCCTATAACAAGTTATAGGTGGTTATGAGTTATCCTTTGTGGATGTTAGGAACCAAACTCATATCCTTTTATAGAAAGAGTATGTGCTCTTAACTACTGAGCAGATATATTTACTACCTCAGCCCCCATTCCCTTTGCTCTTAAATTCAGTACAAATGTCTTCCTTCATTACTCCACCAAGGAGTCCCCATCAGGGTCTATTAAAAAATTCCTTATTTTGAAAGCAGTTTGATGTGAACACTCTATAACAAGTGATACAGCTGACTGCTTCCTTTGCAGCACACTCTTTGACTGCTTCCTTTGCAGCACTCTCTTTGACTGCTTCCTGTACAGCACTCCCCTTTCTATGGCATCCCACATAGCACATGTTTTTGTTCCCAACACTTTCTCTATGCCGATAAATACTCTTCATCCTCTTTTTAGAGAATTCATGAGCTTTTCGTTCCTATTTCACTCTGTTATTTCCTATATGACTTAACCAATTGATTGCTTAAAATGATTTGCATGAACTTATGATCCAGAATTATTTTCTACCATATTGTGTCAGTATACTAAGGGATGAACCCATAATCTTTCTGCTTACTCAACATTCACATTTAACAGCACATAGGAATCTAAATGTATCCTGTCTAAATCTAATGACTTATTTTTACCCCAGTGTATCAGAACACTTGGTTAATATGCCATTGCAATCCATGGAGCTCAATGCATCCTCAGAATATTCACCAACAAACGATTGCCTAAGCCACCAATTCTATCATTCAAATGTCACCTAACAAGAAATGTGTCCTGATAATGTATATTTTCTATGCTCGTTAAGGTTAACTTCCTCTAATTCTCTTGGCTCCCATAATCTTTTCCTTAACTTTATGCTACTTTCTGTTTCAAAACAGTAACCAAAGTAATTTTTTAAAAGCAAAATGTTCTGCCAAGTACTGCACACATGGTAATGCACACATGTATTCAATTCAGACTCAGAAAACTGATGCAGGACTTTAAACCAGTTTGAAATTTCAGAGCCCATGATACAAATAATAATTAGAGAGACAGCTATTATTTTTGCCTCTATTTGATCACACATTCTAAAATTTGGGAACATGTAGTATTACAGTCTTTACAAGCTCAGTGACTGGTCTCTGCCTCAGTGACTGGCATCACAGCAGATACAAAAGTTAGTAAGCAGATAAGGTGAGGGAAAAGTGGAAATAAATGACTTCTTATTTTTAAATTAAATTTAATACAAATTTAAAAAACATTAAGGCAAACAAAAATTATGCACTATTAAATTATAAAATATAAGTATAAAAAGGACAAGATAAGAATGTATTGAAAACTACAGGTTTCACTTAGAAATGTAAATAGCAAGTAATACTTGATAAGTGATTAAAAATAATGGGAAATGGTTACTGTAGCTCCTGAATGGGGGCTATGATAATGGAGAATCAATTGTTGCTATGTCTATGCTATTTTGGGGTGAATTTTGAGTTATAGTGTTCTATGTATTACACATTGAAAGAAAAGTCTAAAATTCAAGTGATTAGAATCATGCACAGTATAGTAACAAATCCCCAAATCCCATTTATTAACTGTAAAGGTTTGAATAGCTGGACAAACTAGTATAGAGAATGTCAGTTATTAAAGACAATATATCTGACTCCAAACACATGAGAAAGATAGGAAAAGATAGTATTTGTGTAACATGGCTCAGTTGTTAGAACTGGTGTGAATGTGTCTGAATAGAAGCAAACTATTTGCTATAATCAAGGGAAATGTTATAAAACCAATAGCTTTTCAAAGTTATTTCAGGAGTAATAGGCCTTGTGTTGTTGAGGGAATTCTCAGTATAAGAAGGATGGCAAGTATTCAAACATAGTATGAAAGGTTTAAACAGTAATCACTACTCAAATCAGAAAATTTGTCAATAGGCAATAAGTGAGTGATTGGGGAAACTATAATTCATGTCCCATAAATGGTGCCAAGGACTTAACATAAAAGTCAGACTAGAGTAGGACCCAGTCAGGGTTGGAGTGGGATAAGAACAAGATATTTGCTTTAGTCCGACTACATTTGGACTCCTGTAAGTCATTAAAATATGGTTACCCAGTAAACAGATCTGGGTTAGGATCTGGGCTCATTACCAGAAGCAAAAAACATAGGACACACAGTAGTAGCCATGTGAGAAAAGAGTCCTACATGCCAGCCAAGATTGTAAGATTCATACTGTGGCATCAACAAGATTAAAGGAAGGGACACTACTCCCCAAATGACTACTGGCCACTGCTGAACATTTCCAAATGCATATGCTCTTCATGCTATTGAATCTTTGAATGGCACATCTAAACAAACTGGAAGAAAGAAGCATCTCCTATGCATCTAGGTTTCTCTGTGTGAAAGAAGTCTGTTTTAAGTCAGTATGATCCTCTCCCAGAGTTTTGGGATACAGGAGAGTGTGAGCTTGGGAATTAGAAGTGAAGTTTCTAAATCAACAAATTGTTGAGATGGATATTTCTACCTTGTGTTTGGCTAGACTTTTTTGAGACAGTTAGTTCCAGGAACAGTGAAGACTTGCTGACAGAGGTATACAGTAATCTTCCTGGGAAGATTTTCTTAGAAGAAGATCACCACCTTAATTCCTACATCTGTAGATTCAACTGTGGAAACAGTTCCTTACCAAATACTCTAAGGAAAAACATCAGTATCACAGATCCCTTTATGGGGTTTTATATCATGGGGTGAGTGAATGTACTTCATACCTGAGAGTAAGTTTTGGTACAAGGGAGCAAAAAACTGTGAATGGGCAATGTGCAAAGTCTATTTAACCTTCACAGCTTCTCCTGGGATGGCTTTGCTTGGGGCTGTTGTAGGTAGAATTTGAGTCTATCCACATAGGTTATGAATTTTTTGGTCTCTTTCAAATGAGAAGAGGTTTAAGTGCTCTATTTCACATGCCAAGGCTGTGTTCCCTTGGATGCCTCAGTAATAGTTTGGCATTCAAAATTCATAAGCAAGCAGAGATATTTCCCTATTTTCTGGAACACCTACAAAAATCCCATTCTGTTGCTTAGCATCCATTTAACAAGTAACTAAATAATTAAATATATGAGAAGGACTTGGAAAGTACTTGTTGCATTTTATTCTGCCTAAATTCTTTCAACTAAGTATTTTTCTGTTCTAGCTAACACAAAAATAACAAGATGACATATAATAATTGCAAAAATGTACAGATTGTTCTTCCCCCCCCAAAAAAAACACAGAATGTATATAAGAAATTGACCCTACTGTGAAGAATAGCATTTTATAAATAAAGACAAACAAACATTAAAAATTTTAGACCAAAGACAGTATAAGTTAAGAAAAATATCTTTTCACATTCTTTTTCTAAGATGTGATTTCCTAAGCGATACTGTTTTAATTTGAATTCTTGATAAAGTGCCTCTGTTGTACTGATTTTCTTGGAATTTGCTACATGGATCATGCTGGCTTCATGAAGATCTTCCTTCCTCTCATTTACTGGTGGAGGATATAGTTAACAGCAGGACTGAATCACATTCTTTAAGCTGGATCTAGTTACCATAGTTGCCCTCTCCAAACAAACCTCACACAATAGTAAAGTGATCCTTCAACAAATCATTTGGTTCCTCTGAATAATACTCTTCAAGAGAATTCCATTACAGTTATAATAAAAGCCACATCCTCATCCTGACTCCAAGCTCAGCAAGAGGTAACTTTTCCCACCATCCCGACCACTTTTTTGGGCAATATCCTTGTGTACTCCCTTGATAACTGGGCCAAGCTCTCATGCTACTTACCCTTCCTCTGAAGGACCATGTCCCACCCCCTTGCATGTAGTCCATTTCTAGCATTTAAGAATAAGCTTAAATTTCCATTTCCACAGACAATGTACTTGAAGCACAGACGTGAAGTCTACTTTTGAAATTCTCCACTTTATTTGTAGACCCTTAATCTCAAAATTTCTTCTAGTTGTTTGTATGTATGTATTATGTACTCTGAGTGTCCTTCTCCTCTGGTCCCACCTAATTTCTTAGGTAGAGCTAATGCCAATCATGCCCATATAGCTTCCATTCAAATGCCTTTTTCAGCAAGTGCTCAAAACATTGTTTTAATAGGAGCTTAAATATATGGGAGTTTTCAAAGGTAAGTGGGATATTTTCACACATACATAGTGCTCACATAAATAACATCTGGTACTGGAAGAGTACTGTGGACTGAGTCACAGGTTTCCTCACTGGTTAAAAAAAAAAAAAAAAAGAGTGAAACCGAGTTTGTTTATAAATATCTCCTCAGCCTGTGGAGCACCAGCTTGGTAAGGCTAGGAAACAGGTTGACAGAGACCCTATTCCATGAAGGATACATATAATGAAAAGTTGAAATCTGTTCTAGGGTTTGTGTGTTTAGACAACAGAGTAAACATGCATTTAAGCCAGAGTTATTTTGCTTGAGAGAGTGCTAAAAAAAATTCTAAAACTCTGGCCTTTAGATCTTAATATTCCATAGACTGAACTTTTCTAAATTCACAGTAGACCATACAAATATTGAGGCTCAGTTTTTAAAGTTACCTGTTCTCCTTTTTAGATGTTTAGTGGAGATGCCTTTCTTTAACAATATCAAAAGAAATGACAATAGCAAAATACTCGCTCTTTAACTTCCCTATTATCTAGATTTTGTTGAAGATAACATGACTCTATTAACTTTGTGTGTTTCATTGGAGGCTTATTGATACCGCAGAAAAACCTGCCACTAAGAACAACCTGTATCATCGATTACTCTGGTCTCTCAGGTACCACGGATTTCCTGGAGTATCAGAAAAGTCTACATGATGTATCTAATGTCCTTTCTGTCCCTTATGTCATATTGACCCCACCTCTTCCTCTAGTCAGTCACTCATGGTGCACACTTTCTCGAAGGTTCTTGTCAGACTGCACTAATGGACTCCGGTGTCCTGCTCCAAGCACGGCACTCGTCCAGTGTTCTGCCACATTCTTTACTCAGAAATACTGGGAAGATTGTGGAGTTGATGCCTGAGCATGTCCTTGACTAGAGGATCTAAAGGCAGACGATGAATGTTTTCTCCTTTATCCACTGAGCAGGCAGCCTACACCTCAGAAAGTGGTACTGAGACAAGCTCTCACCATCTGTGACATACTGCATTGTTTTTTTTCCTTTGTTTTATCTTGAGTCTTTTGTTCCTGAACGAACTACTTGAAATTTTACCATTGTCTTACACTCCTTTTCAGAGAATCCAAAGTTAAAAATGCCCTTCATATGGAACTGGAATTATTGAGGTAGCAGGAAGCTGAGTTCTCAGAAGTTGAGTGTGACTCAATAGCATCATCATCAACAACAGCAACAAATAAGTCTAACACATTCCTGCTGTGAACACTACCTTGTTACAGGAACAAATGCCTCTTGGGATAAAGGAGTACTGCGCTAGAAACAAACTGGGACTGGTTTGATCAGATAAGAATATGGACACCCAGGAAAAGAAGAGAAAATATATAAATGCATATCAACAGAGAATGTAGAGACTGCTGAGACTGACTAGAACACAGAAACAGTGACAGGGGTGAATCCATGTGGATCATAGTCTTTACAAAGGCACAAATTTGACTGAAGTCTACACATACAACTAATATACAAAGGCTGGCATTCTGATTTTCTTTCTTTGGATAACTCATTATTTGTTAAATTTCTTTGCATGTTCCATTTCAAATATTTCTTAATAATTTCAGTACTGGCTAAATCTAATTCCTAAATGACAAAAAGCAAAGGTTGTAAATCCATTAAGATCATTGTAGTAAAATGTTGTCTGGCTAACTCAGAGCAAGGTGGAAAATTAACTCTGTCACACTCCTCTTGACCCTATAGAATTAGAGACTTTCAGACAGAAACAATTTTTTTCATTAATAATGCATAGCTAGTCAACCTAAAGCCCCAGAAGTTCAAAACTATTATATAAATAAATATAAATATTAACTTTAATCCCTTAAATCTAGGGCTCTCTCCTGTCACTTTAACTCCCAGTCTAACTAATTGATTCCCCTGAAGCAAATTCTCGGGAACCACTTTAGATTCCAAATAAGTTCAGAGTTTTGGAGACATTTCATGTTTTCTCTTTTCTCACTGTCTCTGGTTCAGTACTGTTGCTGATTTGTGTGTTTATGTGTGTGTTTGTGAAGTAACAAATATAAACTTGAGTATCTATGCCATTTGTAGTTTTCTCCAAAGTGTTTTCTAGTTTTACTTATTCAAGTAAAATCAGAATGTTCAGTACCAGAAAAATAATTAGCAAGTGTCTGTTCCAAGCACAACGTTGGAAGAATTTAAAATGAATGGAGTCAATATTTATTATATTCAAAATAGAAAACATCAGATCTCTAGATATTTAAATTTAAAGAGATTCATCTAATAAATGAGTACTTTCTACTTAATAGAATTGGCTGAAACATCTGATAAATATGCCAGAAAAAACAATTATGTGTATATATTTTGTGTATATATACATATAAGCATTCTCAAATCCAGTCTGCATAACTTTTTACAGAATTAGTGACATATACATGCAAGCTCATGTTTTCCTAATACGAGAACATCATTTTAGGACCATGCGCTGTCATTTAACTAGCAATAATTAGATAAATCATTTCATTTGTCTAATCTATCTTTTAATTGGGCCTTCTGCTAATTCGTGCATTAAAATACATCCAGAGAGCTGCCACTCTATATGCAAGAGCTACACAGATAGTCACAAGGTCACAGGAATATAAGCCCCTAAACACTAGAAACATCGATAGGCTTCCATGTAAAACATAGCTACTTATACTACTCCCTAAATAATAGAACAAAAATGCTCACCAAAGTGCTGTGTGGTATGAGAATATCTTCTTTTAATGACATTCACTACTTTTATATTCATTATGTACAGAGATAGAGTCATGAGTTTCCTCATTATCAGTTAAGTACTTTCATCTGTTTTCTACAATAATGTTCTCCAAATACTGAGAAGTGGCTTTTCTTTGATTATGAAGGTGTTCAAAGAAAAAAATATTGTCATATATTGACCATTAGAAAATAGGAACCGAATTTTGAAAAGGAACCAAGGCATTCTAATGTAGAAGCTTAGATATTTCATACTTACTCTTTTCCAGCTTCTTCCCAGCTGTTCTCCTCTCCCCCAGTTTGACATGAGAAAGAACAACCTTGATTATGAACCTGGGCTTGTCCGAAGTCAGCCTTTTTCAGAACTTATCCTCATCCAGAATTTACTGCACTGCCTTCTCTTTCATGAGTGCTTAACTTGAGGGGTGACTCTTAACACCTCCTCCTAGTGCCTTGAAAAAATTTTTCAGCAGGAGGGGACTAGTTGACAAAAGAGGACTGTCAACAGTGGCCTGGGCAGAGCAATGCCCTTCTTTATTGTCAGTGACATTTTATTGTGCAAAGGGGATTATTTAGAGACATGACAAAATTTGCTGAAATGAAATCTCTCTTAATTGAGCATGTCCTATTTCCTGTCTCTACCTACTGCAGAGTCATTGTCTACACCTGTTTTAAACTGAATTCTTAAATTTGCTTACCATTTTTTAATGTTTAAGATTTATCTTGATATTAAAGTTGTTTATTGTGATAAACTCACTAAGTAAATTATCTAACAGATTAAGAAGCTACTTAAATACTTTCCCTAATGTTAAGTACAATTTGCTGAATTTTTGAGTAAGAAATTAAACCCAACCCTATGACATGCAATAGTGTTCTAGCATTGGATGGCAGTGCTGTCATGAGGAAACATGATCACATGCATTTTGAACATGGATCAAAGGAACAGGAAAATATAACCATTACAAAATATTTATTTTTGTTTCTTTATATTCAATTTATGATTTGACACCCACTACCCATATAGATATATACATCTATCTATCTAGATTGTATAATACTCCATAATATACACACAAATATATACATATATACACATATACATATACATATATATATAATACATCGTAGTCTTACTCATTCATCTACACACTCTTGACATATTCCCACACACCCCAACTTCACCCCCTGCCTTTTCTCCTACTCAATTTCCATACTATTTGTGCGTCATTCGGTTTGGTCTGGGTTTTTGCTTTGTGGTTCTTTTCTTTTTATCAAAACAAGTGGCAAAATATTGGGTTGACACTGAATTTGAGGAGTTTCTTATTTCAACTTTTCTCAGAAATATTGTACTCATTGTGTTGAAATTATCTGTAGGGAATAAATGTCTTATGGTGGTGTGAAGGGTCCTAAGTTTACATGAGGAAAGTGATCTGCCCAGACATTCAATACACAAAGAGAAAGCAGAAGTGAAAGAAGTGAAGACCTGTTAACTTTCAAAGCATGCCCATTGGAGTATGCCTTAGTTACTTTTCTATTGCTATGGCAAGATGCCATGACCAAGGCTCCTGTTTCAGAGCATTAGAACCCAAAACCATCATGGCAGAAAGCACCATAGCAAACATGAAGGTGGGTGCTGGAGAAATAGCTGAGAGTTCACTTCATACACACACACACACACACACACACACAGAGAGAGAGAGAGAGAGAGAGAGAGAGAGAGAGAGAGAGAGACACGGAGGTTCTGGGGGTGGGGAACGGGAGAGGAGGAGGGAGGAGAGAGGGAGAAGGAGAGGGGGAAGCAAGTAAGAGAAGGAGCTAGAGCAAGAGTGAGGGCAAGACTTGGAATGACAGGAGTCTTTTGAAACCCAAAACCTGTCCCACCCCAGTGACACATCTCTGTCACCAAGGCCACACCTGTTAACCCTTTTCAAACAGTTGCACCTTTGGCTGATAAGTATGCAAGCATATGAGCCTGTGAAAATTTCCATTCACCTCCACTGTATCCTAAGCAGGTTCTGCTACAGAAGAGAGGAATGCTTTCCTATTTATTTTTGCTTCCAAATATTCCATGGTCTGTTTGAGTGTGGGCTGTCCTGTCTCTTGAGAAGCCCAGATACTTCAGCGGCTCCAGAGTGAAAGTGCACGCATGTGCCTAGAAGATGCTGCCCCAGCATGCCTGTCTGGTTTCTTTGTGGGATGTGCTGGACTCAAGCTACTCTGGTCACTCTGGGTGTCTCTAGGGCACACTACTTCCATGCAGATCTGACAGGCCGTGTCCGTATTGTTCCTTAATGTGTCCATCTCAAGAAGACAATCCCATGTTTCTACATCAGAGAGTAGAAGGATTATGCTGGGGTATTTCTGTGAGCTGTCACCAGTCACTGTGGCTCATAGTAACACATGAGACAAAAGGAAGATGTTTTAGTTACAACTGTTTGGCACCTACTTGTGCCTAGCAGGGCACATAATCTGAGCATAAGACCATTCCTTTCCTGATTGTTTTACTCAAATATCTTAGAATTAGGAAGATATTTGCTTAACTTGGAATCTATAAAACTCTTATTGTGGATTACTGCAGTGTTTTGAAGAGGAGATTTATGAACGTTTTTGTTTCGTTCCCAAGGAGGACTTGTCTTATAAACTGTAGCTGTGAAAATGTCTTTTCTTTTGCATGGCGTGTCTATAGCAATAGAGAACCCGTGCCGTTTCTGGTTCACTGGTTATCAGTTAAGCCAGCAAGCAGGTTCTGTCTCTGATAATAACCCCTGGAAAATAAGAATTAATTCATCTTATAATTTAGATAATGACCAAAAATATGCGATGGAAAAAAATGTTTGACTCATCAGTTTAGAACTAATTATTTTTTTACTAAGTTAAAGAGACCAGATCTTGGGTTCAGACTCCAGCTTAGAGAAGTTGACCTAAGGCTGAACTCGACTTAACTAACAGGCCAGAACCTAGCACCAGTTTCCAGGATACCCCAACAAGCCTGCACTAGTTTCCAGGTTACAAGCCCGCCCCTGGCACGTCACTTCCTAACAACCACCAATCAGGAGGAAAGCAGAAGTAAAGTCTATGATTTGGTTTCCAGCACCAGCCAATTATGTTAAAGTACAAAAATTCGGTAATGGCCTCAAGCCAGATGTGTGCTAGGCTTTAAACTTTCTCTTTTGTTTACCATTTTTTATAAAACCTCATCCCACTAAGAGCTCGGGATTTATCCTCCCATTCTACTGAGACAGAAATGTTGGTGTAGCCCAAGCTCAAGCTTAAAACATCGGGGTGGACTCCTTGCTGGTCTTTTCAGGCTCACTAATGAGGCACAAGATTGACAATCTGATATAGGAAACACTTGTATCTTGTTTTTATATGTTAAATTTTTATATTTCTTGTTAAATTAAAAATAAAAATGTTTGTTTTTTTATTATTCATTCAGTCTTTTCCAGGTACTTTCTCTGTCACCTTTCTCAAATTGTTCCCACACTGTCAAATTGATAGTCTCCTTTTCTTTGATAATTACTGTTACAAACACATAAATATAAATACATGCATACACGCGCGCGTGCGCAAGCACACACACACACACACACACACAAACACACACACACACACACATACACCCCGAGAGAGTAGGGGGTAAATAAGCATACACATATGAATACATTTTGTTGAGTCCGATTTTGTTGTTAGTGGGTATATAATTGCAGTGTGACCATTTTGCATTAGACAACCAAAAGGTGGACTTATTTCTGGGAAAGGCTAACTCTCCCTTTGTTAGCAATAATTTGTTGCCTGAAGTTCTTTGCCTAGGGGTAAAATGTATATGTGTGTGTGTGTGTGTGTGTGTGTGTGTGTGTGTGTGTGTGTGTATGTGTATGTGTATCTTTTGAAACTGTGGGTTTTTTTGGTCTTGTTGAGTCCCTGTCATGAAGATATTGCACATTAAGGAACTAGGACTCAGATGAATCAAGCTGAGTTTGACTTAAGAGCCTCCTTCCTGGGGTATAGTTTCCACAATATCAGAAAATACTACACATACTGCCAACAAAGGGAAGCAATTAATAGTCCTATCTAGCTATGACACTTGTAAACCACACCAGTGACCAGTGTGGAAAGACATGCATGATGGAGCATGAAATGGCACTCCCATGGTGTGTGTTAGCCATTTTCATAGTAATTAGTTACACTTTCCACTTGTATGAATAAACCTTCCTGAACATCTAATTTACTGAAATAAAATTATTCTTGTTGGAGATTTTCACAGATCCCATGTGAGATAGGATCACGATGCAATCAAATTTGAAGAAAACATCTGGATGTGCATTTTATACCAGATAACCAAATGCTGTCTAATTGAACATAAGGATCACTCAAAATGAGGAAAATCATGTCTAATACTAAAAATCTAGACAAACTTTCTGAGATAGTGAGGTAACAGACCTTTGGAAAGAACCCTAACTAACCTTTGCTAGATCAGCATAAAACCATACTACATTCTAAATGTAATCCTTACAACACAGTTAAGTGTATTTACCATTCCTCATTAAATCAGCTTCTCTTTCGAGCAAATAGAGACTATCACAGGAAGTCAGGGTGGGTACCATGCAGAGATCAGTGGATGGTAGAGTTTCCAGCCTTGGTTTTAATCACTTTTTTTTTTTTTTTTTTTTTTTTTTAGGAAATCTAATGGTATAGTCTCACATTCTTCTGAAAAACCTAGGAAACAGTTAACTATTAATAAGTTGAAGTAAACACATAATGAATGTATTCAAGTTCCTGCATAGATTCATCAAAGTCATGTCTAAGGATCCATTATGTTCTATTTCAGCACTCTGCAGTATAGACTGTGTGAACATGAAACATGTGGAAGCACTGTGTCAGCTGAATCAATTCAATGTATAAGAAACAACCAGCGTTTCCTACACCAACCCAATATTCAGGCAAATAAACTGAGAGACATGTATCTATAATACTAATTCTCTCTTTTGTTTTAAGATACAAATATTCTTTTCTTATCTAAATCAATTTATTATTTAGATTGAGAAGTATGACAGAGAATCAAAAGTATCATCTTTTTAGCTTGAGTTTATTCTCCTTTAAAAAGTTAAATACCACATTATCACTAATATTTGAAATTCATATATAATATAATTATTCTTGCATAGCAATATTACTGGATGAAAAAAAACCTGAATTCATTGAAATGACAATCTGCACAGCTAATTCTATTACATTATGTTGCAGAAGGAAGACACAGAGTGCTTTCAGCTGTGATTAGAAATGTTGACAATTTATTTGAATTATAAATAAAGTAAAGAAGAAGTAAATCAAATGAGAAACATACAGAACTCTTTCTAAATTAATAGGAAATGAAGATAATTTATTACTGTTACTTATGCTCTCAAAAGGTATTGCAAGTATCTGAGTTTGACTCTTAATTTTTTTCTCCAATCTGTTACTTTCATGGTTTCTTATTTATCCTTTCCAAATAAATCAGAAAATATAAAAGTTATTTTAATCTGGTGATTACAATGACAGATTACAATTCCATTGAAATGAGGGTATAAATCATGGGCTTGGGTCTTATGTGGGGTCTCTAATCATCACTGATATTAACAGAAACCAATGCCCAGCTAATGTTGCTGTGCGCTAGAGAGGCTAAGACTACACAATCTATTGAGACAGAGGTGTCTGTATAGATGACCTTCTGCCTGGAAGCTCAAATCTTTAAGTAGGAGTTAATTATGTTGAGTTGGTGATGCCAGTGCAAATGAAGGAAACAGGAGGGACAGAAAAACACAATAAAGCCACACTGAGAAGCTGTGAAGAAAGAATTTTAAGACAGGATTTTAAAGGGAATAACATCAGACATAGAAATACTGTTAGTGGGTTGAAACTCAGGAAATATGATTTGTAACTTCGGAAACAAAGGATATTAGTTCAACTCAGGCTTTCAAAATATCTCCATTATGATATGCAGGCGAAAACATTCTACAAACACATTACAGCAGTAGCCAGAGATAGGCAGTGGGAGGCAAGTTAGGGAAAATTCTATAATTTAGACACATAAATTAGTTTTGCTCATTGTTTGAGATGGCAATGAATTTGTTGTATTTTTTAAATATATGTGTAGTTTAGTAAGTTTGTTGTGAGGCACACAGTTCTAAATGCCTTTTATGTGGAGGGAATCTACTGACTCATAGGTCATTATGGTATGATGTATACTCTATCTCAGCCACTCACTGGAATTCCTTAGAGGTTACATCACAAACACACACACACACACACACACACACACACACACACACACACACACACATACTCATACACTCATGGGAAGAGGCAGGCTAAGTGAGAGAATATGCCTAGGGTCTTCCCACAAAATTAAAATTATGTTGGCTTGAGGTTCATCCCAGCATTGAGGATACAGTGAAGCTGTGGTGTCAACGGGGTCATTTGAACAGTGGAAAGCTTTTGGAAGTCTTCCTTGAAATCAGAGGGAGATTTGGTGTGGTGTCCAGAGGACCCATTGGAAGGCATTATTTAGAGTACCAGAGGAACTATTAATTTTATAATCGAAGAAATAGAACATGGCAGTGCTTAAGTGTATTATCATGAGTTAATTCTTGTTAATAAGGGTAAATACAGAGAAGACATACATTACAAACATAATTCTGTTCCATGAGATAAGTAGCATGAGCAGTTTTATTCATCTCAACCAGGATGATTCACTTTCATATTTGGATAAATGACTGAATTATGATAATATAGGAGGTGAAGTAAATTTAACAAAAATGATCATAACATTGATTTTATAATTTCTATTAAAATTGAATTTATCAGCAGGTAACCATGAGCACAGGATCCTTAATATTTCAAAGACATGATAAAATATTAAATAATTGTTTCCTCCCAGCGCACCTATAAAGTTAAGAAAAATAAAATTATAGGAAATGTTGAAGTATTCTAGTTATATGCATATAGCAACATTAGGCCATATTTATTGGATTTCTGAAAATGAACACCAAGAAATTAGCATGATCATTTCCTTTTATTTCCTTTCCATTCAATTTTCATTCATTATATTTTATTACATTTTATACTGTTGAGATTTATTATAGTATAGTTTATTCTATAACTACAACAAGCATAATTTTGGGTAGCTTTTATATGAAAGAAAATTCAATACATTCAGACAATATATTACAATGGCGGTGGATCTTTCTGACCCTAAAGATTTATAAGCAATGTATGTGTATGATCATTTTGTGCACACATATATCTTCATACTGTATGTGTGCCTGGTGACCACAGAGCCGAAACTTAAATGCAAGATGCCCTGCAACTGGAATTACAGGCGGTTGAGAATTGTTATGTGAATTCTGAGAACTAATCTCAGGTCTTTGACAAAACCCCCAAGCCTACCTGAGCTTAACTGCTCAGTTATTATATTGTCTACTTCCTGTTTGTTTATTTATGTATTTATTTATATTTATGGGGGTTCCAAGTTTTATTCCTAATTTCTTGTTTGCCTTTAGTTCTTTGCTATTACACTTGAAGGACATTTAGGGACCTGAAAGTGATTGGGTTTTTCATGGTTCTCTCATATCTTTGTTACAAAAAATGGTTCTATGTCATATTTCTCAGTAACAATTCCGATGCTAGGACATTTGCATTTATTCTACCCCCAAAAATTTTATTATAAATAAAAAATTCTCTGCATTTACATTTCAGATGTTATCCCTTTCCCACAATCACATCTCCCCTCCATCTCCCATTGCTTCCAAGGTGCTCCCTCTCCCAAACACCCTCTCCCACCTCAGCACCTGGGTGTTCCCTTACACTGGGAAAATGAGCCTTCACTTGGCCAAAGGCCTCTTCTCCCATTGAGTCAGAAAATGCTATTCTCTACTGCATACGTACCTTGGGCCATGTGTCTCTCCATGAGAACACACTGATTGGTATTTTAGTCTCTGGGAGCTATAGTGGGTTTGGTTCGTTGATAAATTTGTTCTTCCCATGGGGTTGCAGACTGTTTCAGCTCCTTAAGTCATTTCTTTAGCTCCTTCATTGGGATCCTCATGTTCAGTCTGATGGTTATCTGCAAGCCTCCTTGTCTGTATCAGTATGGCTCTGGCAGAGCCTCTAAAGAAGCATACATATAAGGTTCTTGCCAGTAAGTACTTCTTGGCACTAACAATAGTACTTAGGATTATTGGGCATATATGGGGTTTATCCCCAGGTAAGGCACTCTCTGGAGGATCTTTTCTCTAATCCCTGTACCTCTATTTGTCCCTTTATTTTTTTCCATGAACGTTTTGTTCTTCCATCTAAACAAGACTGAGGCATTGACTTTATGGCCTTCCTTCTCTTTGAGCTTCATAAGTTTTATGGATGGCTTCTTGATTATTCCAATCTTTTTTTGTTTGGCTACTATCCACTTATGAATGAATACATGCTATGGGTGTCCTTTTCTGAATCGATTACTTCACTCAGGATGATAGCTTCAAGTTTATTCCATTTGCCTAGGAATTTCATAAAGTCATTGTTTTTGATAGCTGAGTAGTACTCTATTTGTAAATCTACCACAATTTCTGTATCCATCCCTCTGTTGAAGGACATCTGGGTTCTTTCTAGCTTCTGGCTATTATGAATAAGGCTGCTATGAACATGGTGGAACATGTGTCCTTGTTGTATGTTAGAGTATCTTTTGGGTGTACACGCAGAATACTGTATATAGAACTGGTATAACTGGGTACTCAAGTAATACTATGCCAAATTTCTGAGTAACTGCAAGCTGATGTCCAGAGTGGTTGGACCAGTTTACAACCTCACCAACAATCGAGGAGTATTCCTCTTTCTCCACATCCACTCCAGCATCATCTTTCATCTGAGTTTTTGATCTTAGCCATTCTGACAGGTGTGAGGTAGAATCTCAGGATTGTTTTGATTTTCATTTCCCTGATGACTAGGGATGTTGAGCATTTCTTCAGGTGCTCAGCCATTCGATACTCCTCAGTTGAAAATTCTTTGTTTAGCTCTGTACCACATTTTTAATAGTATTTATGTGATTCTGTAGAGTTCTTTGTATTTATTGAATACTAGCCCTCTATCAGATGTAGAGTTGGTAAAGATCTTTTCCCAATCTGTTGGTTGCCCTTTTGTCCTATTGACAGTGTCCTTTGCCTTACAGAAGCTTTGCAATTTTATGAGGTCCCATTCATCGATTCTTGGTCTTAGAGCATAAGCCATTGGTGTTCCTTTCAGTAAAATTTTCCCTGTGCCTGTTTGTTTGAGCTCTTCCCACTTTCTGTTCTATTAGTTCTGAAAGAGTTAAAATTTCAAGTTCGCCCCCACTAACCCTACCTTAAGGACAAGTATGTCTCAAGGCTGAGAACAAAAACCGCAGACCACCTGGTCTTGATAAGGTCTGACTCTGCAGTCCTGAGAAAAACTAGTATGAAGGTCAGTGTGCCCCAAAACAGAGTGGTCTGGAGTTGAATCATATCCAAAAGCAGACAGAGTGTGCCAATTTGAATGAACCAATGAAATTGTTATGTGCTTGTTTCTAACTGCTTATGTACTTTTCCCTATAAATATGTCCCCATAATTGAGTTCGGGGTTGACTCCTCCATCTCCTGCGTGAGATATGTTTTGTCACAGAGCTCTGGCCTCCTCCCCTTAAATAAACCTCTTGCCTGATTGCAGCAAGATAGGCTCTCTGTGAGTTCTTGGGTTCAAATTCTCCAGGTACTAGAGTGAGGAGCTTCCCCAGTTTGGGGGTCTTTCAGTTGGGGGCTTGTCCAGGATTTCACGACCACCCAAGTCTCTGAGTCCCTCTTGGAGCTAAAGGGGGATTTCCTAATTTGTGTCTGACTTAATGTGTCTGAGTGTACGGCTGTTGTCTGTGTCTCTGTTCTGATCTGGGTCTGAGAAGTGCCTTTGGTTTCACCGCTGCTTCTAAAGCTGTAAAGCTCTTTAGCCGTGATCAACAGATGTGTCCAGATGATCACAAGCTGTAACCCTGGGAAGTCTGGAGGAACCCCAGGGATGCCTGGGATATTCCCATCTGGGTGCTGGTGAGGATGTGGTAGAAAAACCACTGTATTTCTGGAGTGGTTTTGTCTGTCTAGGTGGAGACAAGCATCTGTTAGTCTTTGTCTGTGTGTCTTAGGTTTCTGTTTTGTATTACTTTTGTGTTACTTATGACTGTGACAATTTCTCTGAGTTTGACTTTGTTGTACTGAAGTTAGGGACAGAACACACACTATGTCAGTTTGTTTTTTAAAATAAAGATTTTCAATAAAATAAAATAAAATAAAAAGAGAAGGTGGCAGACTTTCTGCGCCTCTGAGTGGCAGACTTTTCAGCATCAACTGGCCTCCTGAGGGCACTTTCAACCTGACTATAATTTCTGGGGTTAAAGCTATTGTCTTCCAGGAAGGACTGGGATCGAACCCCAAAGGAGTTCCTGGGAAGGAAGAGGCTCGTGCGCATAGTGGAGGCTGTGCAGAGGGAATGAATATGGGGAGTGGTAGGGCCTGGCTGGCCCAATCGCCTAGGCCTGAGACAGAGGCCAAGAAGTTTGGAGACAGCAGGACAGTGAGAAGGCAGGGAGTCTCTGCCTGCAGTTGCTAAGCTGCAGAGGCCCTCTCCTGATGGCATGGTGGGGCCTGCAGGTGAGAAGGAAGGTTTCTGACTCCATAAATACCCATGCCCTAATCACCGGAACCTATACATATTACCTTATATAGTAAAAGTAATATAGCATATATACTTAAAACAGGAGTCTTCAGATGAGTAAATTATTCTGGGTCATTCAGATGGGTGCTGTGTTTAGTAGTAAGTTTCTTTATAAGCAAAAAAGCAAAGGGAAATTTGATTGCATAGAGGGAAAAAAAAAGCTCCATAACAGTAACTGAGTTAGTCAATGGGTAACCTTGCTATTCCTGACTTTTCAGACACTGGTGACTTGAGCCCATGGAAGTAGTAGAAGTTGTAAAGGGTCTAAGATTTCTACACCCTGTTGCAGAAAGTCACGATGGGCTACACCTTGATTTATGCTTTGTAAACATCTATTTAAGACAACGCACATCCAGACTCTTACAGAATAAAGTGGGATGCTTTGAACCTACTCAATTTCTGACCATTTGCTACCAAAGATATAGAAAAGTAACCTGTGAATGAAATATCATCTCTGTTCTCAATGTAGAGATGGTGAATTGCAGCCAAACAGAAAGCAGTTAACTTGCACAGTCATGTGGGTTCCATCTGGTAGGAGCTGGGATTACAACCCTAACACACTGACTCTAGAACCTTTGTGACAAACAAAAATGTGGCTGTGAGAGAGGCTTCCTGCTGTTTTATTTTTTTCAGAGTCAGATTAAAGGATTGCTGAGCTTTTCTGGTTAATTGCAACTTCTGATTTTAAGCAAAGCAATTAGCACCAAATGACCAGTTTAAATTAAAAATATTGAGGGCATTGTTATTGTTCAGGCATAAAATTTCCTCATTCAGCAGCCATTAACATCTGACTCCTGACAGGAATGAGCACAACATTCGTACCAAACTGAGATTTTGATATTGTCTCCTGCAGAACAGATTACATTTTCTCAATAAAATAATTAAAAGCCAATTAACTTGAGTTCGGTCTGCATTAAGATCAGAAGTGTAGTTCGACAGAGATCATTCTGTGCACTGAAAGTGAGTATGAGATAAAAATTACTAATACTGGAGGGCTAATTATCTGTCCTTGCTAAAAGGATTTCAGAGTTTATGAGAAGGGTGTTTTCATGATTGGCAAAAAAAGTTTTTACAGTAGCTAAAACTATAAAAATTTCTAAAAGTTTTTAAAAGATGAACCCTTTTGCATGTCATTTAAAGGTGAGTATGTAAATTATGGATATTTTAGAGTAATAAGGACTAAATATACAGGAAACTTTCAAGAAGAAGCAGGAACAAAACTAAAACTGGATTACTGGTGGAAGTTGAAAAAACTTTTATATTTTTCAGTAACAAAAACATTGAAATAAAGTTTATAATATTTTTGTGTTCTTTTGTAAAAATAATTATAGAATGAATCACTAAAAATGTCTAAACTCTACATAGATTTTTTGATTTGGCTAGACATTAAGTTATTGACAATCATATGATATAAATTAGTCTAAACACAAAAGTTCAGAGTCCTGTCCCACAATCTTTTCAATATAATACTAAACACAAGAATTATGTCAACTTTCTCTTCAAAGGCTAACAGGAATGTATTTATTTTGGTTTTGGATTTTTCTAATTTTAAGTAAAATTCACAATTCTTTCTTTTACTTCTTTTGTATTTTCTGTGACCCACTAGTTCATAACTATTGGCAGTATTTAACTTTAGAATGGAATTGTGGGGGGGGGGGGGGTTGTTGTTGTTTTATGTAAACAATGCTATTCTTGTCAAGTCATTTATGCATATATATTTTTGATAACCTCTGCCCTAATAGATCATGACTTTGTGGTCTGTCTGGTAGTTTTAGGAGTTTCCTCATGAATGTGAATTAGCATTTATTATTCCAAGGCCTTTTTTTTCTGAAGTCATAGCATTTCAAGCATAACTTGAATCAATCTGCTGTCATAATCTCTGTCTAAGCTTTCTAGGAGAAGAAGAATGGTAAAGTTAACTTGCACATGCTGGTCATATTCTGAAAACCTAAATTAGCTCTGTTTATGGTCAGATTGTGTCTTCTTAATTTGTGTTGCCATCAACAAAAGTCACCCAAACAGGAGAAGTTATAGACAGTTTGACTGAAAATTATTGCATGTCTTTAAAAAACAAGGATTCAGTGAATGAAGCCTAAGTTGTGAAAACCTTATTTTGGAGCCAAACTTAACAGAAATAAGGAAAACAGCAGGCATTTTAGATACATATATCTGTATCTCAGGGTGCAGCCTTCTTGACAATTTCTCTTAGGAACCATACCATGTAAAACAGTATACTAATTTCTCACCTGTATTTCCACTTAACATTTTCAATTTATTCTTAATGTGCTGACATTTTCACAATTTGGTCTTATTTGAGAAGTATTTTAATAAAATGTAAATCAATATTATTTTGAAAAGGATTATAATTGAAGCAAATATTACTATTTGAATGAGTATTACTTTGAATCAAATACTATCTTTTTTTTGGTAATTCATTTAACTGTTATTCAAAAGTTAGTTAGGTATCCTTCGTAGGCTAGAACTTAAGTCCTTGTGATGGGAAGATCATCACATTATATAAGTTTGAAACTAGGTCCAACATCCATTTCCTAAAAAGTCTATCATGACCACATGGAAGATATTCATTATGTAGCAATGGATTATGAGTGTTCATTAAAAATTGAAGAAGAAATCTGTATGAATCATTTATAATTCATAGTGAAAAAAGATTCTATTGCAATAAGAACAAATGATTAAGGAATGAACTGAGCAACACTGTATGTCGAGGCAACATTCGAGTCAAGTTCTGCAGTAATCCTACATCTACAGCAAGGGCCAGAAACCACTGATATGATGAGAAGTTGAGTGCTGGGAAGAACTGTTAGGTAAGTCAGTCGATTTCTTTGCACTAGATTCACTGTGACACCATAGTCTAATAGCAGAACAAGAAAGGTACTTTAACAGAGTCAGGAGTAAAACAAAATTATCAGAAGCTAGAAATAGTCATTTGAAGAAGGGATAGGAGGGGCTGCCGATGGAAATGCTCATCTCTCAGAGTCAGAAGCTCCCATGTGCCAATGTATGATGAAATAACTCTAGATACTACTTGCCTGCATTACACTGAGGAAAGCTAGGATAAAGGATATTGAATTTTTGCATTATAAAGCAATTATATATTCTTAAGCAGGTGATTGAAGTGGTTTCAATAATGTGCACCACAATGTTACAGAACATTTTATATGTATGGTTTTCATTCATTTATTTATAAAGTAGGTTAAAAATAAAATAGTTCACATTCCATCATTTCTTGGGTATATCTTGGAGAATAATAGTAAGAACTATATGGAAACTGCTGTTCTATGGTCAATTCTGTTTTAGAAGCATCTGATCTCTTCATTGGGAGTTTCTTATCATCACTGGTACATTACCATATTGCATTGCTCTCCCACGAGTCATCCATTATGCCTCAACAGTGAGGTTCTTTAAGAATTGATAAATTAGGAAGAGAAAGATCTGTGATGAGAACAATAATAGGTCAAGAACTATTGTAAATCACTTCCACATTTGCAATGTAATATAATATACATTCAGAAAGGTTTCATTTGTAAATAATGGCTTGTCCTTCTCACTAGAGAGCAAACATGCTAAGAATCAACAAAGACGAATAACAGAGAAAATTCACAATAACTGATGCTCCTGACACATGATCTTAAGAAACACATGCTTCAAAAACAGCTGAAGTCTTAACATTTCCAGCAAGAATGAGCATAAGCAGGACTGTACATACTAAAGCAAAGACTGAATAACGGGAATTCCATCCAATCGGGACAAGAAACTTGTTCAGCACCGTGGACTCGGTTCAGTGGATATCCACTTGGGGAGTGTTTGGTTCCTCAAAATTGTCTACTTTTGTTTTCTTGATGACTTTTTTGTTCCTGATGCTTTTACTCTCATTCCTTTTATGACAGATGATGAAGTATGTTTTATATTTCAAATAGATCTTTATATTAGATAAAAATTCAACTTTAAGTGTCCATAGAAACCTTTTATATGCAGGACTATGATTACTATGGCCAAACTAGAGTTTTTCTTTGGTACTTCATTAGGTCCCCCACGTGTTGATCCCAGTACATACCTATGTCAGCAGCAGACAATGCCTATCCAGCTGTGCTGTCCTGTGTCTCTATTCAGGGGTTCTCCCTGGACAGAGTAGAGGGGAAAGATCTATGATTTTTCCCTACTCCAAATGTCTCCCTTGTGTAGTGTGAAGCCATGTCCATGTCTCTGAAAAAATACTGAAGCAGTCAAACTGTGCCAATGCAAATAATACTACAAGATTATTGCCAAATAGCTTCTTAAAATAGTTGGCAAAGTTTGCAAAGGGATATTCTATATTCTTCATTCTCTTGTATGTGAAAACCTCTTAGCCTTTAAATATGTGTGTGTGTGTGTGTGTGTGTGTGTGTGTGTTGTGTGTGTATGTGTGTGTGTGTGATAGCCCATGACAGCCACCTGATAACTTATGCTAAATGAAGACTAGTAATGTTTTCCTTCAAGTGGAAGACTATATCCAGGCCATAAATTCTAAGCAAAATTAAGTAAGATTTGAATAAGAAGAAGAAATTGCAAGCCATTTGGTAATGGAATCTTTAGCATGATAGTCACTTCTAGAGAAATTTTCAAGGTTATAAAAATGATACATTATATTTACAATCAATATTCATATAGCAGATGAATAAGTGGATGGAAAACAGTGTTGATAACATAACCTCATGGGAGAAAATGTTAACTTTTGTGCTCTGTAAATGTGCCCCACTTGCTCCGCAATGATATGGAATTGCTTATTTTCAATTATTTTAATATTCTTGTTGTTATGATGAGAGAAATAGTAGTTGGTATCAAGAAAAGACCAAGTAAAAGATAAATCAGAAGAATCGTTTTTATTGTTTTATTAATATGAGATAGACATACATGTGACTGATATAATTTCATTGTTCCTGAATTTATGTGACCATGCTGGTGTGTGTTAAAGAAAGAAGAAGGAAGGGAAGAGGGAGTTTTCCAAGTACAAATGAGGCTTCTAGAAACATGTGAGAATTAACTATATTGGGGAAAGACATCAGGTCACTATAAGAAGCAATCACATATTAAACAAAATATGCCTGTGTGGCACTTCTTCAAACAGACTATGCCCAGGCCTATCAGGATAATCCATTAATCTTTCTATTTCTATTAAAGATTAAAAGGAAAAGGAATGAAGTAAGCTTTAACAATTCTTAATTATACTGACACATCCAATTTTTTTTAACAAATATTTTTGGAGGAATTGGGGCGCCTGGAGGACAACAATTTTGTAGGACTGTGGGTATACATCGGTTTATTGATACAAGTTTAATGAATTTGAGAGAGCCCTGAAGTGAATTTGTCACTAGTTTCTGGACCTATTCTTTTTTATAATTTTAGAATTGCATAGATGAATACTGTATTTGCTTCATTTCCTCCCCCAACCTCTTTCATGTCCTCCAATTTCTTCTTAAACTCATGGCTTCTTATTTTTACTGTTTTTACAAATATAAGTTTTAGATAATTCACAGCTTTGTGGGAAGTGGAGGGTGTCGTTCTTCTAGGTGACATAACTTTATATAAACTGCATTCATAGGTAGGTGTGCATCTAAAGATAAACAGATAACTGACAGACAGATTGACAGAATGACAGACAGATATATGGTATAAAAATGTGTGTAAATGTAAAGAATCATAAAATATATGTTTCCTAATGACTTCCTAAGACAATGACAGTTATAGCTCTCTTCCATTCTTCAGGAACCTTAGCTCTCCAAGTAAGAAATCTAATGTCATTGGTACATTCCTTACTGAGAAACATGTGGGTGCTCTAGACAACCTAATCTGAAACCAGTCTTCTTAAAACTTCAAACAAATATGTAATTGCGCATTTTTAGATTTATTCATCCATCATCTAAGTACCATTTAATTACTTCAATTAACTCCATGTAAAGCAAAAGAATGTCAGCTTGAAACTACCTAGTTTCCTTACACCCATAAGTTTTAAGCTATAAACTTGCATTAAAAATGCTGTGACTTGGAATTTTATATAATTGTTTAAATTGCTTTGAAGATTACAGTATATAATTTGTATGTAATTAAATATAGGGAAATAGATAAACTTGTATGTACACTGCTAATCAAAGAAAGGCATGCATTAATAAAAAGGCAGAGCTGTGAACTTTCTTACTAGTACATTTCCTCAGCTAATGTATTGAAAAAGGAAACTATGACTACATCAGACATGGTAAGTAGCCAAAAGAGCAAACAATAAAATTATGAAAGTTTTTTAATTGAAAGTAAAATAAACAAAGACATAAATGCACTTTCATTTTCCTCCCCCAAGTTTTAATGCTATGTAAGAGACATAGAAATAATTAAAAATAATAAGTGGTCATAATACTTGAACATTTGTTATCTGTTAGCTACCGTCCAAAGTATTAACCAAATTCTTCTATCCAATGTAAGTATTACAATGATCTAATGATGTTGGAACTCTAGTTATTCCAAGTTACAGTTAAGAAAACTTAAGAAAATGGAAAGAGTTAATTGCCTAAGGTTCTATGCTATTAAGTGGTAGAGATAAAACAACACCAGAAATGTGGATCCAAAATGTGGGCTATTTAGTCTTTAGTTCTTATTTCCATCAGGTCACAGGTATGCAATGCTACAATCACTCTAAAGATGTACAATGCTTGATACTTCATTTATATTTTCTTTTAAAATGCTTCATTTGCTTAAATTTTATTATACAAACAAACACCATACACAATTTAGATACCAACAGTACATGAACAGGTATTGTTCTACAAATACTGGCATATAATATTAACTTAGAAATTATGAAGGATACCTGAATCAATTTAATTTTTCCAATATTGATATATAATACAATTTAAAATTATTAAACTACAAGTATAAATAGCAACTGATGACACTGCATTTTTTCTTTAAAATATGTAACCACCACAAACTCATGATAGAACTTCTAATGAATTCAGTTGGTACCAATTTTAAACTGTGGTTAAATTTTAGAATAAGTATGTTTCATTTAGCATGTAGTCCTACAATATTGAATACAGTCTACTTTAGAGCTATTGATCTTATTAGAATTACAGAGAGGATTTCTGTATTGAGGTGAAATGCATTCGTTTATTCGGCAAGTCATTTGCTCATTCATAAACTGTTAGAAACCTACTATGGTGCAATATCTCTTGAACCCATAAGCAAAACAGAAAGCTTTCCCAAGACCTGCTCCTGATCTTATTCTCTAGATTTTCTACTTAATAATTAATCATTTTGCTAAGTTGTCTAATACTCTGAGACTTTACCAACAGTCTGACTCTTTTAAACTCTACATTTGGAAGATAATTTTAACTCACCCAGTGCTAATGTTGACTGTATTCTTTACAGCTCTTGACAGAGTTATAGAGGAGAATCCCTTTATAGTTTATTGACAGCAATTCAACAACTGATCGTAAAAGCAGCCAGAATTGCACAGTTGCTCAGAGACTCTTCTGCATCCCTTCTGAAAAGTTTATTGATAAGATTATCTCCCGCTGGATGCAGTTATAGAGGCTTCTGGACACCAGTAAGAAACCGACAATCACGGTCTTGGGGATTTAATAAGTAGAACTTCTGACCTTCCATCTCTCACTTGGTGTATTTGTCTATGGTGTGATTTAATACATGCTTCCAGCTTGAGCTGTCATAAAGCAGGCACCATAACATTTTACACTTTGACCTTTGACAGATTCACTCATTTAATACTATCTATGGTCTATAACAGGAGTGAGATAATAGTCTGTTTCACAGAGCAACAAACTTTAGATCTAGCAGCAGTACCCAGGAGAGGTTTGCAGACAGAGATGTTTGAGCCTTAGTAGTTGTTTTTACTCATGAGACTACCCAAAAACACCTCAACAAACATGGAATATACGTGAAACCTGCTGACATACATGTAAATATTTTGTATTTATGTATATATAGAAATTAATTTCTTAGAGATGTGCTTAACCTATATTGCTATTCACAGACAATCCAAACCAAAATTGCAGCATTCTCATTGGCCAGCACTTTAATTATTTTCTTCTATTGGGATATTGAAAAAAAATTAAATTACTGAAAATCTATTATTTGGTTTGATATGATTTTTACACTTAAACTTCTCTGTTACGTATTACTATTCCAGTTAATCAACAAGGAAAACATTACAAAACAGATTAAATAACAAGAACTAAGGTGCAAGGCTAACAAGTAGTAAGAGTAAGATCTAAAACTGTACATCTCTGTGTAAAAGAAAACCCCTATGCTTTTATTCACACACATGCATGTGACAATATTGTGTGTGTGTGTGTGTGTGTGTGTGTGTGTGTGTGTGTGCCATTTTCTGATGTATTCCTTGCAGCCATAAGTACTGAAGAGATTGAAGAGATATTGGTCCTGGGTGCTTCCCTTTTTTTTATTAAAGAACCTCCCATCTTTATTCACCTTCTGTTTAACTCCATTAATTCTTGTTATTAGGACCATTAGATTTGAAAATTTTGTGATCTCAGAACATATTCTAGCCCTGGATTTTTCATAATCAGTCATGTCTTTCTTGGTAAGAAACAACATTCGGCTATTTTTTCTATTTTTTTAAATATTTCTTACCACTTTATTAAAAAAAGCGGAATACATTTAGAGAATTTAAAGGCATTTTGGCTTAACATTATATGAATAATTTTGTCAGTACTTAATTCTTTTAGAGGTTTGATAGCATGCATAGAAATGCCACTAGTTACCATAAGCATGAAGTGCAAATAGGACAGAGCGTAATATGGAAAAAGATTTCTTGTTGGGTATAGACCAAGCATAATGATTTGTGAATACCAAAAATTGCCACAAGGCTATTATCTCTTGGATTACTAATGATTTAAGATCCAGGTGTACCACACTCTAAGAGGGTGCTAGGCGTTTTTTTCCCTAAGCAGGACTGAGGCTTTCATTTTGGGGGGGGGGTTGTGTTTCTTGAGCTTAATATAGTCTGGGAGTTGTTTCTGGGGTGTTCAGAGATTTCTGGGGTAAGTATCCAATTACCAATGACTACATATTATGTCGGTTTTTTTGTGACTAGGTTACCTCACTCAGGATGATATTCTCTAGATGTATCCATTTTCATAGGAATTTCATAAAGTCATTGTTTCTGATAGCTGAGTAACCATTGTGTAAATATACCACAATTTTTGTCTCTATTCATCTACTGAAGGACATCTGAAATTTTGCCAGCATATGGCTATTATAAATAGGGCCACTATGAACATGGGGGGGGGGGGGGAGTCTTTGTTGTATGTTGGAGCTTCTCAGGGATATATGCCCAGAAGTGGGATAACTGGGTCTTCAGGTAGTACTATGTCCAGTATTCTGAGGAATTGCCAGATAGATTTCCAGAGTGGTTGTACCTGTTTACAACCCCACCAACATTGGAGAAGTGTTCCTCTTTCTCCACACCTTTGTCAGCATCTGCCGTCATCTGAATTTTTGATCTTAGCCATTCTCTCCTGTGTACCTGGCCTGTGCCCCTGGATCTCTGCTGTTTTAGGTGGCAGATGGCCTGAGCATTGGTCCATACCAAAGGGCCTTCCCAGTGGACACCAAGTCACTATGGCAGAGTTCCTGCTTTCCTGGACCAACTGGAGGGCTGCAGGTATTGCACTCTAGGCCCAGCTCTCTCTGTACCCTGGCTACTCACAGCACTGTCTCGCCAGGTCTGTGTCTCTGGATCTCCACTGTTCCTGGTGGCAAATGGCCTGAGCTTTTGTTCTGCTTGCAATGGCTTTTTGGGCAGATAACAAGTCCCTATTCCAAGTTTCCTGCTCCCCTGTACCAATCAGGGGGTGGGAAAGTGCTTTCCGTGCACTTGACCCAGACCTCTCTGCCCTGGTCACTCATGGCACAGTCTCACCAGGCAGGCCTGTGTACCTGTATCTCTGCTGTTCCAGGTGGCAAATGGCTTTAGAATATACCGTCTAACTCAGGACAAGAGTAGAGTTTCATAGCAATGTATTAGGATCATACTTCCTGAGAAAGTGGAAAGAGGTCATCTTGCATGCTCATTTGTAGTTCTCAGGATGATTCTGCTCACTTGGGCCAGATATTTCTCCTTGGAGCCAAGATGTATCAATGGGTTTTTGGTTATCATTAAATTATATGCTAAAGTCTGACACCAAACAAGGGCTTCTGATATTTTATTGGAAAAAGCATGTTTATCATTCTCCACTTGTTTTCTTTATTTTTTTTCTTTTGAGTTATCAGTGTTACTAACACAGCTTCCTTGGTAACTGCATATCAGTTGTGTCCATGGAGACTAAATCTCCGCTAACCACCTCTAGAGCTGCACTTGGGTTAAGCCTACTTGGTGGTTCACATAATCTAGTGGTCATCATAGTAATTAGTCCTTATAGAAACCTCATCTGGTTCTACTTATGGCTGTGTCTTCAGAGGAATTAATGAAGCATTCTTGTGTGTGACTCCAGTCAGCATTAATCCTGGCCAGTGTTAAAGCTTCATCGCAGAACATTTTAGCAATCCCAGTGATATTCTCAAGAGTGCATTCCAAATAGTGAATAAAGTATCCATCTGTGTTTCCCTGTGGATAACATGGTGTGAATATCTTGGCCTCTCATTGTGTATGCATTCTCTTTATCCCCAAAGTTTTTTATTGGTTGCCATTGACTAGCATCATGTGTGTGTGTGTGTGTGTGTGTGTGTGTGTGTGTGTACATATATAAATACACACACACACACACACACACACACACACACACACATATATATATATATGCTTCATAAGTTCTGTGGATGTTTTTTTGCTTACTCTATGGTTTTGGGGCTAGTGTCCACGTATAAGTGAGTATATACCAAGAGTGTTCTTTTATGCATTCTAACATGTGTATATACTTCAGCTGTTTTATTGTTGCCTCTGCTATGCTGAAAAAATTCAGGCATTCCTATTTACGAATATTGTAATCATTTTTTCCAAGCTTCTAAGAGTCATTTTTTGCAGCAAAACTGTAGTCTTTGCCAGGATATTAAATAAGATGTCCTGAGAAAGTGACCCCAAGAATTCTTTCACAGCCACCCTTACTGCTAAGCACTCCTAAAATCAGCAGCAGGAATATGATTCTGACTCCTGTTGGAATACATGAAATACATTTTTATAAATAGTTTGATGTGTAATCTCTTTAACAAATATGTGCATCCTCTCTCCAGCTAAACTGGAACTTATCACTATAGAGATAAAATGTGGCAACAATACTTAATACAAGTATCTGTTACTTCCCAGCAGAGAGAGGCAATAGCAGTATATTCTTTCTGTGATGATTGTTAGTTCTTACTAGGGAGGAATGGGCACCCTTTTTATAAAGCTAGGGGCCCTAGAAAAGCTGCCAAGTTCCAGAGCCTTTCTACACAGAGCATCCAGGCAGATGTCACCAGTGTATATTTTAAGGCTCAAGTATATTCCACCAGGACCATTGTGTTCACATACAAGAATAGTCTCTGCTGTGC